>NC_134883.1:22762746-22769503 GCF_041734735.1 Babylonia areolata | reverse complement strand
TTATTGCACAAAATAATCTACGAGGAAATCAGTAAAACCAAATTAGGGCATGAGTTGAATTAAAATCAACCTTAAAAATGGGAACAGAAGACGCTAGTATTATTTCGAGATAAATAATAATAAAAAAATTAGTAAAAATATTTCTACCCCATGTATTGACACAAAAGATTGTGTGATGCATTCTATTGGTATTTTCTTTATGTGTGCCAAATTTTGTGACTGTAGCTCCAATAGACGCTGAGAAACAAAAATGCCCCGAAATCTACCTTAAGCGCCCCCTTAAGTTCTGACTGTCGAGTGATCAAAGAAACTTAGATGAGAAAAAGAAATATGTTGAGGAGTTAAACCAAACCCTTATGCAGACTGGACCTGATGATGACTTGACAATGGATGATCTAAACGAGGCAATAGCTAAATGCAAGAAAGAATCGGCTCCTGGCCCAGACAAAGTTCGTTACTCAGAGATCAAGGAGCTATCGGAAGAAGACAGAAGCGAACTTTTCAATCTATATCAAAACAGTTTCCACAATGGACAGGTGCCGGAGGACTGGACACACAGCTTCTTAAAACCCATACCAAAACCAGGAAAGGACCATCGTCAGGTAAGCGGCTACCGGATCCTAACCATGCAAAACATTGTTGGAAAGCTCATGGAACGCATGATAGCCAGGAAACTTGCAAGGGATCTTGAACACAGGCACATTCTCCCTTCAAATCAAGGTGGTTACAGAACAGGCAAGTCCACATGGGAAAATGCAGCTGCTTTTGCATATGAGGTGTATGAAGGATTTCAAAGAAAAGAAGAAACACTAGCAGTAGCAATTGACCTTGAAGATGCCTACAATAAAGTCCAGTTTGCGCACCTCATGGAGCTGCTACTAAGGTATGGAGTAAGTTTGACACTGACAAGATGGATAGCAGCAGCGCTTCAGGAAAGAACCGTCGTCCTACGCCTCGGAGATTGGATGTCTGCACCTTCTAAACTATCCATGGGACTGCCACAAGGGTCTCCACTCTCTCCTGTCCTCTACAATGTCTACACGAAGGGCCTTGCAGACTTAAACAACAATGGAATTGCTCGGGTGCTTACCCTTGCGGATGACGGCCTGGTCTTCAAAACTTCAAAAAATGCTCAGGAAAGAACTGAAGCCGTCCAGAAACAACTAAACAATATTGCTCAATGGTGCAAAGACACAGGATCTTCCATCAATCCAGCGAAAGCCCAAACGTTGCTGTGCACCCTCAACAACAAAACCGCGAGCAAATCACCACCTTCTGTGTCATTCGATGGGATTCAAATTGAGAAAACTGAATGCCTACGCTACCTAGGAATACACTTCGACAGGATGCTGACCTTCAGAAAACATACGGAAAACACTGTTCTCAAATGCAAAAAGGGCCTTTCAGTCTTAAAAGCAATGGCAACCAAAGGAATTGAACAACGCCACCTCTTCCTGCTATACCAATCACTCGTCCTCAGTGTGATCGACTACGGACTTGGGCTAACAACACCGTCTCAAAGCAACCTCCTAAAATTAGAAAGAGTCCAAAATAAAGCTATGAGGCTGATCCTTGGAACAACAAAAGACACGCCCACAGAAACCATGCGATACCTGCTTGACCTTCCTTCAGTGCAGGCCAGAAACAAGTTAGAACAGGTCAAGACCTACTTCAAAGCATTAGAAAACCCTCAAAACCCACTGCATGACGCAGTCAAAGAACAAAAAGGCAGCCGCCTAGGACGAGGAAGATCATGGATGGGGCAAGCAGAAGACACAATCCAGCTAGTATGCCGACTTCAAGACCTGAAAGAAACAAAAGAATGGGAGAAAACCCCCGAAAACCTCAACCATCTATTCAACACAGTCATTTCACCCACTCTAGGAAGACATTGTCGGGAATGGCTAGAGGGCAAAACTGATGCGGAAGTGAAGCTGCTTATAGAAGAAAACAGTAAAGAAGAGGACATCATCATATACACAGATGGCTCAGTCACCAAAGACCAGTCTGGCTGGGGATTCACTGCGAAACAAAATGGAAAAAATATTTGGGAAGAGAATGCTGCCTACAAAGTCACAACCGCCAGCCTAACGATGGAAGTTGAAGCCGTGACACATGCCCTCCAGTGGCTATCGTCCTTCCATACGCCCGGAAACCAACATGCCATGATTCTAACCGACTCAATGAACCTCATACAGAAAATTGAAAACGGAATGGGAAGCCCAGAGTGGCATAACGCAATGCGCAACTTTCAGATTAAAAAACTCACATGGTCATACTGCCCGGGACATGCAGGTGTTAAGGGAAATGAGCGAGCTGACAGACTTGCTGGTAACGCAACACCAACGAGCAGCCTACATCTAGGAAAATCGGAAATCCTCAGAAAAGTCAAAGAATACCAAAAAGAACAGGTACAAGGCCATCACACCATTGATCGCCTCAAAGAAATAAAAGCAGAGAGAGGGAGCGGCCGCAAATCTAACATGAAAGGTAGAGCACGATGCTTTGCAAATCAAACAAATATCGGCATCATTTCCAAACCAACATTGCGCAAATTTCTTCAAAACGGAACAGAGTCTCTGTGGGCCTTTCCAAATACAATAGACCGAGCAACACACTAGATGCCACGTTCTTGGCATCAGAGATCTTTTCCCATCCCTCTTGCGGCCAGTCAGTGGCGGCTGTGTGTGTTTGTGTGTATGTGTGGGTCTGTGCTTTTGAGTGCGTTTGTGAATGCGCGAGAGTGAAATTGCACACAAGTGTCAGGAGAGATATGTGTACGTGTGTGTGTGTGTGTGTGTGTGTGTGAGGGGAGGTGGGAGTGCGGGGGGAGGTGGGGTAGAGGATGAGGTATGTGAGTGTATGCATGCCTACACTGTGGGAGCAACAGGATATTGGAACGTGTATATATATATATATATATATATATATATATATATATATATATATATATATATATCTTTGTATGTACGTGTGTGGGGTTGGGGGTGGGAGATATGGGCGTATGTGTGTGTGCTTGTACAAGTAAGTGTTCATCTCTGTGAGTGTGTGTTTGTGTGTGTGTGTGTGTGCCGTGGAAGCTGCGATACGTAGACTAGAAATAAGTGTGTGGAGGAGGGGGTAGAGGAGGTGCAAGGTAATGTGTGTGTGTGTGTGTGTATGTGTGTGTTGGAGCTCATGTACGTTTATATGTATTTGACTGTGCTTTCATATGTGCTTGTACAAGTAAGTGTTCATTTCTGTGAGTGTGTGTTTGTGTGTGTGTGTGTGTGTGTGTGCCGTGGAAGCTGCGATACTTAGACTAGAAATGAGTGTGTGGAGGAGGGGGGTAGAGGAGGTGCACGGTAATGCGTGTGTGTGTGTGTGTGTTGGAGCTCATGTACGTTTATATGTATTTGACTGTGCTTTCATATATGTGAAACTGCATGTCTGGTGCATTTCTGTTATGCATGTGTGGGTGTATGTGTGAATGTGTGTCTTCATATTTTACATTTATTTGCTTATTTATCACCATTGTTGTCTTATCTATTTATTTATTTATGTTTTATTATTATCATTTTATTAGTATTACTAATATTATTACTACTACCTTTTTCTATATTATAATTATTATTTATTTATTTATTTATTTATGCAAGCTTATCTATTATTTATTCCCCCGTTGTTGTTGTTGTTTTTTTTGGGGTTTTTTTGTTTTTTTGTTGTTGTTTTTTTTGTGTGTGTGTGTGTGGGTGTGTGTGTGTGTGTGTGTTCTCAAGGCCTGACTAAGCGCGTTGGGTTACGCTGCTGGTCAGGCATCTGCTTGGCAGATGTGGTGTAGCGTATATGGTTTTGTCCGAACGCAGTGACGCCTCCTTGAGCTACTGAAACTGAAACTGAAACTGTCAGGGAGCCTAAGAGTATTCATTCAATCGCTTTTTGGTGTGTGTTTTTGTTTTTTGTTGTTGTTGTTTTTGTTTGTTTTGTTTGTTTGGTTTTTTTTGGTTTTTTGTTTGTTTTGTTGTTGTTGTTGTTGTTTTTCTAAATTCATTTAAAAATTTTCTTTGTTTTATCATTTTTCTTCTTGTTTTTTTGTTGTTGTTGTTTTGTTGTGTGTTTTTTGTTTTTGTTTTGTTTTTTGTTTTTTGTTGTTGTTGTTTTTTTTTGGGGGGGTTGTTTTTGTTTTTTGTTTTTTGTTGTTGTTTTTCGGAGGGGGGGGGGGGTATTCTTAGTTGTCTTGTGTTATTTCTTTTTGTTCCCCCTTTTTTTTTCTTTTTTTTTTTAGTTTCTCGTTTCTTTTTATCCCTCTCCCTCTCCCGTCTCTCTCTCTCTCTCTCTCTCTCTCTCTCTCTCTCTCTCTCTCTCTTTCTCTCCATCTCTCCATTTGTTTCTTTTTATTTCATTTTGCTCACTTTTTTTTCGTTTATTTATTTTTAGTCTGTTCATCTAAGATCATGGTATTAGACTGTTTTGCTCACATATTATTTCAACCGTACAGCGTTTACTTACGCATTCATTCATTCATTCACTTATCCACTCAGTTAGTTAGTTAGTTTGTTTGTTTGTTTGTTAGCTCTCCGTTTATTTGTTTTATCATATTTGTTGTTTTCTCTATATAGGTATATTGAGGGGGGGAGGGCATCTATTTATTCGTTGATTTGTTCATCAAGTCATTGTTAAACATGACCCTCAAACAAAGATGCCTGGAGCTATGGGGGTATATTGCAGGCCTTATTGTCGCTTTGTATTCAAATACTCCTACCTCTGGAGATTCTGCATCTTTCCTCGACCATTTGGCAGTCTCATATTCCAACCAATAACATCAGACTGAAAACCAAAACAAACGACATTGGTGTGGGCACGATCTCAACCACACTTCGCATTGCGGAAACACACAAACAGCAAACTCCTTCTTCTTCTTCTTCTTCTTCTTCTCTGTCTTCGTTTTCTTCTTATTCTTATTCTTAACCTGGGTGAAGAGTCATTGTGGGTGCCGCACAGAATAACTGTTCACCAGATTCCTCCAGGTCTGTCCGTTTTGTGTCAAAGAATGGGGATCTGCAAATGGTCCACTTTCCGTCCATTCTGCAATGCTGTCAGATGCATCGACAAGCGAAGGGATGTACCTCTAACTGGTAGTCAATACCAAGCAAGCAGGCAACTCATGAAAACATCCATGACCCGGCTACAGCAATGACTAGCGATAGATATCGATGCTTTTTTTGCCGTGTTCTGTTTTTGGCCGTGCTCCTCAGTTGACAATGTCACTGTCTATCGTCTTTGTCGGTTGCGACTGACATGCAAAGAACTACACTACTATACTATACTATGCTATAATATACATAGCATGCTATTCAGTTCAGTTCAAGCCAGTTACTCAAGAAGGCGTCACTGCGTTCGAACAGCTCCATGTATGCTGCACCACATCTGCTAAGCAGATGCCTGACCAGCAGCATAACACACAACGCGCTTATTCAGGCCTTGAGATAACGATGGATACTATACTATACTATTCTATACTATACTATACTTTACCAACTACATTATAATGTTACACTTTCAATACCATACCATACCATACCATACCCTGCAATATGCCATGCTGTGATGTGCCGTGGCTGTGTTGTGCTGTGCATGCTGCACTGTGCTGTGCTGTGCTGTGCTATGTTGTGTTGTGCTCTGCTGTGCTGTACTATGCTGTGATAGGCTATGTTGTGCCGTGCTATGCTGACTGAGCTGTGCTATGCTGTGCTTGCTGTGATGTGCTATGGTATGCAACGTTATGCCACGCTGTGGTGTGCTGTGCTATGCTATGCTACGCTAAACTATGCTGTGTAATGCTATGTCATGTTATGCTATGCTATGCTACGCTAAACTATGCTGTGCTATGCTGTGCTGTGTTGTGCTATGCTGCGCTGTACTATGCTGTGCCGTGCTATGCTGTACTTGTTGTGATGTGTTGTGCTATGCTATGCTACGCTAAACTATGCTGTTCAATGCTATGTTATGCTATGCCATGCTATGCTATGCTATGCTGTGCTATGTTATGCTATGCAAAACCCACACCTCTTCACGGACTGTGCAATCCTTCAAGCAGTCAGCTGGTCTCCCGCAGAGGGCTGATGTGTGGAAGGACAGATAGAGAGAATGGGAGAGAAAGGAGAGCAACCCGGCACTGCCCTCACAAATCTTCCCCAAAGAAAAATAGTCTCCTCTATCTTTACAGTTGGTGCTTGGAAAGATTCACAGCATGCAAGCGAAACTCTGTGTGTGTGTGTGTGTGTGTGTGTGTGTGTGTGTGTGTGTGTGTGTGTGTGTGTGTGTGTGTGTGTGTGTGTGTGTGTTTCTTTTTTTTATCTTATTATTCTTTCCTTTCTTTCCTTTCTCCAGCAAACTTTTGTTTTTGCAAAGGCAAGAGAGTAGCGAAAACGAGCGATGAATCGTGCATGGAGCCGACAACACGTGAACACTTATACAGAGTGTTTGCTCAGGGAACAGGCTCATTGTTCGTTACAAGTTGAACTGTTCTTCCTCCTTTCCCTTCTTTCTTACTGCTCTCTACCTTTGCCGGCTTTCTTCTTTCATTCAGTCTTCCTTTTAATTCAAAAGGGAAATCTTTATTCTCTCTTTACTTTTCTGTATTCTTTCTCTCTTTTTTCTTCCTCTCAATTTTTTTTTTTTTTTTTTTTTCATTATTTCTGCTTTTTGTCTTGCCTTCTGTTTTTTTTTTTGTTTTTCTTTTTTGTCTTTCTGTTTGACCCTCTCTCTCTCTCTCTCT
>NC_134883.1:22722746-22757746 GCF_041734735.1 Babylonia areolata | reverse complement strand
GTTGTCCATTAAGTACAAAGCAAAGTGTACACACACACACACACACACACACACACACACACACACACACACACACACACACACACACACACACACACAATACACACACACACACACACACACACACACACACACACACACACACACACAAGCTCTTAAAAGCTCAGTCACAAACTGCACACAGGCTTTTCTGTGAGTCATAAAGATAAATTAAAACTTGCGTCCCAATAACAGATTGTCCTCTCTCTCTCTCTCTCTCTCTCTCTCTCTCTCTCGATCCCTGGGGCTGTTGAACTGTTTCTCATGGTATTTGCAGATGATGTAATTCTTTTGTCTGACACGGCCATAGGACTTCAAAATCAGCTGAACATATTAAAGCAAGAAGCAGATAGATTATTTTTAAAAGTTAATCTTGAGAAAACAAATGTAGTTGTGTTTAGAAAAGGTGGTTACTTATCTAGATATGAAAAATGGCACTATGGAACTGATGAAGTGAAGGTAACTAATGCTTATAAGTATCTTGGTATGATTTTTACAACTAAGCTGAGTTTGACAAGGACAGTAGCAGAAATTTGTAGAAAGGGGAAGAAGGGGGTTATAGAAATCTTAAGGTGTTTACGTAAGTTAGGCTCGATAGATTCATATATATTTTGGAAACTTTTTGATACTCAAATAGAACCAATGATAACATACAGTGCCGAAATTTGGGGACTTTCTGATAACAAAGATTTAGAAAAAGTACATACATTAGCTATTAAACGTTTTTTAAATGTTCCATTACATGCTTCATGTGTGAAATGTATAAAATATTGGTTAAAATTAATAAGGCTACCCACATCGAGATTATGTAAGCAGGCGTATGAAATGTTAGTAAATGAACATGAGAGAGGGAAGGAAAACTGGGTATATTTTGTAAAGAAGACATTAACTGTAAATGGATTTGGGATTGTGTGGATGTGTCAGGGAGTTGGATGTGTAGAAGGATTTGTTTCAGAATTCAAAGACAGGCTAATTGCTTCATATAAACAGAATTGGCACTGTAAAATGGAAAGCACTGAGAAATATAGATGGTTTTATAGTTTTAAAAGTATATTTCAAACAGAAAAATATATCACAGTCGTGACAAACAAGTGGCACCGAACAAGTCTCGCCAGATTTAGAACGAGAACGATTGGTTTGAATGCTTATGAAAAGTGGTTTCAGACTGAGCCCTCGTTACTCTCCCCTTGTCCGATGTGCGGTCATTCAAGGGAGGATGAGTTACATTTTTTGTTTAGTTGTAAAGCTTATGACGATATTCGAGAAAAATGTGTTGTATTTAAAACAAATTCAGCAAAGTATGAAGATATTTTTGGAGTGCTTAATTTAAATCAGGAAACTTCACTACAGTCACTTGCAAAATATATTGCAGAAGCGAATAACATGCGACGAAAAAAACCTCAACAATAATAAAATAGTATCAGGTGTTGCTCATTGTGAAAAGTGAAATCTGTGTTGTCACTCTCATATGGAAAATATTTATGTTATACATTTATATATGTTTTTGTTTTTATTTCTCACTACATGCCATTACTTTGAATGGATGGTCGAACTGCACTTTGTTGCACAGATTGATTGATTTCGTTTTGGTTTTGGTTTTCATCAATATTATTACTATTGATGCATGTTGTTATTTGTATTATGAACCCCCATGTCATTAGGGCTGTAAAGCTATTGACATTAAAGTGTTCAGTGTTCAGTGTTCAGTGTTCTCTCTCTCTCTCTCTCTCTCTCTTTCTTTCTCTCTCTCTCTCTCTCTCTCTATCTATCTATCTATATGTCTGCCTGTCTGTCTTTCTTTGTCTCTCCCTGTGCGTGTGTGTGTGTGTGTGTGTATGTGTGTGTGTGTTTCATTCTCTCTCTGTGCCTCTCTTTGTCTCTGTTTTTCTGTCTCTGTGTGTGTCTCTCTCTCTGTCTCTCTCTGTCTCTCTCTCTCACTGTCTCTCTCTCTTTCTCTCCATGTATGTCTCTCTCTTTCTCATTCTCTCTCTCTCTCTCTCTTTGTCTCTGTTACTCTATCTCTCTCTCTGTGTCTCTCCGTCTCTGTCTCTGTCTCTGTCTCTCTCTCTCTCTCTCTCTCTCTCTCTCTTTCTCTGCCTGCCGCCTGTCTTTTTATATATCTGTCGGTCTGTCGGTCTGTCTGTCTGTCAATCTGTCTGTCTTTTTGTCTGCCTGTCTGTCTGTCCTGTCTGTACACCCTGTTAGTATGTCTGACTCTGTCTGGATGCCTGTGTCTCTGTCTCTACCTCTGCATGTTTCTCTGTCTCTGTCCCTATAACCCCTACCCCCCTACCCGCCCACCCACCCACCTTTACGTTCTGTGTCCCATCGTTTGCATCGGAAAATCAATGGCAAAGAAACCTATCACGCACAGTAACTTTTCTTCTTCTTCTTTTTTCTTTTTTTTTTTTCAGTGTTTCACCAAAAGCCACACACAACAACAATCAGCGCCAATGGCAAGCAGTTTCTGGGTCTTTTTCTCTTTATTGTTGGTTTAGTTTTCTTTTAAACTGTGTCCTGTTTTAGTTTTATTTTAAACAGTGTTCCTTTATCATTTTTTTTTCAAATTTCTCGATTTAAGTTTAATTTGTTTCTGTCACCCGCCACTTATTTCTTACGCAAATACCTTCAGTGATTTTGTTCCTTATCAGTTTATGTATTTTAGGTCGTAACTCTTCCCATTTTGTTTTACTCTTCATGGTCATCATTCAGTGATAACAGTGTTCCTTTTTTTTTCTTTTTCGTTTTTCTTTGTTCTGATTTTTTCTATTCCCACCACTTATCCTTACACAAATGCTTTCAAGGATTTTGTTCCTCTTCAATATAATAATATAATATACATTCTCCGTCGTATACCTTCCCATTTCTTTATCTTCGTGGTCATCATGCGGTGTTAATGCTGGCATTCTGCACACTTTGTTTCCATGATTTCTCGAGTGGTGAGGTGGGAACAGAAGAATTTCTGAGTTGCTTCACAGGGAAATCATAACAGAAATGGATTCCAGATACAGTCGAGTTATCAGTTTATACCAGAAACAATAAAAGAATGAATGTCGCACGCACTGACACACATACATACTCACCCATGCATGCACGCACGCAACATGCACACGCACATAAATGCATAGACACAGAGACGCAGACACACACAGGTACACAGACACACACACACACACACACACACACACACACACACACACACACACACACACACACACACACACACACACACACACACACACACACACACACACACACACACACACATTTCAACAATTACAACGACGCCAAGACAACGATTACCATTACTGCTGCTGCTGTTATGTGTGATGATGATGATGATGATGATGATGATGACGATGATGACGATGATGATGATGTTCGTGTTGCTGATGCTGGCGCTGTTTCTAAATAAAGAAATAAAGAAGGGTGTAACGCAATGTCCTGTCGATTTTTAATTCTCTTTTACCGAAAAGAACTGACAAGAACAATAACACTGCATGCGCAAGTAAGACTGCCACTATTACAACTTCTCGTCGACAACAACAACAACAAAAAACCACTACGCTTTTCAGCTGCTGCTGCTGCTGCTGCTGCTGCTGCTGCTGTTGATGCTGAAACAGCTACTACCAGAACAACTACTACTACTACGATGACGACGACTTCAACTTCTACGACTGCTTCTACGGCTACTACTTCTACTGCTGTTGCTGCAGCTGCTGCTACTACTGCTCATCCTCCTTCTCTTCCTCTTCCTTCTCCTCCTCCTCCTCCTATTACTACTACTACTAATACTGCTGCTGCTACTACTACTACTACTAATGATAATAATAATAATAATAATAATAATAATAATATCAATGAGAAGAAGAAAAGACAAACTTTTTTTAACACCAAGAACTGATAGGAGAACCAGACTAAACCGTACTTGATTCACTCGAGTGGACAACCAAAGATCCCTGCCTCTCTTTTTCTCTCTGTGTCTTTGTCTCTCTCCTTCTCTCTGTCTCTCTCTCTCTCTCTCTGTCTGTCTCCTTCTCTCTCTCTTTCTCTCTCCCCCTCTCTCTCTCTGTCTCCCTCTTTCTCTCTATACCTCTCTCTCTCTCTCTATCTCTCCTCACATTCTCTCTTCCGCTCGCTCGCTCTCTCTCTCTCTCTCCCCTCCCCCCTATCCCCATCTCTCTCTTCCACCCCCCTCTCTCTCCTCCTTCATTCTGTCTCCCTCTCTATCAATCTCTCTCCCTCTTTCTCTCCCTCTCTCTCTCTCCCTCTCTCTCACCCATTCTCTCACCCTCTTTCTCTCTATCACCCTCTCTCTCTTTCTCACCCTCTTTCTCTCTCCTTCTTTCACCCCCTCTCTCTCTCTCTTTCTTCTCACTCTGTCTCTCCCCTCCCTTTCTCATCCTCCCTCTCTCCCTTCTCTTTCTCTCTTCCTTCTCTCTCCGTCTCTCCCCCTCCCGCCTCTCTCTCCCTTTCTCCCCCCTCTTTTTCAGCTTCCTTCTCTCTCCCTCTCTCTCCCTCCCCCACTCTTTCTCTCTCGCCGTCTCTCTCCCTCTCTCTCTTTCTCACCCTCTCTCTCTCTTTCTCTCACTCTTTCTCCACCTCTTCCTCTCTCTCTCTCCCTCCACCTCTCGCCGTCTCTCTCCCCCTCTCTCTCTATTTCTCCACCTCTTCCTCTCTCCCTCTCCCTTCCACCTATCCTTCCCTCTCTCTCTCTCTCTCTCTCCCTCTCTCTCTCTCTCCCTGTCTCTTTCTTCCTCTCTCATCCTCTCTCCCACCCCATTATTTGCAGCACAAAATCAATGGAAAAGGAAACCCCCTCACTCAGTCACTTATTATGGCGGCCCCTCGGGAGACACACAATCAGTCCCACTGCCAGCTTGCCCTTTCTTTCTCCTCCCTTTTCTTTCTTTCTTTCTCTCTTTCTCCCTCTCTCTCTCTCTCTCTCCCTCACCCTCTCTCTCTCTCTCTGTGCCTCTCTCTTTCCCTCCCTCTCTATCTCTCTCCCTCTCCCCTCTCTCTCTGTCTCTGTCTCTCTGTCTTTCTCTCTATGTCCATCTGTGTGCGTGCGCGCGCGTGTGTGTGTGTGTGTGTGTGTGTGTGTGTGTGTGTGCGTGCGTGCACACACATATATATATATATATATATAGAGAGAGAGAGAGAGAGAGACGGTTTCCCTCTCTCTCTCTCTCTCTCTCTCTCTCGTACGCTTTGTTGTCTATATTAATGCTTATTTGTTAATGTATTTTCGTTGAGTTGTGTTTACGTATACCTCCTTCACGCGGGGCTGTGGCCTGATAGTGAATAAATCATTCCAATTCCAGTTCTCTCTCTCGTTCTCTCTCTCGTTCTATCCTTTCCTTCCCTTTTCCTTTCCTCTGCTTTCGGTTTATTCTTATTGATTTCTTGTGCTCTCGTTTCCATTTATTTTCAACCCCATTTATTCAACAACAACAACAACAATCTTTTTAGATTGTTGTTGCTTTTTAACAAGATAATCTTTTTCAGTTCGTTTTACCGATGATTTTCTGTCAATAACTCCGTGTACATTTTTTTAAAACTACAATAGTTTGTCTGTATATGGTTTTATTAGTTTAGCACATTTACCCGACAATAATTCTACTTCTTTTAACTCCTGACTGGTAATCAGTGATCTGCAAGAAATCGAAACAGTGATTTTTTTTAAATCAAAATTTGCAAGTAAATGAATAACAATTGTCTTCAACCATACGAATTATTCAGTTGTTCAAATACCAACCAAAAGACACAACCCTTCAAACGAAAACTGAGGTCAAGGGATAAAACTTTGATATAATTTATTTTTATTGGCGTAGAATAAAATTCAAAACTGTTTCTAATTCATATTCATTCTTAGTTTGGTGAACTATTTCTTTTCCTGTCAGCTTCTTTCCAGAGTTGAGAGTGCTGCGGGGGTCAAACCGGAAGACCGCGACCAACTCAGCTTGAATATCCATCACTTCACTGACGCAGTCAAATAAATTTCCTGACCAACATAGCATATTTCTGTATCTCTCGGGCCTGGCTGGAGACGGGGGGTAAAATATAATGAAAGAAAACACTAAAAAAAAAAAAAAAGGCCTGTTGCTTGGTCTCAAACCTATATAAATAAATAAATATATATATATATATATATATATATCGCCTTAGCTTGACCGTTAAGATCCTGGTCTTTATTCAGCGTCATAAAAAATAGGGGGGCTGGGGGGTGGGGGTGGGTACCCCCCAGGTCGTTGGCCTTCTATGCCTGCTCTGACATCAATACTCATGGTACACACACACACACACACACACACACACACACACACACACACACACACACACACACACACACACACACACACATATATATATATATATATATAGAGAGAGAGAGAGAGAGAGAGAGAGAGAGAGAGAGAGAGACGGTTTCCCTACCCCTTTAACCCCTTCAATTCCATCACCAAACCAAAGGCAAAGGAAATCTCCCCCACTCACTCCCTTGTTCCCCTGTACCTCCGGGAGATACCCAGTCCTCCTCAGCCTCCACTCTCCCCTTTTCTCTGGCCTCATCTCCCGCCCTCTGTCTCTGTCCCTGTTTATAGGTTTACTCGGACTTCCATTGGCTTTGAGCCAGCGTCCAGTTCTCTCTTCGCGTTTTCCTGTGCTTTGTAACCCTTCCCCCTTTTTCATGTCTTAACTCCGTCCATCCATTTGCCTAGTTTGTGTTTCTGTGAGTCCTTTTCCCAGCGCATGTGTTTGTTCTTACAATACACGTTCTGTATTGTCAGTTTAGCTAGTTTGTGTCCCTCACACATACGTGCTGACCTGTACTCTGCTAAGCTGGAGTAATGCTTGGTCACAGTTGGAAGCTGAATAACTCGGCAGCTTATTTGCTGAATTCATTTTCGTATGTTTTTTTGTTTGTTTGTTGTTGTTTTTTTCCTTTCTTTCTTTCTTTCTTTTCTTCTTGTTTTTAGGGTTGTTGTTTTTTTCTCGCAAGAGGTAACCTAAATCTTTTTTGTCTGAAAGTTAATTAAAATATAGATTATATATGTATATATAATGTGACACTAACATAACGCCTGAGACCTAACGGTAGATTAAAGTTGTTGTTGTTGTTTTTCTTGTTATCGTTGACAACAACAACAACAACTTTTAATCTACCGTTACGTCTCAGGCGTTATGTTAGTGTGTGTGTGTGTGTGTGTGTGTGTGTGTGTGTGTGTGTGTGTGTGTGTGTGTGTGTGTGTAATGTGACACTAACATAGCGCCTGAAACCTAACGGTAGATTCGGTTATTATTTTTGTTTTTAAACATCACAAATAATCAAGTAATAACAAGTCTTCAGTGTTGACTACAGTACATATAACAAAACATTTATATTGATATTGCTGCATTATTTTTTTCTTTTACTTAAGAAAAGGAGCAGCGAAGTGAGACTGCAATGGTCTAATAGTAATAGCAATAATCATAATGATGATGATGACATTGATGATGATACTGATGATGATTAATGAATAAATGAATAAATATATACCATTTCACAATTCTTAATCGACATATTTTATCTTCAACATGTCCTTTTATCTTTAACCCCCTACATGTCATTCTCTCGATGTCTCTTGAGTAATAAATCAAATCTCTCTCTCTCTCTCCCTCTCTCTCTCTCTCCCTCCCTCCCTCCCTCCCCCTCTTTATCCTTCCTCTCTCTCTCTCTCTCTCTCTCTCTCTCTCCTCTCCCTCTCCCTCCCTCCCTTGCCCCCTAACCCTCTCACTCTCTGCTCTGTTCCCTTCACTATCTCTCTCACCAGGTTATGTTCCCCACAAAATCAATAGAGAAGGAAACATGTGCGTGCGGGTGGGTCACTGTTTTTTTTGTTGTTGTTTTTCTTTTCTTTTCTTTTTTTCCACTCTCCCCAGAGAGACTCACTGTCAGCCCGGCTGCCCTAAAAAAAAAAATTGGCCCTTTGCTGCAAGGGTCTTTTTTTCCACATTGCTGTGCGGGATTTTTCTCTTCGTTTGACTTTTTGACTCATTGCTGTATCAGCTTTTTTTTCTTTCTTTTTTTTATAAATCTCATTTAGCTTTTTTTTTTTTCTTTTTTTTTTTTTTAACTCATTGCTGCGTGGTTGTTTCTTCTACATTGGCTTTTTCACTCATTGTTGTGTGGGCTTTTCCTCTTTGTTGGCTTTTTCACTCATTGTTGTGTGGGCTTTTCCTCTTTGTTGGCTTTTTCACTCATTGTTGTGTGGGCTTTTCCTCTTTGTTGGCTTTTTCACTCATTGTTGTGTGGGCTTTTCCTCTTTGTTGGCTTTTTCACTCATTGCTGTGTGGGCTTTTCCTCCTTGTTGGCTTTTTCACTCATTGCTGTGTGGGCTTTTCCTCTTTGTTGGCTTTTTCACTCATTGTTGTGTGGGCTTTTCCTCTTTGTTGGCTTTTTCACTCATTGTTGTGTGGGCTTTTCCTCTTTGTTGGCTTTTTCACCCATTGTTGTGTGGGCTTTTCCTCTTTGTTGGCTTTTTCACTCATTGCTGTGTGGGCTTTTCCTCTTTGTTGGCTTTTTCACTCATTGCTGTGTGGGCTTTTCCTCTTTGTTGGCTTTTTCACTCATTGCTGTGTGGGCTTTTCCTCTTTGTTGGCTTTTTCACTCATTGTTGTGTGGGCTTTTCCTCTTTGTTGGCTTTTTCACTCATTGTTGTGTGGGCTTTTCCTCTTTGTTGGCTTTTTCACTCATTGTTGTGTGGGCTTTTCCTCTTTGTTGGCTTTTTCACTCATTGTTGTGTGGGCTTTTCCTCTTTGTTGGCTTTTTCACTCATTGCTGTGTGGGCTTTTCCTCCTTGTTGGCTTTTTCACTCATTGCTGTGTGGGCTTTTCCTCTTTGTTGGCTTTTTCACTCATTGTTGTGTGGGCTTTTCCTCTTTGTTGGCTTTTTCACTCATTGTTGTGTGGGCTTTTCCTTTTTATTGGCTTTTTCACCCATTGTTGTGTGGGCTTTTCCTCTTTGTTGGCTTTTTCACTCATTGTTGTGTGGGCTTTTCCTCTTTCTTGGCTTTTTCACTCATTGCTGTGTGGGCTTTTCCTCCTTGTTGGCTTTTTCACTCATTGTTGTGTGGGCTTTTCCTCTTTGTTGGCTTTTTCACCCATTGTTGTGTGGGCTTTTCCTCTTTGTTGGCTTTTTCACTCATTGCTGTGTGGGCTTTTCCTCCTTGTTGGCTTTTTCACTCATTGTTGTGTGGGCTTTTCCTCTTTGTTGGCTTTTTCACTCATTGTTGTGTGGGCTTTTCTTCTTCATTGGCTTTTTCACTCATTGCTGTATGAGATTTTCCTCTTCGTTGATTTTTTTTCACTCATTGTTGTGTGGGCTTTTCCTCTTCGTTGATTTTTTTCACTCATTGTTGTGTGGGCTTTTCCTCTTCGTTGGCTTTTTCATTCATTGTTGTGTGGGCTTTTCCTCTTCGTTGATTTTTTCACTCATTGCTGTGTGGGCTTTTCCTCTTCGTTGGCTTTTTCACTCATTGCTGTGTGGGCTTTTCCTCTTCGTTGGTTTTTTCACTCATCGCTGTGTGGGCTTTTCCTCTTCGTTGATTTTTTTTTTCAGTCATTGCTGTGTGGGCTTTTCCTCTTCGTTGGTTTTTTCACTCATTGCTGTGTGGGCTTTTCCTCTTCGTTGGTTTTTTCACTCATTGCTGTCAGCTTTTTTTTTCTTTTTCTTTTTTTTTTTTTTTTTTTGATTTTTCCTTCGTTGATGTGTGGGGGGTTTTCCTCATTGCTCATTAGGCTCCTTTTTTTTCTTTCTTTTTTTTCTTCTTTTTTTTTAACCTCATTGGCTTTTTCTTATTGCCGTTAGGTTGTTTTTTTTCTTTGTTTGATTTTTTCTTCGTTGCTGTGTGTGCTTTTTGTTTCGTTGGCTTTTTTCCTGATTGCTTTGCGGGCTTTTTTCTTCGGTTTTTTGGTTTGTTTGTTTTTTTGTTTTTGTTTTTGCTTTTTTGTTTTTTCTTTTTGGTCTATTTTTCTTTTGTTTTTTCTTCATTGCAGTCTGGGTTTTTGTTGTTGTTTTTTTCTTCATTTGGTGTTTACCGCATTGCTATGTGGGCTTGTTTCTTTGTTGGTTTTTTTCTTTATTTGCTTTGTGGGCTTTTTACCTCATTGGGTTTTCCTCATTGCCATGAGGCTTTTTTTCTTCTTCGTTTGATTTCTTTTCTTCATTGCTGTGTGGGACCTTTTTCTTCACTGGGTCTTTTTTTTCATTGCTGTGTGTGCGTTTTTCTTCATTGGCTTTGTTCATCAATGCTTTCATCATCGCTAGGTGGGCTTTTTTTCTTCATTGCTGTGTTAGCTTTGTTCCACGTTGCTATTTGGGCTTTTTTTCATAATCGCTGAGTGAATATTTCCCTCCCTCTTTACTGTGCAGGCTTTTTTTTTTTTTCTTTTTTTTTTGTCGTTGGCTTTTTACCTCATTGCTGCGTTCGCTTTACTTCATTATTACTGTGTGTTTTTTGTTGTTGTTTGGTTGGTTGTTTTCCTTATTACACTTTTTTTTATGTCCTGTACTTCTCTCAGCTTTTTTTTTTTTTTTTTTTTTTTTTTATCTTATGGTCACCCTACCTTTCCCTTGCTGGCCTTTTTTTTCTGTTCTTTTTCCTGGGAGGACGAGGGGATCTTTATATATTTCTCTTTTGTAGATTTTTCACACCGCTGTTCTTTTAATTTCGTTTTCAAGAGTTGACGGACAGTCAAGTGCTCTGTGTTCTCGTTTGTATTTTTTAACCGATTCATTTCTTTGGTTCTTATTGTTGTTTTTTTCTGTTCTCTTTCTCTCTCTCTCTCTCTCCGTTTTGTGTGTGTGTGTGTGTGTGTGTGTGTGTGTGTGTGTGTGTGTGTGTGTGTGTGTGTGTGCGTGCGTGTGCGTGCACGCGTCCGCGTGTGTTTGTGTGTGTGTGTGTGCGCGCGCGCGTGCGTGTGTGTATGTATGTATGTGTGTGTGTGCGTGTGTAAACCCAGACGGAAGGAGTGTTGAAGCTTAAGTGACGAATCAGAATGGTGGTATCCAAGACCTATAATCTCATCCTGGAAACATCGACAGCCAGCAATGCAGCCTTAAAGGAAAGGGTACGATCTCGTTTTCTCTTGGCACTAAAAAACACAAACTAGATAAAGGCCATAAAATTGTTCTCCAGAATGAATACGTCACTAAAAAAAATTCTTATTGAAGTCATGGTCTTCTGCAAACATTCGGCCATGTACAGGACGCATCAGCGATGTAAGATTATCAGTAAAACAACGAAAAAATATTTAATGATAAATTACATTTAAAGATTTAAAAAAAACAAAAAAACATTTGTCTCAATCAACAGAAATAGCCACCAGAGTATGTCTATCTGTCTCTGTCTTTCTCTCTCTATCTGTTGTCTCTGTGTGTGTGTGTGTGTGTGTGTGTGTGTGTGTGTGTGTGTGTGTGTGTGTGTGTGTCTCTCTCTCTCTCTCTCTCTCTCTCTCTCTCTCTCTCATCTGAACGTACATCAGCAGACTGTGTAGCAGTCCTGACGGGAACACACCCAGAATATTATATGACCCCCACTTGGACAAACAGAATGACAGACCCAGCTGAAATATCTCAGTGCGACCCCACCCCACCCACCCACCCAACACACACACACACACACACACGCATTCATCAGTCATCAATTACTGCCTGTTTTGATTCAGCCTGCTCTGGTTACTACCATCTACAAAGGGTATCCCCTCCCCCCCTACCTCCCCCTGCCCCCCAACGCCCCCCCCCCTCGCCCCCCCCCCCCCCCCCCCCCCCCCCCCCCCCCCGCACACACACACACACACACACACACCTAACACACACAGTCACACGCTCCTGCTGACGACTGTAATTGCTTTGTCGAGGGCCCAGACTGCCTGAAGGTTCTTTGCGAAAGGGGACACTCTGACAGCGTCCATCCAACGACAGCCCCCACCCACCCCACTCTCATACAGACACACACACACCACCACCACCACCACCAACAACACACACACACACACACACACACACACACACACACACACACACACACACACACACACACACACACACACTGTGAATCTGCCGACAGCGAAGATAATCTTGACAAGAGCTCGCCACAGGCGTTAACTCCTTGCCTGCTGCTGACGATTATGTTCGACACCGAAGAGCTGTGACCTCACTGAGCATGCAGGTCAGGATGTCAGTCTCTGTCCTGTATCTGACCTTCTTCCTTTTTCTTTGGGTAGGGTTGGACGGGGTGTGGGATGGGGGGGACTTCACTGCTTATTTTTGTTTAGCAAAATCAATGACACCATTGATAAAATCACACACAAAGTAGTGACTGCACTTCAAACATACGCCACATGCTGATTTCATTTCGACAAAATTGTAGGCAGTCAAGAGGTTAAAAACTGAAGATAAATGTAAACCCAGGTCATCATGAGAACACAGCTACAGGTCATTAAAGATCATAGTGATTTGGGACCCTTTTATTATTTCATGGTAATCGTGGTTACGACTATGATTCTGCATAGAACCGTTTAGAGTTTGAAACGACGTAACAGAGCTGTTCATATACTCGTTATATTTATTCTGTGTCTATGCGCTCGGCAAGACGAAGAGATATAGATACCCCTGTTTTCGGTCAGAAAATCTGAACAAAACTCTCAAGGACATGTCTATGTCAGTGGATGGATGATTCCCGGCTTCGAGCGAACAGCGTGATCAGCTCAGGGTAGGACCTTCTCGGGTCAAGCAACAAGTGTTCGGGAATCTGCTGAGGTTCGAATCTACAATCGTTCAATCGTATTTGTATTTGTATTTCTCTTTTTATCACAACAGATTTCTCCGTGTGAAATTCGGGCTGCTCTCCCCAGGGAGAGCGCGTCGCTACAATACAGCGCCACCCATTTTTTAAATTTTTTTTCCTACGTGCAGTTTTACTTGTTTTTCCGATCCAAGTGGATTTTTCTACAGAATTTTGCGAAGAACAACCCTTTTGTTGCGGTGGATTCTTTTACGTGCGCTAAGTGCATGCTGCACACGGGACCTTGGTTTATTGTCTCATCCGAATGATTAGCGTCCAGACCACCACTCAAGGTCTAGTGGAGAGGGAGAAAATATCGGCGGCTGAGCTGTGATTCGAACCAGCGCGCTCAAATTCTCTCGCTTCCTAGGCGGACGCGTTATTTCTAGGCCATCACTCCACATATTTGATACTCACCACTGGGATACGATCGCTCCTCCCACGTGCTAGTGCTCTTTTTTTTGTGGTTTGTCCGACACTTCCATGGTTGTAAAACGGCATAGCGTTTCTTTGAGAATGATTAGGCATAGCGTCTCTCTGGATATAATCATGTGTAGCGTTTCCCTGGGTGTAACCATACACAGCGTTTCCCTGGATGCAACCATACCTAGTGTTTACCTGGATGTAGCAATGCATCCGTTTTCCTGGATGTAACAATGCATACCGTTTCCCTGGATGCATCTATACACCTATATAACATTCCCTTGGATCTAACCACATATACCGTTTCAATTGATATAACCACATATAGCATTTCAATGGACGTAGCAATACATACCGTTTCCCTGAGTGTAACCACACCTATCGTTTCCCTGGACGTAACCATACACAGCGTTTCCCTGGATGTAACCATACCTGTCGTTTCCCTGGATGTAACCATACCTGTCGTTTCCCTGGATGTAACCATACCTGTCGTTTCCCTGGATGTAACCATACCTAGCGTTTTCCTAGATGTAACCATACACAGTTCCCTAGATGTAACCATACCTACCGTTTCCCTAGATGTAACCATACCTACCGTTTCCCTGGATGTAACCATACCTACCGTTTCCCAGGGTTTAACCATTCATAGGGTTTCTCTGGATAGATGCACAAACACACACACACACACACACACACACACACACACACACACACACACACACACACACACACACACACACACACACGTGACTGAAATAGAGTCAGAGTGAGAGAGAGAGAGTGAGAGAGACACACACTCACAGACAGACAGACAGAGAAATGGAAACAGAGAGAGGCAGAAAGATGTACCAGTCTCAGTCAAACCATATTCAAAGGGGAAAGGAAGTGGTGCGCGTTGAACGAGCACAGTGCACACACCACAGCACACCCACATCGATCACCTTATAAAAGAAACTTGCAGTCACAAGAGAACTGTCGCTTGCGTGCCGAGCACATATCGTGTCCTTCGTCTCTGTCTCTCTGTCTCTGTCTCTGTCTGTCTGTCTGCCTCTCTCTCTCTCTCTCTCTCTCTGATGATGTAAATCACTGGTGTACATTAGCAAGGACAGACTGGAAGAATAGGCTATGTCTAAAATCTTAATCCATCAATAAAGAAAACGTTTTGCGTTCTGAGTTCTGAGTTCCTCCCCCCTTCCCATCTCTCTTTCTCTCTCTCTCTCTCTCTCTCTCTCTCTCTCTCTCTCTCTCTCTCTCTCTATGAGAGAGAACTCCGAACTTAGAACTCAGAACTCAAAAAACGTTTTCAATTCAAGGATCAAGATTTTAGGCATGGCCTATTCTTCCAGTCTGTACTTGCTAGTCTATTTCAGTGATCTACATCATCACACACACACACACACACACACACACACACACACACACAGTGAGAGAGAGAGAGGAGAGAGAGAGAGAGAGAACTCATCCTAAATGCCAACAGGCTGTGCTCCACCAAAGAAGAAGAAGAAGAGATGAGAAAAGACGAAATGAAGAGCAGAACAGTGTGATTGTTTCCCCTGTTATCCAGGTAATACCAGCAAATGCTCTCCTCTGTGAACGAGAGAAAGTCGATTCAGGGGAAATGACTCCAGAAAGAGCTGCTGCTGTTGAACGACGAAGTAGAAACTGCGCGAACAGAATACCCTGGTAGTAATGATCTCACACACTGCACTGCACTGCATTGCCGTTCAGTTTTTACATTCTCTGGAAAACAACTAAAGATGGAATGAAGAAATGGCGATAAACAGCGGCTGAAGCAAATTGAATCGCCATGCAAAAAAAAAAAAAAAAAAAAAAAAAAAAGAAAGAAAGAAAGAAAAATGGACGTCTGGAGAGCCAAGAATCTAAAGACTAGTAGAAACAAACGGCTGATCTAAAACGAAAGGAATGAAATAAAATGAAATGACGAAGTACTTCGTTCCCGAATAGTGTGCACTAAACTGGTTCAGTTCAGCAGCAGCAAATGGGTGACAAATTGAGTCATTCGTTGTCATAAACCAGGAATACTTTTTTTTTTTTTTTTTTTTTTACAGATTGTTGAATGAACACGTTTAGGACAACATGTTTCCCTTTGAGTTGTACCTTGATCTTACAGTTCATGTATTATATTGGCTTATTGTTGTTGCAATGATAGCAGAAGAAGAAGAGGAATAATAATAATAATAATAATAATAATAATAATAATGATAATAATAATTTGTTGCTCACGTGTCATTTCCGCTCAATAAGTAATGAAAAATGCCAGAGATAACAGTCAGAAACGATTGTTTGTCGGACAGAAAGCTGCTTGATGGAAACAGAACAATTCTATGCTCAGCAGTCCACAGCGATCGGCATTTCATTATTGTACTATCACAATATAGATCTGTCAACGTTTAAAACTTTCCCTGTTTATATCACGACTTTCCAACTTCGATAGATCGTAAAAGAAAATCGCCAAACATCTCCGAGCGTTATGTACGCGATAATCACTCCGGACGAGTCCTTTTTTTTTCGACGACTTCTGTTCGGCGGATCGGGTATAACTTTCAACCATGATGTCTTCACCATGACAGAAGTCAGAGAGACCTGAGGTGTATACTACTAAAATCACTGCAACTAAAATCACTGACTGAAATATCTAAGCCTATTCGAACCCCTCTTAGCACTATATCTCAGGAAAGAAACTCCAAGAAATAGCAACTCATCGTCGGAATCAATGAAAACGGAGTATGGCTGCCTACATGGCGGGGTAAATAAAAAACAAACAAACGGTCATACACGTAAAATGTTACATGTCTGTCTGAGTGTGTATGTGTGTGCGTCTGAAATCTGATTGAATGACACAGGAAACGAATGATGAGCGCCCAGTGGCAGCCGTCAGTCGGCTCTACCCAGGTAGGCAGCCTGTGGTGCAAATGTCCCCGTGTATGTAAAGCGCTTAGAGCTTGGTCTCTGACCGAGAAAAAGCGCTATATAAGTATCCACATCAATCGATCAATCAAACGCATGCTTCGAATGCTCCCTCAAAATGATTGCGGAAGTTTTGCATCGAACAGAAACTGACACCGCAAAAAAGACTCTTAAGACGAGCATATGTAAGTCGAACTAAGTGTAACTGTCTTCTTTGACCCCAACGTTCTGGGAAAAATACAAGAAGACCTGCTGATTTTAATAGTCATTCGTGTACATTATGTGGTAAGTGACTAGGCCTGTATGTAAATCAATCTCTGGATGGTTCTTCTTCTTCTCCATCTTCTTCGTTCGTGGGATGCAATTCCCACGTTCACTCGTGTGTACACAAGTGGGCTTTTACGTGTATGACCGTTTTTACCCCGCCGTGTAGGCAGCCGTACTCCCTTTTCGGGGCGGGGGGGGGGGGGGGGGGGGTGTGCATGCTGGATATGCTCTTGTTTCCATAGCCCACCGGATGCTGACATGGATGACAGGATTTTTAACGTACGTATTTGATCTTCTGCTTGCGGCCTCCTTCGCTTCCTCTGAATAATATGTTGCCATAAACATTCTCGCTTGCTGGCTATTTTAAATCAGTGCAAAGATCTACACTATGGCATTTTCCGAAAAGAAAAGACCACTTTGCCGAATATAGATAGTGTAAGACCTTAACACTGAGTGTAAAACAACGAAAGCCTTTCGACGTCTTGAATGATATTCTAAAATGCAATGCTTTAGGAGAGATCCGTTTGAAAAAAAAAAAATCATTCTCATTGTATAATCAAATTAACGACCCATCTGTTCTCTGCTCCTGAAAGATGTACTCATCAATGTAACTTCCATTCTCAGCAAACGAAATTCATGTTTGAATGAAAATGATCAAAACGACTGCTATTAATCAGTGTGTCATTATGTCCGATAAAAGTGCTGTTGCTTTGTGAAAAAAAAACATTACATTGACCTGACCGTGGATATATTTGGCTTATTGATATTTATGTGCCCTTTCTAGCAGGGCATTGTCATTAGGAATTATGTAGAAATAACTTTTTTCCCTATTTTAAAACCAAATTTGGTGTCAACAGACTAATTCGAGCTATGTATTTCCAGAGAAAATAAATCTGTTAAAGTTTCACACACACACACACACACACACACACACACACACACACACACACACACACACACACACTCACTCACTCACTCACTCACTCACATTCACACACACACACACACACACACACACACACACACACACACACACACACACACACACACACACACACACACACACACACACACACAGAGAGAGAGAGAGCATTGTGAGAGAGAGTGGGGGGGGGGTGAAATTAAAACAAAATTGTCTGAATACAATCACAGGAAATTACTTAAAGGACTTCGTAAAAGAGAAGTCGTTAATCTATCAAAGCGAAACACCTGATAATGAATGCAAAAAGTCAAAAACATCAACGTTTTCAGTCACTTGTGAAGACACTTTCGTGCAGATAAGGCTTCATCAAACCATAATCAAAAATTATATGCTTAATTGTCAGGTAACTAAAGCATATGCACTTCACATTAGAACAATATTTAATCCGTAATGAATTAGATAATAGTCACACACACACACACACACACACACACACACACATACACACACAATAACGCGTGCGCGCGTGCGAGCACACACACGCGCACACACAAGCAAAAACACCTTGTTGTTATATAGATTTACTTTTGTGTGTAAACACACATGTGAGCCAATAATACTAATAAGAAGACTACGATGATGATGGTGATCATGATGATGACGATAATAATCATAATCACAGTGATGATAATGAAATAAATATGGACCAGAACATGAACCTCTCTCTGTCATTAACTCTGAATATTATCTCGAACAGACAGTCAGCAGGTAATATTTTGAACTACGTGTGCGATATTACTTTTGTCTGTCTGTCTGCCTGCCTGCCAGTCTGTCTGTTCTCTCTCTCTCTCTCTCTCTCTCTCTCTCTCTCTATATATATATATATATATATATATATATATATATATATCATACATATATATATATATATATATATATATATATATGGGTGTGTGTGTGTAGCTATATATATCAGTCTCCTCCTCTGTCTCTGTCTCTGTCTTTCCCTCTCTCTTTCTCTCTCTCTCAACCTATCCATATATCTACCAATCTTTCTATCTCTCTCTCAGTCGCCTCTCACCCCACTCCCTCTCTCTCTCTCCCTGTCTCTATCTCTCTCTCAGCCTCCTTTATCGTTCAGTCGCCTCTTTTTCTCTCCCCTCCCCCTCTCTCTCTCTCTCTTTCTCTCCCCTTCTCCCCCCCACCCCTCTCTCCCTCTCTCTCCCTCTCTCTCTCTGGGTGGCACGAGCAGCACAGATGCTATCAGTGCCCCTACAGACCGCCAGTGCTGGAAACCCCCCAGTCAGATAACTACATCTCCACACACACACACACACACACACACACACACACACACACACACACTCACACACACACACACACACACACACACACACACACACACACACACACACCAAAGAGCAATGCTCTCTTTGAACTGCAATAATTGATCCTAATGTGCGTGTGCGGGGTGTGGGGGGTTGGGAGCGTATGGGGAGGGAGGCTGCGTTGGGGCGGGTGGGTACGCGTGTGTGTGTGTGTGTGTGTGTGTGTGTGTGTGTAGAGAGAGAGAGAGAGAGAGAGAGAGAGAGAACAAAAGAAAGCGAGAGGGGGCGGGGAGGTTGCCGTCTAGAAGTTGAGTAACTTTTCAAGGCCTGACTAAGCGCGTTAGGTCAGGCATCTGCTTGACAGATGTGGTGTAGTAGCGTATACGGATTTGTCCAAACGCTGTGAGGCCTCACTTGAGTCACTGAACTGAACTGAACTGAACTTTAAGAAGGAAAGTTGTTCTTCGTGGTTGCTGTTTTATATACCATGCTCTTAACCGCCCCCCCACCCCCACCCCCACCCCAAACCCCCTAGAAAAAAAGAAAGGAATGTAGGACAACGAATGTAGCTGAAACACATTACACAAAGATGAGTAAGATAATTGAAACGGATGTCAAATCTGCAGCTAGTTCATACAATGAGTTTATGTCTGGAATAAACCTCAACCTCTTAACAGAAGATATTGGATACGTAATTTTGTAATGATCGTAGCCTCGATGTAGGTCTTTCTTGTCGTTGTTATTGTTCGTTTGTTTGTTTCTTTGTTTGTTTATCGATGCTTTTGAAAATAGAACAGAAGAGACAGCGGTGTTTGATTTGAGCATCTGTTCCACAAAGGCACTGGAGGGAAAAATAGGAACAAAGGAACCCATGTGCTTGATAGTCGAGAACGAAACCAGATCGATATTTCCTGAAACTCAAAGGCTGTCTGTTGAGAACCATTGATTTGTTGCTTTTTTGTTTTTGCTTGCATTGTCAAATCAAACATAGGATCGATTCTTTCCCTAAAGAAAGTTGTTCGCTGTAAATGTTGTTTTCCTATTCACTATTAGCAGATGGCCTGTACAAGGATGAAGGTCGATTTCGCCTCGTAAAAAAGTATATATAAAAATAAGGATGCGTTAGTACCTTTTTTTTCCTTTTCCTCTCTCTCTCTCTCTCTCTGTCTCCCTCTCCTCTCCTTTTCTCTCTCTCTCTCCCTCTCTCTTTCTCTCCCTCTCTCTCTCCCTCTCTCTCTCCCTCTCTCTCCCCTCTCTCTCTCCCTCTCTCTCTTTCTCTCCCTCTCTCCTTCTCCCTCGACCCCCCTCTCTCTCTCCCTCCCTCTCTCTCTCTCTCCCTCTCTCTCCCTCTCTCTCTCTCCCTCTCTGTCCCCCCTCTCTCTCTATCTTCATCTCTCCCCCTGTCTCCTTCCCCCCGTTTTCATTCTCCTACTCTACTTTCTTTTTTTCTTTTCTCTTTTCTTTTTCTTCCAAGAAGGAGAATGAGATTGGAATGATCTTTCATCATATGTACTCCGCAAAGAACCAATTTTACCGATTGAACAGGCCTAGATGAGAGGTGACACGCATTCAGCACAAGATGAAAAAAAATGGAAAAAAAAGACGATTCTTTTTTTTCCTTTTGCGGTCATAATATCCCGTCAGTGTTCTCACTCCACCAGGCTTCCCTACATGACCACTAAAACTTCAATCCGTGACCTCAATTTCGGGGGTCTCTTCGTGAGAACACTAATTCCGCCATTCTCTCAAGGGCTAGCCATCAAAGGCAACCACCAGGGGAGTTCATGCATAAACGGAAGTTGGCAAGAGGGGAGGCCACTCCAAGGACGTCTGCTCATTACCGGACCTGCCCGCGCTATGAATTACATGAGCAGCATTAACTTTTAGGACTTCGTTTTCGATTAACTGGAGTCCTTTGATTGCCTCTTGGGATTCCTCTTCTGTTGGTCCTGTGGGGGTTGGGGGCGGGGGGGGGGTGTCGGCTGGGCTACAAGCGCCTTGGAGTTGTTCCCCTTTAGGTGTGTGTGTGTGTGCGGTTTTATAATGTCTGAGACTTTTTCTTTTTCTCTCCCTCCTTTTTTTTTTTTTTTTTTTTGTGCGTCCCCCTCCTTTCATTTTCTTGTGTGCTTACGCCGCCAGTTATGTGAAAGGACGTTGGGGGTTTGGGTGGAAATGAATCTGGTACTTTTGTGTCTCTTCCCCTCCCCCTCCTCACTACTCTGTTTGTTTTTAAGTTCTGTCTGTCTGACTGTGTGTCTGTCTGTCTGTGTGTTTGTTTGAGAGTCTCTCAGTCTGTCTGTACCTCTCTCCCTCCCTCTCTCTCTCTCTGTTTTTTCTGTCTTTCTATCACCGTTCTCTCTGTCTCTGTCCCTCACTCTCTCTGTCTCTGTCTGTCTATCTGTCTCTGTCTCTCTCTGTCTCTGTCTCTCTCTCACTTTCTCTCTCTCTCTCTCTCTCTCTCTCTCTCTCTCTCTCTCTCAGTAAGGGGCTTTGGCCTTAATCTGAATAAAAGATCGTTATCGTTATCGTTCTCTCTCTGTCTCTCTCTGTCTCTCTGTCTCTCTGTCTCTTTCTCTCTCTCTCTCTCTCTCTCTCTCTCTCTCTCTCTCTCTCTCTCTCTCTCGCTGGGACGGTGGCCAGTCAATCACTTGTCATAATGAAATCTGTCAGATGTGTGTGACAGACCTGTTTCTGATTTGGACTCGTACACGTTATGGTCCGAAAGTATGGCTGCAGCTTTGACTGGTCATATGTGGTACATGACAGGGAAGCGTCACTGACAATACAACTGTGTCTGCAATGGTCGTAACCGGTGTGTAAATCAACTTGTTACGTTGGAAACGCAAGGGTTACGGCGAATTCTGCGTTTTTCCTTCCGTTCTGTATTTAATTTCGCATGCCCTAGTGTTTAGCTTCTTTTCGCGTCGTGCATCAGTTCACAGACTCACACACACACACACACACACACACACACACACACGCACACGCACACGCACATGCTCGTCCCCTCTTTTACTTCATAAGAAGGTAAGCACCTTATAATGAACTATTGAACATCCAAATATTAAGCTTAACTCACTTGCTATCATTGTCCGCATATACGGACATCGTCGGAGAAAGCGTTGGATGCCAATGTCCGCATATGCGGACTTTGATTTTAAAAAGTCGTGCTGTCGGAGTGATGCGTCGGATGCGAAAATCAAAACCAGATGTGATATCTTACGTCACCTCTGGTCAGCTTTTCATTCACACACGCTGCGTGTGTGTCGCGATAAGCTCAACCGCAGTTGATAACAAAGCGTGCCCCCTGTCAGCTTTGTAAGTTGTTTGACAAGAAGGCGTCACGGCGAAGTGTTCGACACTTGTTCACCTCGGAGAGGTGAAGTGTTACTCAGCGTCGAAGATGCTTTGGAAATGATCCAAACTGAAGGCTCTGATGTCGAAGGAGATAATGTTGATTCTTCGGACAGTGAATTTGAACCAGATCCCGATGAACTAGAAATAGATTCGGCCACTGAAGAGAGTGTTTACAATGGAGAGGAAAGTGAGGAACATGTGCCAGCAGATGAGACAGACACAGACGATGAAACCACTGAGGAGACGGACGATTTTGCAAGTGTTTTCACCAGTCATTGGACTGGCAATTTTTCCTTTTTCCCTCTTGCACCTGTTCATACTTCATTGCATGCACTAGGTCTTCAGTTCCTCAAATAGTGTTAGAATGTGATGTGGAACATGTTGGTGTACCTTTCTGATGGGTGCAAAAATGCTAAAAAATACACAAAATATGGATACCGCGATCAACATCAAGATGGTGAGTAAATACTTTGATTTTTTGCACACATATGGAACAACATTCCTTGCATACATATACTAAATATCAATTGTCTGGGTGTTTATTTGGTTTTTTTTACAATTTTTCCCCATCCTATACAAACCCTGGGTTTTCAGGGATTGGCAAGGGCAAAAACTCTTGGCATGGAGTGAGTTAACGCATGAGGACTTTCATCTCATGCAGAAAAAGGAGTTATATATATATATATATATGTGTGTGTGTGTGTGTGTGTGTGTGTGTGTGTGTGTGTGTGTGTGTGTGTGTGTGTGTGTGTGTGTGTGTGTGCATGCTCTGTGTGTGTGTGTGCGCGCGCGCGCGTGCGTATGTATGTGGACAGAGAGAGACAGAGAGGGGTGAGAAAGAGAGAGACAGACAGAAAGACTGATTTACCGATCTCAATGGACAGCGTGTTGCAGGATTATTAATTCGGTTTCACTTGTGTCTTGGCATGTAAAAAAAAAAAAATCTGAAAATGTATGGATTTTTTTTAGTTCTTGTCACAATTATGAGCTTCAATTAGTATAAAGAACAGTGAAGACAGAAAAACAGGGACAGAAAGGAAGACAGAACAGAGAGAACACAGAAATTGACAGAAATCAAAGCACGCCATCGTTGTCAAGCACCGCCATCTTGTTGACGCTGTAAACAAGGAGAAGGGAAGCAACTGGTGACAGTTCAGAGGGGAAGTAACTCCTGACAAGCTAACCGTGTGGAAAGAGAGCAGATAATTCTTTTCTTTTTTTGTCCCCCCCCCCCTCTCTCTCTCTCTCTCTCTCTGTCTCTCTCTCTCTGGCCACCGTCTTTCTCCCTTTCTCCCTCTCTTCTTCTTTCTCTGTCTCTTTTTCTTTCTTTTTTTTCTTTCTCGCTCCTCTCTCTCTCTCTCTCTCTCTCTCTCTCTCTGTCTTTCTCTTCCCCTCTACCCCTGGCCACCATCTTTCTCCCTCTCTTCTTCTGTCTTTCTCTGTCTCTTTTCTTTCTTTTTTCTTTCTCTCTGTCTCTCTCTCTCCTGTCTCATTGTCTCTGTCCTCTCTCTCTCTGTCTCTCTCTCTGTCTGTCTCTCTCTCTGTCTCTCTCTCTCCTGTCTCATTGTCTCTGTCCTCTCTCTCTCTGTCTCTCTCTCGTCTCTCTCTCTCCTGTCTCATTGTCTCTGTCCTCTCTCTGTGTCTGTCTCTCTCTGTGTCTGTCTCTCTCTCTGTCTGTCTCTCTCTCCTGTCTCATTGTCTCTGTCCTCTCTCTTTCTCTCTTTCTCTCTCTCTCTCTGTCTCTCTGTCTCTGTCTCTGTCTCTGTCTCTCTCTCTCTCTCTCTCTCTCTCTCTCTCTCTCTCTTCAGAGTTCGTATTAGAAGCTGGATCTACAACTTGTGCCTCCCTCTGCCGCCTCTCTTTTCCTCGACAAATTGCGTGGTTCGTTCTCCCAGGGATGCTCGACCCCTTTCTGCCACCTCACACCGACCCCAGACCAGCCCCTCCACACACACAAACACACACTCAAAACCACCATCACCACTATCACCATCACCACCACTACCACTACCACCACCATCACTAGCTCTACCCCCACCACCTCCACCACTACCATCATTACCACTATCACTACAATCTCTACCACTACCACCACCATCACCACCTCTACCACTACCATCACCACTTCCACCACAACCATCACTACCACTACCACCGCCATTACCACCTCCACCACAACCAACACTACCATCACCACCTCCACTACTTCCATCACCACCACTACCACCACCATCACCATCACCAAAACGCATGACATCACTCTACAAAGTTGTGTTTTTTTTTCTTAATTACCACCACCATCACCACCACCAATAAATATGACATCACTCTACACAGATTTTCGTGGGATCTTTTTTTTTTTATTAAACAGCAACAGGAATACATTACTTCTCTTTTTTTCTCTCTCTCTCTTTCCCTTCCTGTCCTGTCCATCCATCCACTCATCCACTCATCCATCCATCCATCCATCCATTCATCCCAACCACGAGCAGTCTTATTCTCCTGATCCCAGCAGTGGAGCTGATTTGTATCCTCGTTCGCACTGTTGTGAGAGAGGGAGCTGAGTTGTGGACACAAAATCCTCCCTCCCCCCTCGCCCCTCCCCGCTTCTCCCCCCTTGGCTGGGCTGCTTGGGAAGAGGGGGGGGGGACAAGAAATCCCTCTCTCTCTCTCTCCCCTAGTTCTTTTGTTGGCCTGGATAATAAATCCTCTCTCTTTTCGGCCTAATCTTCGGCTGATGAATAGTTCATTTTACGCTGGATTTCCTCCTTGCGCACGAGCGGTATGAAATGTTTTCTGGTTCGGTGCGGTTTTTCAAACCACGGCTATGTCTCTGTGTGTGTGTGTGTGTGTGTGTGTGTGTGTGTGTGTGTGTGTGTGATAGTGTGAGTGTGTGTGTGATAGTGTGTGTGTGTGATAGTATGTGTGTGTGTGTGTGTGTGTGTGTGTGTGTGTGCGTGTGCGCGCTGTGTCTGTCTGTCTGTCTGTCTGTCTCTAATGATTCAAATTGATCGACTCGAAGAAAGAACTTTCTTCCATGCATCCCACTCATCGGCTGTCCCCACACCCCGTACCCCTGCCCCTCCCTCTCTCTCTCTCTCTCTCTCTCTCTCTCTCTGTTCTCTCTCTGTCTCTGCCCATCTCTCGCTCGCTCTCTCTCTCTCTCTCTCTCTCTCTCTCTCTCGCACACAATTAAATTTTCTGATTTCAAGTCTTCAGGCACTCAAACAAACGAAGTGTCATCACTCATTGTTGATGTCTATCTGAGATGGCACTGTAGAAACGGAAAACACCAACCGTAAACTAACTTGTAAAGTTTTAGACTCCTTAGTACCACGGGGATAATTCTATCAAGTGGTCTCATTACCGTATGTCTAAAACAGTCGAATGAACAAAATGATAATGTAGGTATGCCTAATTGTGAACAGCGTGTATTTGCGAACGGTTCGCGTACCGCCCCACTTCGAAGCGTCCTCACCACACACATTTCAGACGCTTAACGCCTGCTTCCACCTCGTTCTGATACCTAAATGAATATCCATTTCCAAAACCCAATCAAACATCAGCTGTTTCCGTCTATTTCCGAGCACTTTCTTCTCTTCGCACACCACTGCCGACCAGGTTCGCAAACGTGCTCTCAAAATCATAAAATCAAAGGAAGCAAGTAGTAGGCTTTTAAATTTGACACGGTTTAAAACAGATGATTTGATTGGATATTTTGATCAAATTGTGCATTTTCAGTGCTAGGAGAATTTAAGAAAGCATGTTGGTGACAGACCAGAACGTCAGTTTTGACAGGAATTTCCAAAGGTGTCGTTTGCAATCAGATCATAGGCTATTTTGACATGAGTCTATTTGCGAACGACGCTTCACAGTTACTGAGTGCTCTCAAAAGGGTATGTTTGTCTGTGATGTTGGTGGTGTGTGTTCGGATGTGTGTTTCTCTCTCTCTCTGTGTGTGTGTGTGTGTGTGTGTGTGTGTGTGATCAAAATCAACAATACAACAGTCTGGCGCGATGTTCCAATAATATGTCTAATGAGTTCAGGACCTGCTTCTGTTTTAATTGCCCACATGTACCCAAACCCATTGTTCGCAATTAGACTTGCCAGTTTGAATTTACCCTCATACTATTTAAACTGTTGACAAAAGGCGCGGACGAACTTTTCCTGGTGCAACAAGTCAGAGAAAGCCTTCCAAAACAGAAGAGCTACATTTGATGATCGAACAACCTATTATCTGTATAATACACACGTTGAGCTGGTCCCTTCGACTGGATCGTTCGCAGTTAGGCCTACCTACCCTACTTGAGGTATGATCTGAAAAGAAGTAAGATACAATGGAAGGGACAAAGCAATGCCTGAGGATGGTGTTTGTAGAATTAACACAAAATGATATTTCTACACCAGTCTAGCTGTTCATAACATCTGTATACTTCATGCACGAAACAGTTTGGTTTTCATTTAGGTCTTTTAGAAGATAATTAAACACATAATAAAAAAAAAAAACCATCCAATGCCCAACATACCCAACACATAAAAGATATGTTAGCTTAAATTCCGTTAAAATCAGAGAATACAAAATTCTGATTTCTATGGACTTGCGTTGTTCCTATTGAATATTCTGCCTGTAAAAGCAGAGTGCCGAAAATGAAAATGGATCTTGATTTCGATCAATTTAAAGGAAATATCAAAGTAAAGGGAAGAAAACCAGTTTAAGGAATCAACTCTTTTGTCATTATAAAATGCTTTGTTTGATTAAAATAAGACGGGCGCAATAGCCGAGTGGTTAAAGCGTTGGACTGTCAATCTGAGGGTCCCCGGTTCGAATCTCGGTGAGGGCGACTGGTGGGTAAAGGGTGGAGATTTTTACGATTTCCCAGGTCAACATATGTGCAGACCTGCTAGTGCCTGAACCCCCGTCGTGTGTATATGCAAGCAGAAGATCAAATACGCACGTTAAAGATCCTGTAATCCATGTCAGCGTTCGGTGGGTTATGGAAACAAGAACATACCCAGCATGCACACCCCCGAAAACGGAGTATGGCTGCCTACATGGCGGGGTAAAAACGGTCATACATGTAAAAGCCCACTCGTGTGCAAACGAGTGAACGTGGGAGTTGCAGCCCACGAACGCAGAAGAAGAAGATTAAAATAAAATTTTAAATGAAAGGTGGGGCAGGGGTAATTGGGGTCTGGCTGGGTGTACCTCCCCAGAAACATCAACTGTAAGCTATTTCAGTTCTCTCCAGGGCATAGGTCCACCTGTTGGGTCTGACATCACAGAGTTTTTAGTCCCCTGTTTTGGTACTTTGCTCTCATCACACATTATGAACAGATGTTTTCACACAGTTCGTCTTTACTTCATGATAATGTATAACACAAAATAATTATCTATCTGTGTGTGTGTGTGTGTGTGTGTGTGTGTGTGTGTGTGCGCCCGCGCGCGTGTGTGTGTGTTTGTCTGTGTCTCTGTATGCATGTGTGTGTGTGTGTGTGTGTGTGTGTGTGTGTGTGTGTGTGTGTGTTATCTCCGCGTATGCGCGTACATGCGTGCATGTGTGTATTTTTTTCTTGCTCGCTTAACTTTAAGACATGGTTTAGCAAAAACTTTCTCTTTAAAAAAAAAAAAAAAAAAAAAAAGAGGGATGGGGAGGTGTGTGTGGGGGGGGGGGGGGGCGTAGGGGGTTGATTTCAGAACCTCGATAATGCTGTGATTTGCGTGCTGAGGTGAAATGGAAAGAACAACCCCAAAAGCAGAAGAAGAAAAAAACGAAGCTAAACCCTGAAAAAAAAACTAAAACATCTGTAACAATCTTCTCCCCTTGGAAAAGGAAACGAAAACACAACAACATTGTATTTTAATCTGAGAGAGAGCGAGAAGGAGGAGAGAAGGATGGTAGAGACAGACAGACAGAAATAAAGACAGACAGACAGAAATAAAGACAGACAGACAGAAATAAAGGCAGAGAGACAGAAATAAAGACAGAGAGACAGAAAAATAGTTGTTTGTTGTTTTTGTTGTTGTCTTTATCATCATTGTCTTTTTCAAATAAGGAGAAAAAAAAACACCAAAAAAGCAAGTCTCATCCCGAACGTAATCGATTGTTTTTTGGGTTTTTTTTTCATGTCTATTTATAATCTTGATGTGTGTCATCTTGTTCGTTTCTTGTTTGGGTTTTTTTCTGTTGTTTTTCATTACACTTTCTTTTCTTTCTTTTTTTTTCTTTTTTTTCGTCATCTTCTTTGTTGACGAAGTCGTTCGTGTGCCATCTTTAGCTGTTGAGCATTTTAATTTCCTTTTTCCGCTTTCTTTTCTTTTTTTCTTGAACACTTTTTTTTTCTTTCTCTGTTAATTTAGCTGGTTTGTCTTGTTGCTTTCTTCCTTTCCTTATTTCTTTATTCCTTGCTGTAAATGCATTTGTTTTCTTCTTTCTTTTTTCGATTTTTTTTTTTCAGACTGACTGACTAAATAACTGAGTTTTTTTGTTTTGTTTTGTTTTTTGTTTCCAAAGTGTGTGTTTATCAGTATTCCATTACTGCAAAATGTGTACGTGTGAGGGAGGTGTGGGGGTGGGGGAGATAGTGAGAGAGAGAGAGAGAGAGAGAGAGAGAGAGCGAGAGAGAGGCAGGCAGATAGACAGACAAATAGCGACAGAGAGAAAAACAGAGAAAAAGAGCCTGTGTGTGCATGTGTATGTGTGCATGTTTTGTGTTGGGGTGTGTGTGGATGTGCGTGCATGTGTACATGTGTGTGTGTGTGTGTGTGTGTGTGTGTGTGTGTGTGTGTGTGTGTTTGTTCGTCTCTGCACGTGTGTTAGTGTATGCATGTGTGTATGTGCAAATGTTTGTTTATGTGTGACAGTGTCAGGGGTTGATGGGTGGGGGGAAGGGGTGGACGGATCAGCGAGCGTGAGGTGGTGGTGATGGTGGTAGCGGTGGATGGTGTACAGTTTACAGACCTGCCTCCCCTCTACTTCCACTCACTCCACCCCACCCCCACCTTTTTATTTTTAATCCACTGGTATGATTTCTTTAAGAAATATAATGGAAACAGAACAGTTAATCGACAGCATGGGCCCTAACAATGAAAATTACGAAATCAAACAAGAGTTCACTCTCAAGAATTTCTTTTGTTTTGTGGAAGAGATAGAGCCTGTAGCGGAAAGCAATTTGATGAAGGAATCCCTCCCCCCCCCCCCCTCCCTGCACGAACAACGCGTCTCAAGAAGTGTGTGCAGTGCAAAAGCTTGAGCCCGAATGGATTGTACATGTGGCCTAGCTGTTAACGCGACCGAGAAATCTCATCCGAGCGCACGGTTTCGTGTTCGAATTCCACTCTCGCCTGAGACTAGACCTTGAGTGGTGGTCTGGTCTGGACGCTAACCATTCGGATGAGACGATAGACGGGTGCCTTTTGTGTGTACCATGCGCATCCCTGGTTAAGATTCTGGAAAATAAAACCACTTTGATAGGGAAATGATATATACTTGCAGGCAGTGATGTGATAAGAAACTCTAGGGAGAGCTGGACAGTACAAGGTCTTCAGAGAAGAAGCCCCCCATTAGTCAAGTGTTTCGGCCCTGAACTCCTAACACTTTTAAGCAGAAAAAAGCTGCACAAAAAGTGGGTGGGCTGCAGTGTAGGGATGCTCTCTGCTTCGGGAGAGCAGTCCGAATTTCAGAGTAATACAATACAATACAATACAATGCAATACAATGCAATGCTGCACAATACAATACGAAGCAATATAATATAATGCAATGCAATACGATGCAATACAAGGCGACATGCTGGCAAGAGTACATCAAATACAAATAAACATATCAACGTCGAACGCCATTCAGAAACCGTGATGGGTGGTGAGTTTGCCAGTCACACTTCAGTAAAGCATAGCCTTGCACTGAGATGCAAGATACAAATATAGCTATATCGGCATCCTTTTGCATATTGCATAATTATATTCCTTATTTTAATTTGTATGTATAAGCAGGGTTTCATATGGAAATCATCTAGTGATAAAATCATTGTGAACAAATTTGTCCGAACTATCTACTCCTGGATTGCATAATATATATTTCGATTTATTGTTAAAACATTGTACAGTACGAACAGTTTCTTGTTTGTTTCTTCTTTTTTTTTAACTTGCATTACTACAAGTAGTGAATAGCCAACAATAAAATGAAATAAAAAGTGGGATCAAAGTCCGAGTATGACGAATAATTCTTTTATAATCAGTAACTATAGTCATATGCATTTTGTTTTTCAACACTTGGACATCAACCATTGACTTCGTCCATCAATGCTAGCCAGAAACGTTGGGGGATAGTCGTGCACCACTAGAGCCTGTGTCGGATACAATATTTTGTTATATTTCACACACACACATACACACACAAAAACAAAAAAACTGGACAGCATGAAACTTGATTTTTGCAGCGGAGCAGACTCGTGCTCAACGAAAGATTTCTCCCATCACCGCCCCTCTACAATCCCCCCACCTAACACACACACACACACACACACACACACACACACACACACACAACACAACACAACACAACACACACACACACACACACAACACACACACACACACACACACACACACACACACACACACACACACACACACACACTTCCCTCGCCCATTTCTCACCCCATCTCTCACTCAACTTTCTTTCTTTTTTTTCTTTTTACCCCACCCCCCACCCTCACTCCCACCCCCACCCGTCACCCTTCACACTACCCCGCCCACTCACCCCCTCCGTTCGCTTCCCCCTACCACAACTCCTCCGCTCACCCACCCACCTAACCAAATTGACGCGGCTCGAACGTCGCGTGCATTGTCTGTTCAACACGCATGTGTCCACAACCCCCAGTTAAACTCAGCAGATTGGAAGGAGGGAGAGACAGGGACATGGAGACAGACAAACAGACAGACAGACAGACAGAGGTGGGAGGTGAAATATCTGGTAGGGGAGGTGGTGGGGGGGGGGAGAAGTGAAGAGGGGTGGGGGGGTGGGTGAACAAGATCCACAGATAGCTATCACAGCCAGAAAGGCGAGATGGGGAAATGTGGTTAATTCTGTGTGTGTGTGTGTGTGTGTGTGTGTGTGTGTGTGTGTGTGTGTGTGTGTGTGCTCTCTCTCTCTCTCTCTCTCTCTCTCTCGCTCTCCACCTCCTCCTCGTACCCCCCTCTCTCTCTCTCTCATGTTGCCATTGTCTGTCTCTTTCTTTGTCTGTTTGTCAGTCTGTCTCTCTTTCTCTTCTCTCTCTCTCTCTCTCTCTCTCTCTCTCTCTCATGCGCAAAGGTACCCATTAACAATCACGCACATACAAACATACACATTCACACGCATGCACACTCACACACACACACGCACACACACACACACACACACACACACACACACACACACACACACACAGAGAGAGAGAGAGAGAGAGTCATTCCTTCAGCCCTTCTCTCTCTTTTTTTCTCTCTCTGGCTCTCTCACCCACCCACCAACCCACCAACCCCCTTTTTCCCCTCCCTCTGCCCTTCCTTCGTCTCCTCCATCACTTTCTCTTACTCTCTTTGCATATTCCTTCCCTCCCCTCCACCCTCTCTGTCTCTCCGTTTCTCTCTCTCTCTCTCTCTCACACACACACACACACACACACACACACACACACACACACACACACACACAGAGACATACACAGACACACACACCCACACACACACACACCCTCTCCTCGTATCCTCTCTCTCTCTCTCTCTCTCTCTCTCTCTCTCTCTCTCTCTCTCTCTCTCTCTCTCTCTGTGTGTGTGTGTGTGTGTGTGTGTGTGTGTCTGTCTGTCTCTCTCTCTCTCTCTCTCTCTCTGTCTCTCTCCACTCGTATCCTCTCTCTCTCTCTCTCTCTCTCTCTCTCTCTCTCTCTCTTTCACTTTCTGACGCGCTCTTGCGTGTGTGTATGTAATAGAGAGACAAGAGGAGAAGGGGGCAGGACGGGACAGATAGAGGAAATGAAGTGTGTAAAAGCCAAGGTCCCCCAGGCATTACGGAAAGGAAGAGTTGCGGGGAATGGCGGAAATGACGCAGCTTAGTCACGTGCTGTGCTCGAGTTCCCATCGCGTGAGAGGAACTCTTCCGCTGGGGGAGACATGGAAAGCCATCTGAGGGAGAAAAAAAATAATAATGATAATAATTGAGCGAGAGACTGGATGCGAGAGCGAGAAAAAAAGAAAGAGGGAGTGGGAGAGAGACAGAGACAGACAGACAGACAGACAAAGAAAGACAGAGAGAGACAGAGTTAAAATACACATACAACCCGCGCACACACATACCACACATACGGACACATGCTTCCGCGTGCGAGCATGAATGCTTTCTGATGTCTATGTCTATGTCTATGTCTATCTGTCTGCCTGTCTTTCTCTCTCTCTCTCTCTCTCTCTCTCTCTCTCTCTTTCTTTCTTTCTTTCTTTCTCTACCCCTCTCTTTCTCTCTTTCTCTCTCTCCCCCCCCTCTCTCTCTCTCCCTCTCTCTGTCTCTCACATAGCAAAACGTATAACCATATGGCGGTATAAAGTTCGGTGGACTTACATTCAAAGTTCACTGTACTGAGCTCTGAGTTCTGTCTATATATTTTTTCTGTCTGTCTGTCTAATTTGTGTGCATGCATGAATATATCCATTTCATTCCATCATGGTGGTGACAATAGCTGTTGTGTAAGTGATATTTGGTGATGGTAGTAGTAATTTTAGTATCAGTTACAACTGTCTACGTGGATTTGATGAAAACAACAATGTGGCTTTAGTCATCCGGCTGTCGATACTGATGACACATTTCTCTTCCCCTCCCCACCCCCCACCCTCCACTCCCCCGTCTCTCTCTCTCTCTCTCTCTCTCTCTCTCTCTCTCTTATCGATCTGTCAAGCTGTGTGTGTGTGTGTGTGTGTGTGTGTGTGTGTGTGTGTGTGTGTGTGTTTTCTTTATCATATTCCTTCTGCAGGACTTTTTTTCTATTTTGTTTTTTCTTCTCTCTATCTCCCCTTTCCATTAGAGATGTATGTGTTATTGTAACTGATGTAGATTAGCTAGGACAGATTGGAAAAATGAGCCATGCCTTAAATCTTAATCCTCGAAAAAAAAACTTTTTGAGTTCTGAGTTCTCTCCGCCACACACACACACACACACACGCGCGCGCGCGCGCGCAAGCATACATACATGCATACATACGTCAGTACGTCTGTCTCTTTCTCTGTCTTCATCTGTCTCTGTCTCTGTCTGTCTGTCTCTCTGTCTGTCTGTCTGTCTGTCTGTCTGTCTCTCTCTCTCTCTCTCTCTCACTCACTCTCGCTAGCTCGTTTGCTCAAATCAAAGGGATTTTTTCCCTGAAGACAGATAGAATGAGAGATATCCACATGCGTCATCACTTCAAGAACCCGAATCAAGAACAAACAAGCAACAAAAGGAAAAGAAAAAAAAAAGGAGAACGTTCGCTATTTTGATACTGTTCTTCACGGGCAGAAAGCTTCTACAAAGTGTCAAAGCGATCACTGACTTTGATTAACTTTTTGTTAAAATTACGATCTCCAAATCAGCGTTTCAACTCGATTACTTTCCCTTGGGGAGGATTCTCCTACACTTCTCTGTGTGTGTGTGTGTGTGTGTGTGTGTGTGTGTGTGTGTGTGTGTGTGTGTGTGTGTGTGTGTGTGTGTGTGTGTGTGTGTGTGTGTTTTCGGGGTGATGTGTGCGTTCGTACGTGTGTATGTGTGTGGGTGTTTGCGTGTGTGTGTATGTGCGCAGGCGCGCGTGTGTGTGTGTGTGTTTTCTTGTGTGTGTGTGTGTGTGTTTTCTTGTGTGTGTGTGTGTGTGTGTGTGTCTGTGTGTGTGTGTGTGCGTGTGCGTGCATGTGTGTGTGTGTGGGGGGGGGTTGTGGGTGTGGGTGTGTGTGTGTATGCTGCCACGCATGTGTGTGAATTTTCGTGTGTGTGTGTTTGTGTCTGTGTGAATATGTGTTGTGTGTGTTGTGTGTGCGTGTGTGTGCTTGCGCGCGCGCGTTGGTGCTTGTGTGTGTGTGTGTGTGTGTGTATCGGTGTGTGGGTGTGGGAAAGGTGGGGGTGGGGGATGGAAGGGGGTGGCTTGTGGGGGGGGGGTGGGGGGGGGGGGAGATGACGTCGGTGATTGAAACGCTATTTTCTTTCTGTCTCCAAATGGTCTGGCCTTTTTCGCTGCCAGAAGGATGGGCTGACAGTTGCCTGGGTGCAAAAACAATTCCCCCATGTTCATAATTTCCTGCGAAACAAGCGACACCTGCAGGCAAAAATGGCCGCGCGGCTGTCACATGATGGACATGCGCGGTAGGAAACCTTTGACAAGGCCGCTGAATGGGGCTACAGAATCAAATGACGAGGGGGCTTGAAAAATGTGATAGAAGGGGCGGGGGTTGGGTGAGAGGGGGTGCGGGGGGAGGGGGGGTGGGGAGTGCAGCAAAGAGCGAAAATAAAATTTTAAAAAAGTGGAGCATTATAATCGAGATCATCGTGCCATACTTTTCTCTGTGCTTCTCTCTTCTCTGTCTCTGTCTCTGTCTGTCTCTGTGTCTGTCTGTCTAACTGTCTGTCTGTCTCTCTTCTCCTCTCTGATTCTCTGTGTCTCTTTGTGTGTTCCTCTCTTTGTCTCTATCTTTATTTTTGTCTCTGTTTCTGTCTGTCTCTGTCCCTCTCTCTCTTTCTCTCTCCTCACCTCCCTCCCTCTCTCTCTCTCTCTCTCTCTCTCTCTCTCTCAACAAAACTGTCATTGAGATATATAGAAAGCAACGAAAGACAGAATTGGTTCTATTCATTCAAATCAGTATTTCAAACAGAGAAGATTATTAAGATTATAACAAATAAACGTGGGGGCAAAAACATGCCTTGCAA
>NC_134883.1:22695246-22715246 GCF_041734735.1 Babylonia areolata | reverse complement strand
GACGGTCAGTCAAATATGCATAGCCTACTGTACGTAAAACGAGGCACAGATGGAGAGGCAGACACAATATGACAAATAAAAGAAATCCACTTTCCTAACAGAAATGCCGGAAATATAATCTGAAGTTTCCAGTTTCCAACGTAACGGTCAAAGCTGAACATTAATTTGTTAGAAACCTACAGGCCTTTTGGGTGAGTAGAACTTCTTCAAAACACATGTCGCTGCACTCTTTGACAAAGGAATGAATCGGCTATTCTTGCGACGTGTATCAGCGAAACAAAAGCAGTTTCTTCACGGAGAACTGGATGAGGAAGTTGATATGCATCGACGGTGATGACCAAAAAATCATCGCATAATCAGTCATTATTTCATATTCCAGCATTACATTATTCCTTCTCTTGTAACACATTCAGAGATGACATAACATTTTCCTTCTATTAAAAAAAGGACAAATTTTTACTTGAAAGAACAAATTCATAAACTGCAAATACAGAAAAGCAAAACCAAAAAAAGAAGCGAGCGGAAAAACAAATAGTGACGTTTTTCAACAAAACGGTGATTTCACCTGCTTTTTGATGCCGAGCATTCAGTTACGATATACGAAGGGCGCAAAAAATTATTAGTTGTGGCTAATCAAGTTCGACCCCTTGTTGCAGATTAACCCCCTGTCCACGGATTTTATCAAAGCATTCCTGAGGAAATGACAGACAGTCGTTCTGGGTAAGCCTTGACTGAACCTCCTGCCCCTGTCCATTACAACTTAATGGAAACAAGGGGAGTCCAACTTTAATCAACTATACATTGAAGCTATTCCCCTGCTACAGCGTAGAGAAAATAAGGTAAGGGGGTAGGACTGGGCTGCCTTACTCTGACACTTCTCCACATTACGATGTGGTGGAATCAGATGAAAGGTGTCGTTCTAGATTAGCTTGTCCATGGGGGCCATTTGAAGCTAGCCTGGGAAGGGGGATAAAATCCAATGTGGGGGTGGTGGGGTGAAGGAGGGGTTTAATTCTGACTAGCTGAAATTTAAAACCCCATTCAGAGCCAGGGGGAAAACAGCAGAAAGTGGTGCTTCAGGTCATAAAACATTACCCAAAACAACCAGCCTAAAACTGAGAAAACGGTCTGGAGATATACCACTCTAAACAAACTGTGTGAATTTTCAGCCTTCCAGAGCTATTTGCCTTTTTCTGATGACGTCATCAGTGACGTCGCTATGCACGTACGTAATACGTTTATGGCAGTCAAGGGGTTTATATATTATTAGTCTACATAGACACAGGGGGTTATCTTAACTGGTTAGATTTGGTTGTTGTTGTTTTTAATGAGAAAAAAAACGAAAATTTTTTAAAAAACATGCCGGCTACAAATGAGCTGCTACACATGCTTCCTTTGTGTGAAGTCTTTCCCAACTAACAGAATACAGAACTTTGACCAAAGAAAGGCAAAGTCTCACGATGATGTCCATGCTTCGTTTGAAGCATAATGTTCACATGTGTAGTTTGTCTGAAGAAGGTGCAAGACCTGAAGTCACCAACGCATCATCTATTCAATGGAAAAAATGAAAGTATTTACCATTTTGCATTGTCTTAAACATGCGCTCTTTTAGAAAAGCAGATAGCTTTCGATGCAGCTGACCACAAAAGTGATATACGTTATGTGCTCTCTCTCTCTCTCTCTCTCTCTCTCTCTCTCTCTCTCTCACACACACACACACACACACACACACACACACACACACACACATACATACATACATACATACATACATACATACACACATATATTTATACACATATACATGTGTAGCTATCAACATATATGCTTACATTCATAAACAGGCTATTTATCGTAAAAAATATTGTCCATATATCACAACAATATCAACAACAACACTTATAATATGTAGGTGTGTACAGGTAGATTCTTGACAGAGCTATCCTTTATACATGCTTTCAAGCCAAGACACAAAGGCTAAAACCGTTTTCCTTTCAATCCTGTTCTTTTCACCTGGTCAGCTTCTAACAAAATCCTGATAGAATATTCCTACTTTTCGCACACAAAAACCTGATACTCATAACGCATCTCTCTGCTCATTCAAACAAAACCTCTCTTATACCGTAAACAGACCTCTGTTCTGCCTCTCACATAAGCTCCATACTGTATACCTGTCTTTGTTCTGTGTTTCATAAACTCTGGTACTGACAACATATATCTGTTCTGCTTTTCACACAAACATCTGATAGTTCAAACGATCCCTCCTCTGATATTTACGTACAACAAAAACTGAACACATAACTCATTTCTTCAATGTAATGTACCACCTTTCACAAAACCATCGCAGCATAAACAATCCGGTAGCTCTTCCTTATTAATAACAGCAATAATCATGACGGTGCTGATTAGTATTATTACTGATATCATCACCAGCATCTTTAATTAAAATCATCACAATTATCATAAAGATCGGTCCAGAACACACAAAACAAAAACAAACAAAAAACGGCGTTATTTAGAGTAAAATTCACAATGAGATTCTGACGACGGATTGCAGTTCCAAACCCAGTGTTTGGTAGGCACTGTCCCCACTGGAAACAGATGTAGTTACAACATTGTGGTTTTAGTAGTAGTAGTAGTAGTAGTAGTATCATTATGGTGATGATGATGATATCTATATAGCGCCTATCTTCGGTGAGAGACCACACTCTAAGCGCTTTACAAACACGGAGGCCATGATTTGCACAACAGGCTGCCTACCTGTGTGAAACCGATTGACAGCTGCCTTTAGGCGCTAATCATTCGTTTCCTGTTTCATACAAACATACTTCAACCACGCGCAAATATACACACAGTGGACGCTTTCTGCAGCATTCTGCCAGTAGCTACCCCTTTGTTAAAGTGGGTAATTTTACGTGAGCTAAGGGCATGTTGCACATGGGACCTTGATTTATCGTCCCATCCGAATGACTAGTGTCCAGACCACCACTCAAGATCCAGTGGAGGGGACGAAAATACTAGGTAGTGTTGAGATTCGATCCCGAGCGGTCAAATTCGCTCGCGGACGCGTTACCTCTGGGCCACCACTCAACACAGACAATCGCATTTATAAGAATAGCTACAGCGTTTGTGTTGGAAAACGTAGCATGATAAACATATAATGATTGGAATCTGCCCCTACTTGACACTGGAACTGCATTCAATGTGCGGATCATTTTTGCTACGATTTCGGCAAATACACGGCAAGTGCACAACAGGTAATGGGGAACCGTGATCTTCTAGCGGCATAGCCACATGCTTGCTGGCAATGAAACCCCAGCACACAATATTTCTGGATTTTTTTTTTTTTTTTTCAGAATCACAGCATTTAACAGGAATGTATTTTTCCATCAGAACTGTGATACTTTTCCTTGGAATGTTATCTCTGCACCTCGATGTGTTGTGGTACCTCCTGGGGGTGTTCTTTATATCACAGTGCTCATACATCATCTCCTGGGATTGCTCGTCCTCCTCATTGCGTGCATATCCCGTTAACTCGCAACCTGGTTTTAAAATAATTGTTCGCAAAAAATCTTTTAAAAAAACAAAACAAAAAAAACACAACTATTTCCACTGTATTATTACAGGACAAAAAAAAATTACTTTCACTGTGAGTTGTCCCATTATGAAATGAGTGGCACAAATAAGCGTGAAAAAATATATATCAGACATCAAGACTTCGGCGTAAAAACTTTAGAGGTTCGTTCTCATGACTGGCAGTCCTACATAAAGCCATCTGCTCTTGTGTATGTTTGACTGGCAGTCCTACATAAAGCCATCTGCTCTCGTGTATGTTTGACTGGCAGTCCTACATAAAGCCATCTGCTCTTGTGTATGTTTGGAAATCCGTCTCCTCATCTGTCATGTCAACGAGATAAGCCAGGATTTCCAACCAGTACAGTCAGTCGAGAATGATGATATCTTCCATTCTATCTTGGCCACTTTTGTCATTTCGGGATGTATTTCAAGTGATATCTTATGACTGGAACTAACTGCACTGAACAGTTTTCTGCATAGACAGTAATTCAGAACTTGGAAAGCCGGTATTTTACGGATTTTTTTTTAACCTCAGGATGACGACTGCATAACGTGCAAAATGTTTTTTTTTCTAAAAGGAATGTCCGGTAGCATGGCGTGTATTTCCCAGAACAAGTATTTCCGTGAAACCAAGTAGTATTTTCTGGAGTATTTTTAGTGACAAATGCATATGAAACATACGATGATATGTATTCACAAATAGCAATATAAATACAATATAAATATATATATATATATATATATATATAACATTCCATGCATATAGTTGATAATGCAGGACTGTACAAAAATCGGCATTGCATTCCAACATAACTTCTTTTTTTTCTTTTCTTTTTTTTTTTTTACATAATCTTGTTCGTCTTTCAAATGACGTGACAAAGAACTTGGACATGCATTATAACAACACGGCCACTTCTGAACACAACAACAGCTACACAAAAATATGAAGAAGAAACAAAAAACATTACCAAAATGGTGCGCAAAATGACCGAAACGAAACTGCTACAGCTCCAACTGGGCCACGCAGCAAGAGAACAAAGACATTTGCAAAAAAAAAAAAAAAAAAAAAAAAAAAAGAAGAAGAAGAAGAAGAAAAAAAGAGTATTTGAAAAATGAGCGGATGAACACACTCAAAGAACGACCAGCAAAAACTTTTCTGTTTGCGAATTATCAAAAATGAACTTTCAAAATTAAAACGTGTCGGAAAGCAAAAAATAAATAAATAAATTTTTAAAAAGGAAATGAAAAAGCCTCACCAGGCCTGTGTGGGGTTCTGGATGGTGGTTTGTTTTTTGGGTTTTTTAAAAATATTTTTGTGTTTTTTGTTGTTTTTGTTGTTTTGTTGTTGTTGTTGTTTGTGGTGGTGGTGGTGGTGGTGGTGGGTTTTTGTTGTTGTTGTTTGTGGTGGTGGTGGTGGTGGTGGTGGGTTTTTGTTGTTGTTTTTTTTTTTTGAGGGGATGAGGGGGAGAGGGGGTTCAACCAACAGATCCAGATCAGGAAGATTCGCTATGTTCCCTTAAAAAGATATTTTTCGAATATTGATTTTGTTTTTAAATTGAAGGGTTCGTACTTTTTTTTTCAAAAGAAAAGAAACGCAACTATAGCCAACAGTCGATGGTGATGCGATGATAATGCCGGTGGTGAAGCTGTGGAGACAAAATGCGCATACAAATAAGGCATGTAAAGGGAGTATTGTAAGGTTGTATTGCCTCTGGTGTGACAAAGGCGTCATGTTCACGATCTTTTGCACCTGTATGTGTGTGCGTGACCCCAGGGAACTGTCTACAAAAGTGACACGTATAAACTAAGTTATGCTTAAATTATGAAAACAAAATGCTGAAAATCTGACCCTGTCACAAAAGATGTATACTACTTCCTATAATAAGGGTTGTTGACATATCTCTCTCTCTCTCTCTCTCTCTCTGTCTCCCTCTCTCTCTCTCTTAACAATGTCTTTTGCAAGTAAACGTTTCTTTGAAAAGGGAATTCCTTGACCCATATTCACGATGATACCTTACATTGTCAGGCCTTTCAAACCCACGATAGTTCACTGCATCCGTTCATACGCCCCCATATCTGCAACAACTTGATGAATCGGTTGGGATAACTTGACATCTCCCTTCCCCAACACGTAACTCCCGTATTATGCATCAATGAACACAACCAATGAAACATGAGCTTTGACTCAAACACCTGAAGCTACGTGGCCCATATTCAGGAATAAGCAGGCAAACACTATGGAATAACGACCAAGCTAAGAGGCTGGTGCTTTTTTGTTGTTGTTTTTTGTTTGTTTGTTTGCTTGCTTTTAAGACAAAGAGTTAAAAACAGTGCAAGGTAAATCATGTCTTTTTTGTGCTGTCAGTGTCATGGGATTGATTTCAGCAGACTGGAACATAACTAGTTTGTCAGGAAAACTCAAATGCACCCACGTACACGCCATACATAATTTCTACATCTCTAATGTGGCCAAACATTTGTACGGCTCGAAGTGCAGGTGCCGGTTGCATTGCTTGGTTCTAACTTTTTGACAGTTACACGTGACTGAATGTCTACGTTGACCGAACTACGCCATTGATCAGTTCCATACTACACACAGTTAGTAGCGGGTTGCGACCATACTAGGCTCTTCCGTCCGAGCAATGCAGCTGGCTCCAGGAGTCTAGTGTCATCTGCAGATGACATGAAAAACTACTGTCACTTTTGCATGGATCAAAATGTTGAAGCGGAGGTGTCAGGTTAAAATGTACAAAAAAAAACTTAGTGTGTCCACTTACTTTTTGTACACTTCAAAAGGAATTCTCATTTCTAGTCCTTCCTCCAACTTCCCCCATCTTTGTCCATGGCAATGTTTTGTCTGTCCTTTTACTCCCAAAACCAGCTGGTGGAGCGCATCTTGGCAAGTCTGAACACAATGCAAATGAAATGATCCCGTGATGTTTCCAGACTTATGCGTTTGTGGGACGTCACGGAACCTGGAAAGAGATATTAGTTATATTTCCATCTGTTTACATGCATTTTACTGCTGCAGTCATTGAAGGTATGTAACGAAGTCAGTCGTCATAGTTGATATAAATTGCACGTCCCAGCAACGAAACCACAAGTTTTTATTATTATTATTATTATTATCATTATTATTATTATTATTCATCGTTGTTCTTCCAATGTTCTAAAGTCACACTGGAATGAGTGTCTGACTGCAACCAGGCTATTCTTTTTTCAGTGCCATGATTATTCCCACAAAGAACCAAGTAAGCAAAAATTTAAAGGTCCACACGACGATGTACACAGCTACCAAAATATAAAAGACAAAGAAAAATGAAGTAACTAAAAAGGCCACTTGAACGCTACAATAAAAATTTAAAAAAATAAATGCTACATATTGTGACTTTAATCATGTTCCTGTATGAAATTCTGAGTCGTCAACTCAGACTGTTCTGCAATTATGGCTAACTCAGTTCTTCATTAAAACCTTTCTTCAGTAAATCAGAACTGCCGCCATCTCTCACGATCTTTTTTCAATGGCAATAAAAACAAAATTTCAACAAATGTGGGTAAAAACAGTCCACAATGAAAATGGGTTCCAAACAGGTCCAAACTCCTCAATCGGTCATGGCCACTGTTTAAATCGTCTGGTGATCTTGGCATGAGTGCAACAATCCGTCTTACAATTGTTAACAATTAAGTTAGATATCCCTGCGTAATTCCAGACCCCCCACACATTCTGAAGACCAATCACTTTCACTGACGTTTCAAATGAGTATCTTTGCATAATGCCATATCCCCTCACATTCTGAAGCCAATCCATGTTCATATCCTGAACATCACACTGTCTTTTCCCGATACCACTGTGAGCCTTCAGGGAATAATGATCAAACCTTCCACGTTTGATTCCCTCCACCTGCTCTTTCTGTCCACGTGGACAAAAATCTCATCAAGCGGCGACAGCTCAGAACCCCAAGCAGCAATGCAAAGCGAGAGCGTCCACCCAGGAACGTTCTGACGTATCGTGCCATGCTGTACATGTTCTTCAACAGACACCTGCACGTGCACACAGTACAGCCTTACACGTTTGAAATGTTCATGCCATACAGTGTCACCAGTTTGTTCTCTTCACCCAGCTGTTGAGCTGAAGGCTGCTCCTGCTGCCCTTGGTACTGTGGCAGCCCTTCTTGTGGCTGTGGATGTGGATATTGCTGTGGTTGTGGTTGTGGTTGCATTTGCTGCTGTGGTAGTTGTGGAGAGATCTGTTGAAGAGTGATCGGACCAGTGTTGGCACTGGAAGAATCTGAAGCAGCCACTGCAGACCTGCTGCCCTCTACTCCACGCACGGACACCGGTGGTGTGTGTGGCGCACTGGCTTGCCCCTGCAAAACATGAAAAGGGTCTTGATGTAACATTTAATAGTTCCATTGGCTTTTGGGGGGCGCAAATCAAAAACAAATATGCTCAACTGAAAGTGAGTGTTTTAAAGCAGAAAAAAACCCATTGCTTTTGTATTTGTGTTTGTTTCCCTACACCTGGCAATGCTGTTTTTGTGCAAAGTTGAAATTTGCTTGAAGGTATGTGCATTTGTTTCAATCACAATCATACATTTGCTACCGTTTTCTATAAATGATGATAAAATGTATTTTGCCTTGTCTTAATTTGGTATGAAAGAAGAAAAGAAAAGCATCTATGCAAGGAAAACTGATGTTTGGCATTAGACCGACGACAACAGTAGCCCTGAAACAAAACAGTACAGAGAGAAACCCCGAGGATTTACCTGAGCAAGCTGGGCATATGGAGAGGACAGATCAGTCTGCGGCAGGTCAGGTACCCGAGAGAGCTGGGAGTCTCCTGAGAACTGGGGCAGCTGAACGACGGGAGCGTAAACCCCGGTGTGCAACGTCTGCGCCGACTGTCCTTCTGGTGAGGACGCTGGCGTCAGGTTCATCTGCTGCCCGCTGCCGGTCCGCGGATAGGAATGCCCGGGGCTGGCTGCCACAGACGCAGGGCCATCCGATGAAGGGTAGTGTGCGCTAGCGGGGTGACTTCTCTGGGGTCGGTAGTCCACGTTGTTTGGCTGACGCGGACCAGGACTCGCTGCCGAGTTAGCGGACGAGGCAAAGCTTGAAGGATACGCCTCAGCGCTGCCTGGGCGGTAACCCATCTCGTGCTGCGCGGGGCTCATACTTTCCAGAAGAATCTGACGCAGGATCATGTCTCGCATGTCTGGGGTGATTCTCAGCGGCTGGATAAAGCCGGGAAAGTTGTTGTTGGGAGTGAGGGATCTGTCCTGTGACGGCACATCCCCTGTGTACTGGGTCGGGGACAGGCTCTCTGAACGCTCCCGCTGGGGAGTGCCCGGGCTTTGCCTGGAGGGGCTGGCTTGGTACTGAGGGGTGCCCGGGCTTTGCCTGGAGGGGCTGGCTTGGTATTGAGGGGCAGCGCGGGACGTCTGAGGAGACAGGGAGTACGTGTCCAGTGTGGAACGGTCCTCCTCAGGGGGTGACAGGGAGTAGGTCCTCAGCACCTCCGTGTTCTCTTCGTCCTGCTCCTCCAGCTCCCCGGAGGGGGTCATTCGGAAATACTGAATGTCGTCCCCTTGACTCGGGTGGCTTCCAACCATGGACTGGTCGGTCTCTGTGGAGTGCAGGTAGCGAGGGTCCCCCTGCTGCTGGAAAGGGTAGCTGCCTGGACTCAGGTCCTGCATGGGGATGTTTTCCATGCGCTCCTGCTGCGACCCATCGGGGCAGGACTGAAAGCTCCTGAGGGACCGCGTGGAGGACTGGACCCCACCTCCAGTGGACGTGGGGGGAGGCGGGAGCTCTCTGTGGGAGGACATTGAGTGGGTCATGTAGTAGCTGTGGTGGGAGGAGGCAGGGTCCGTCCAGTTGCCCTTGTCGTCGGGCGCCGTTGACATGATGTGGTGGAACGGGGGAGGGGCGGGGGAACGGTTGGGCAGGGGGGGAGGAGGAGGAGAGCCACGGTGGCGGTGAGTGGGGGTGAGGCTGGTCTCTGATGCGGTAGGGGTCTTCTGTACAACAGAGGCAATGCAAAGCTTGATTAGTTGTGGGGTTTTCGTCTTCTTCCTCTTTCTTCTTCTACTACTACTACTACTACTACGACTACTACTTCTCCTTCTTCTTCTTCTTTTCCATCTCCTTCTTCTCAGCAATTTTTTCCACACACGATCTGGGCTGATCTTTCCCGGTGTAGCACACAAAGATAATATGAAAACCAATCATGTCACTTTACATTTCAAGTTAAGATACCTTGTTTACATCTTACTCAAAGACTGATCTCCACGGTCAAAATTTGAAGTCATACGTGTGCCCGAATTCACCTGTTGAACAATAGACGCATATACCTGTTTTTAACTCCACGACTAATTGTCACAATCTGAAAGAATATTCGTTTATATATATGTACTCGTATCAATCTGTTTAACTCCATGACAGATCTTCACAATCAAAAATAGTTTATTATTGTGACTGATTTTCAATGAAACAATCAATGTCTTTGTACACCATTATATCCATCTGCTTGACTCTATGACATGACCGATAACACGAATACATCTGCACACATCAGATTACTTCAGTTAACTTGTTCAATCCTGCGCCCGAGAACTGCTAAGGCATCAACTTCATTTCATTAAAGCGGATTCCATGTTCCCATAAATGTGCACCAACTGCAAACAAAGGGAACTAACTTCTACAGTATGTCTGGCCTTGTCAACACATCTTAATTTGAATGGAAAACCCGTTGATTTCAGTGGGTTTGGTTTGGGTGGGTTTTTTTCAGATTTAGCGGTATATAAATACTATTTTTTTATTATTATTACTGTTATTAGTATTATTAGTAGTATTATTATCATCATCATCATCATCATCATTAATATTATTAATATTATTATCATTATCATTATATGATGATGATGATTATTATTATTGTTGTTGTCTGTTTTGTTGGGTTTTTTTATCACTATTACCAGTATCATTATTGTTACTATCATTATTGTTTTTACTATTATCATTGTTATTATTATCATCATTATCATCATCATTATTATCACTATTATTATCGTTATTATTATTATCATCATCATTATAATTATTATAATTATAAATTATCAGTATTAGTATTATTATTCACCCTGGCAGCAGAGTCGGGGATGAAGGCGGGGTTGGTCCGTCCGTCCAGCGTGTTGCCGGGGCTGTTGGAGGCGGTGCTCAGTCCCGCGTTCACGAACTGGATGCGGGCGGGGGGCATGGAGGAGGAGGGGGAGGAGGAGGAGTGGGTCAGCGGCAGGGTCAGGACGCCCCGCTGCCCGGGGCCCATGTTGCTGTAGGGGGTGTGTCTGGGCGAGTGGCCCACGTCCACGTACATCGGCTCGTTCTTCGTCTCCTGCAGGTCTTTGGTCAGGGCTGGTCAGGAAAGAAAAATACACGCGCGCGCGCGCGCACGCACACATGCACGCACGCACACACACACGCGCGCACACACACACACACACACACACACACGCCAAGACGGTGTAATCGCGGTTACCAGGTGGTAATAGCTGAGGGGGCGGCATCAAAAGTCAGTAGTGGCAGCTGCAACAGTTACAGTGGTAGTAGTGTTGGTGGTGGTAGCACTTGCAGCAGCGATAGCAGCACCAGTGCTAGTAGCAGTAGTACTGGTACCGTTAGTAGCAGTAAATTGGAGCAGCAGTAGTATAAGTAGCAGCAGCAGCAGCAATAGTAGTAGTAATAGTAGTAGTTGTTGTTGTTGTTGTCGTCGTCGTCGTCGTTACTGTTGTTGTTGTTGCAATAATAGTAGGACTGTTTTGTTAACGGTTGTAGTAGTTGTAGTAGTACCGCGAGCAGCAACAGCAGTAACAGCAGCAGCAGTAATGGTAGTTGTAGCAACAGCAGTAGCAGCAGTAGTAGCAGTCGTCTTATCACACACAGTTGTATATCCACGTTGTATCTTTCCATTCCCCTACCCTTCGCTTTTTCCCCATCGCCAAAAAAATCCAAGTAATTTAGATAGCATCCTCCATTTTAGTTACACGCTAAAAGCAATGCGCAGAATTTGATCATTTAATCAAACTAAAGGTACAATCGCCAGTTTAAGAATGAACGAATCAATACACAAATAATCCACCCAAGGAAGTAAAGAAATCAAAATAACAAACAAACAAACCAGCAAACTCATCAAGACTCACTTCGAACTTTCTGCCGGAAGTACTTGAAGCCCAAACACAGGCAGCAGATCAGGAGCAGGAACAGGGCGACAGTCACGATCAGAATCGCCATGTCGGCCACCCGGAAGTCCTTGTCTGTTGTCACTTCCGGTGCTGGAGTCGGAAGCACTTCCGGCGTCTTAACGCACTCCGGGGCGCTGCACAAATCGCCCGAGCAGGCAGCTTCCAGCTGTTCCTGGGGTAGTCCGGTGTCAGTGTAGAATCGGAAATTGTCTTGTGTGATGTGCAGACCGTTCTTTTTGGAGTAGGTACCCACCTGGAGAGGAAAGAACTTTCTGGTTTAAGTGAGACGCTTCTACTGACAGGAAAACGTGTGGTCCTCAGAAATAAAACGGTGTTACTGTTACGATAAAGACATGGGGGATAAGGAGATCGCCGTGGCAGGATGGGTTAGGCGTTGGATTTTTTGAGACAGTGTCCACCGGTGACCTGGAGTTCGAGGCCCCGTTTTGGTACGGTGTTGTGTCCGGCCTTGGAAAGGGCGCTGTACTCATATTGCCCTCACTCCACCTGGGTGTAGTGGGTTGTTGGGGGAGGTTTGAACAATGGAAGGAGAGGATTAAGTCCCGCCTTATGCTGAACGCTAAACACAGTGGGTATCAGTTCAAAGCCCCGATGGCCGTAAAAGACTATGATACCTTTTAACTTAAATGATAGAATAATGTTGTGGTCTACATGAAATAAAACTGTTGTTTATGTGACAGTGAAGATGAGAGAATGTGTGGACTTCATAAATAAAACGTTATTTGCCTGACAGTAAGTAATGATAGGAGTGTTTTGTAGGTCTTTGACAAATAAGACGTTATTCATGTGACAGAAAGGATGGGACAATTTGTGGTCCTCTTAAAGAAAACGTTGATAGTGTGACAGTTAGAACAGGAGAACTTGTAGACTTCATACAATGAAAAGTTGTATATATGAAAGTAATGGTTATCTTCATGAAAGAAAACGGTCATGCCGAGAACTGTATACTTAATTATCCTTTGGAAACTAATTTGGGCTCAATAACCGGGTGATTACGAATTGGCATTGCATTGTATTTGATTCTTCAACCGTTTCACACACACACACACACACACACACACACACACACACACACACACACCCCCTTAAAAGAGTGATCACCTACCGGAACGTACTCGTACCCATCGCCCCGTCTCTGGATGTTGAAGATACTGAAGCCAATGTTGCCGTTCCCGTTCTGATCGAAAAGCTGTTCCTTGTTCGACCCCACCGACACGGTCTGTGACTTGATGGTATCGAGCACCTGTTGGTGGAGGGGTGGGGGTGGGAGGGAGGAGGTGGAAGGGGTTATTAGCGATGCGAATCAGTGGTGACCGCTTGGTTTTATGTGGGATGCATTTGTCTGCTACTGCTGCTGTTTTGTTGTTGCTTTTTTTTTTTTTTCTTTTTTTTTTACTGCTCCTTCTTCTTCTTCTTCTTGTTTCTTTCTTTCTTTATTGATTTATTTCTACTGCTGCTACTGTTATGGCTGCTGCTACTGCTACATCTACTACTACTACTACTACTACTACTGCTATTGCTACTGCTATATCTACTACTACTACTGCTGCTGCAGCTGCTACTGCTGCTTTGTTTTTGTTTACTAGCCCATTCGTGGGTTGCTACTCTCATAGTCATTCGAGAATATTATGTATCATACTCTTTTGTCTTCGGGGTGAATTCATACTGGGTGTGTTAGCAGTCCTGATATTCAGCGCCTTTCAGTCGCATCCACAACACAACGACTGAAGAAGGGGACAGACCTTTTTTTAACAATGACACGAACCTTAACTTCTACAACAATGTGATAATGGAAAGAAGACAAGTGACCAACCTCTCCCAACAACGACACTAACCCTTCCCTTGTACAGCAACATCATAACGAGAATAAAGATGGAAGAAGACTGGTTACCGACCTCCTTGGCGTACTTGTCGGAGCGGAGGAAGGGGCAGGGGAAGGTGTCCTCACAGAACTGGGAGCCCGCCTGGGCCAGGCCTGAGGCCATGGCGCCCACAGCGTTCATTACGTGCTTCACGCGCTGGTCCGACAGCATCGTGAGCACCTGCACCACGTGCCACACATCAAGTACATGGATGTACATCTGACACACATATAAAACACGTATAACACTGACACAGACACACAGACAGACAGACAAACAAGCACACACACGCGCGCGCGCGCGCGCACACACACACACACACACACACACACACACACACACACACACACACACACACACACGCATACACACATTACACATCTATCTAAAGTGTTTAAATATGATTTATATTTATATATATGTATATATATTGTTTTTAATTTTTATATACATTATTATACAAAGAGAGAGAGATAAATATACACACACAGATAGATAGATCGATATTAGAAATGCGGAAATAGGTGTGCGCTCATACAGTCAAGTGGGTTCATGACAATGCAAACACACACAAGCAAGCAAACGCGCGAGTGCACACACACACACCATCTCCCACTCTTTCACCACCACCACCAACAACAACAACAACAAAAACTCCCATACTCACCATACCCCGCCCCAACCCATCCCCTTCCTCCACCACCCTACTCCCTCTTTACCTGCTGAGTGGAGAGTCGCGTGTTGCTGTCGCAGTTTCTGGTGAAGATGTTGTTGAAGCCGCCGGGGATGTTGCAGTCGAAGACGTGCTGCCAGAACTCGGAGAACCAAGGGTTGACGTCGTCCTCACGAGGAGTCTTCTCCAGCAGTCGCGTCCTCAGCGTGTCCTCAATAGCTGGCTCGATGTAGGTATTGTCCACCTGGGAAAGGATGAGAAAGAAAGAAAAAAAGATATATCGGTTAAAACCTTTAAAACACTCAGGGCTATCTCTTTCTTCGAACCAAGACCACAGTGCTTAACAAACTGGCCTTAACTAAGGGAGACTGCTCAAGATGCCGTTAAACTCTTCCCCATTGTTGTCCTAACACCGCCAATGTCGCATTTCAGTACCAGCCAGGCCAGGGCGCCAATGTCGTATTTCAGCACCAATCAGGTCGAGCGCCAATGTCGCATTTCAGCACCAGCCAGGTCGAGCACCAATGTCGCATTTCAGCACCAGTAAGGTAGAGCACCAATGTCGCATTTCAGCACCAGTAAGGCAGAGCACCAATGTCGCATTTCAGCACCAGCCAGGTAGAACACCAATGTCGTATTTTAGCACCAGTAAGGTAGAGTACCAATGTCGCATTTCAGCACCAGAAAAGTAGAGCACCAATGTCGCATTTCAGCACCAGTAAGGTAGAACACTAATGTCGCATTTCAGCACCAGTAAGGCAGAGCACCAATGTCGCATTTCAGCACCAGTAAGGTAGAACACCAATGTCGCATTTCAGCACCAGCCGGTAGAGCACTAATGTCGCATTTCAGCACCAGCCGGTAGAGCACTAATGTCGCATTTCAGCACCAGCCAGGTAGAACACCAATGTCGTATTTTAGCACCAGTAAGGTAGAGTACCAATGTCGCATTTCAGCACCAGAAAAGTAGATCACCAATGTCGCATATCAGCACAAATCAGGTCGAGCGTCAATGTCGCATTTCAGTTCCAGCAAGGTATACCACAAATGTCGCATTTTAGCACCAGCAGGTACACCACAAATGTCGCATTTTAGCACCAGTAAAGTAGACCACCAAAGTCGCATATCAGCACCTGCCAAGAAGTCGTTAAACTCTACCCCATTGTTGTCCTAAGACGGCCAATGTCGCATTTCAGCGCCAATCAGGAAGACCACCAATGTCGCATTTCAGCGCCAACGAGGTAGACCACCAAATGACGCATTTCAGTTCCAGCCAGGTCTTGCGCCGATATCACTGAAATACAGGGTCTGTTTTCCGCAAAACTTTTTTATTTTCGGGGATAGGTCAAGCCATATTTCGTACACGTATCAGGGGAATCCCCAGCTATTCTTAGACGCCATCTTTTGTGTGCTTCTGGCGCCCGAGGGTGTTTCACTCTAAACCGACTGGTGATGAAGGGGGTTTAACCCTTTCACCGCCAGTCAATTCAGAGTGCAAAATTCCCTTGTGCTATAAACACAGTAAATATGGTGTCAAAGTACAACTGGGGATGATTCCCCCTGTGATGGGTAGAAAATATGACTTATACTACCACCGAACATTAAGAGCAGTAGGTTCATTGATAACAGACCCGTGATCTGGTCACCATTCAGTGACATTGGTCCTCTACCTAGCTGCCGCATAAATGCGAGTTTGGCAGTGAAAGGGTTAAAGGTCCCATAGCCTTAAACCGGGCCCTGTCCCACTACCGTCAGACGTGTGTTGTGACAAATAGTAATACAATACAATACAATACAATACAATGCAATACAAAGCAATGCAGTACAGTACGATACAATGCCATGCAATGCCAAGCAACACAATAGAGTCCGATAGAATACAGTACAATATGATACAATACTATAAAATAGGATACAATGATAATGATAATAGTGATTATGAAGATGATGATGATGATCATCATCATCATAATCATAATCATGATAATCACAATCATAATCATAATAACAAGCAAAACAATAGACGACTTGAAGTTTCCTTGAAGGTAAAACCCAGTCAAGGGACAAAACTCAAGGCTTACAGAATATTGCAACATAAGAAACGGTAAAAAAAAAATTATAAAGAAAAGAAAAAAAAGATTAACGGGTCTTTTGATAATCTACCTTATCGTTTGGATACATTTTAATAATAATAATAATAATAATAATAATAATAATAAGTTTATCTATATCGTGCCCAATCAAATGATTGTGCTCTGAGCGCAATACGATTACAATAGTTCTGATGTAAAACACACACACACACACACACACACACACACACACACACACGTGTTATATTATATTATATTATATATATATATATATATATATATATATATATATATATATATATATATATATATATATACACACACACACATATGTGTGTGTGTGTGTGTGTGCCATTAAAAAAAATCGAGCATTTCAGTGTCGTTTCTGACGCATATCTAAAGCTGTGAAAGTACATGGACTGTATTTGTCCAACCACCCACCACCGACTCCCCCTCCCTACCCCCCTAAAACCCCCTACCCAGCCCCCAGCCCCCCCCCCCCTCCTCCTAGACCCCCTTCAACACCCCCCTCCCAAAAAAAAAAGAAACAAAAGAAACATTACCTTGAAGGTGATGGAGCCCCTGGCAGCTTTCTGACCAGCAGCCAACACGTCGTTCTTGGTGCCCCACTCCTCACTGGCAATGAACACCAGCCTCCCCTGCTCGTTGCGGGACTCGATCAGCCTCAGGAAGTCCGCCATGCGGGTGTCGATGCCGAAGAACACCACCACCTGAGCACATACATAGCATCATCCATGGGCCTCTAGAGAAAAGGAGGGTGCTTTGGTTTGGTTGGGTAGGGTGGATAGAGTGACTGGAATTTATACTGTCAGACACCACCACCTGCCACACATTATGGGCCTCCAGAGAAATGGATGATCCTTTGGTTGGTTGGTTGGTTGGTCAGCGTGGATAGCGTGACTGAGATTTATACTGTCAGTGTAGTGGTGGCTACCACCTGCTACATACATAGCATGGGCCACTGGAGAAAAAGAAGGAACCTTGGTTGGCTGGGTAGCTTGAATAGTGTGATTGAAATTTATAATGTTTTATTTTGTATTTGTTGTATTTTGCATTTTGTATTTATTTTTATCACAACAGATTTCTCTGTGAGAAATTCGGACTGCTCTTCCCAGGGAGAGCGCGTCGCTACACTACAACGCCACCCTTTTTTTTTTTTCCTGCGTGCAGTTTTATTTGTTTTTCCTATCGAAGTGGATTTTTCTACAGACACTTTTTGTTGTTGTTGTTGTTGTTTTGTTTGTCTTTTTTAAAACACTTTAGAAAGTTTAATTCATAACATAGACAGACAAATACACGCTAATACAACACACACACACACACACACACACACACACACACACACACACACGCAAGCACGCACGCACGCGCGCGCACACACACACACACACACACACACACACACACACACCACCCCACCTCCCACCCACCCACACACAAACAACAATTCACCTTGACGCTCTGCTGCATCAGGGAGACGAAGGCATCGTACAGGTGTTTCTCGTCCACGTTAGTCGGGTTGACAGAGATCGCTACCGGGGTGGCTACACACACCCCGTGTTGGTTGGCCACCCGTTTAAAGGCCAGCGCTCCCTTCGTGCCGTAGTTATTGGCCACGTAGAGGAGCCCAACGTACTCCCACCCCATTGCTTTGATCAGCTGCGAGATAGAGGGAAAATACAGAGAAAGCATCAGTTTCTCTTTCGAGAATGTCTTCTTCTTCTTCTTCTTCTTCTTCTTCTCTTCTTCCTCTACCTCTTCTTCTTCCTCTACTGCGACTTCCACGGTCACCCGTATACACGAATGGGCGTTTTACGCGTAAGACTGTTTTTACCCCATGCATTAAAGGCAGTCATACTCCGTTTTCGGGGAGGGGGGGGAGGTTCGTGCCGGGTATGTTCAAGTTTCCGTAATCCACCGATTGCCGTCAATGGATTATGGGATCTTTAACGCGCGTATCTGATCTTCCGCATGTGTATACACACGAAGGCAATAGCAGGTCTGTACATCTGTTGACCTGGGAGATCGGGAAAATCTCTACTACCTTTTACCACCAGGCGCCGTGACCAAGATTCGAATCCGGGACCTTGAGATTGAAATGTCCAACGCTTTAACCACTCGTCTGTTGCGCCCGTCCTAGGGGGTGTCACAGCGTGCGGAATTATCCATATACGCTACAGCTCATCTTCTGTATAAATCTCTTTTTTAAGATTTTAAAAGGACCAGATGCCTGGTCTTCGCATATAGTAAACGCGTTGGTCAGGCCTTGAAAAGAAGGAGAGGAAATGTTTAAACAAATCAATAAACACATATCACCTCCCCTTCATACAATGAGAAGTATGGCACCAATGTTATTTGTGTTTCACATTTAAATCAGATTGATATGTATGCACGCAAGAACACGCGCGCGCGCGCACACACACACACACACACACACACACACACACACACACACACGAATCAGATTGATATGTATGCACGCGAGAAAACACACACACACACACACACACACACACACGAAAGACTATTTTAAAAAATAATTTTTAAAAAAACTGTACACCCATCCAAAAAAAACAAAAAAAAAACAACCCGTCTCACCTCCGTCATTGCAGTGGCCTGCTCCTCATCGCTGGGCACGGTGCGCAGAAAGTAGGGATAGTTCACTGTGTCGTCCAGGTCGGGGGAGGAGGCGGCATAGGAGATGGTGGGGATGCGCTGGGGGGAGCTGAAGCTGGCCACAGCCAGGGTGGAATCGCTGGACAGACTCCCCACCACCCCCACCACTTCATCCTGGGGTACACACACCTCGAACAGACCCTGCCAGAAAGAGTTTGTTGGGACTTTTTTTTTATTTAAGAAAGATACTGTATTGCATTGTATTGTACTGTATTGTCTATTGCATTGTATTGTATTGTGTATTGCATTGTATTGTATTGTACTGTATTGTATCACTTTTTTTGTAACTACAGATTTTCTCTGTGTGAAATTCGGGCTACTCTCCCCAGGGGAGAGCGCGTCGCTACACTGAGAGCGCCACCCCTTTTATTTCCCTTTTTTTCTGCCTGCAATTTCATTCGTTTTCACGTCGAAGTGGAATTTTCTACATGATTTTGCCAGGGACAACCCTTTTGTTACCGTGGGTTCTTTAACGTGCGCTAAGTGCATGCAGCACAGGGGACCTCGGTTTATCGTTTCATCCGGTTGAAGATCCCGTAGCCCTTTTACAGCCATCATAGGTAGTGACTTCATAATCACTGTGTCTTGAAAACCAGCTCGCTTATATCACTAGAATGTGTTTCGCTTTAAACCCTCTGCTGTTTAAAAAAAAAAAAGGGGGGGGGGGAGGGGGTTAGCGGTCTTTGCTAATGTCACTTGAAAGCGTTTTGCTTTTAAACATTCTGCTGTTAAAAAGGGTCTCATAGCCTTCACCTTCATTGGGGCAGTGAATTCTAATTCACTGTGTCTTTGAACTAACTGGTTGATATCGCCAGAATGCCCTTAAATCATCTGCTGTT
>NC_134883.1:22670246-22687746 GCF_041734735.1 Babylonia areolata | reverse complement strand
AATCCCCGCCATAATCATCATCATAATCCCACCATTATCTTCACCATGATGATATATATATATATATATATATAAAGCATCGTCTTGCTTACATCTATTACCTTCAGAAAACAAAAACAAAAATTCATTCAATTCAGTGCTCTCTGTATATATCATCCAATCCTACCACCATCACCATCACCACCACAACCACCCTGCCTCACCTGAAGATTGCGCAGGTGAGTCAAGATGTCCCCGTCCCTCACACCGGCCACCAGGGCCGGGCAGACCTCGGTGGCACCTGCCCCACACCTGTCCTGCTGCGCCCGCCGCGTGGCCTCGGCCAGGGCGAAGATGGCGCTGACCGCCAGGGGCACGAAGGAGATTTGCTTGAACGATGGCAAGGTCTCGGAAGGCTGGGAGGGTGGGTGGTTGGATAAAAGGAGGAGGAATTTTGTTGTTTATTAATGTCCCGTCACACATGTGGGTGGATGGATGGATGGACGGACGCACACACACACATACACGTGCGCACACACACGCACACACACGCACACACTAAATAAATCAATCAATCAATCAATCAATCAATCAATAAATGGAGAAAGAAATAGGGGAACTTTTTTTTAAACAAGACGATGGTCTTGATGATGATAATGATGATGATGATAGTTGGGAAGCAATGATAGCAGTAGTTGTAGCACCACCACCACCACCACCACTACCACCACCACCACCAACAGTTACAGCAACAACAACGACAACAACAACAGCAACAACACCACCACCAACAACAACAACAACAGCAACAACACCACAACCACCACCAGCAACAACAATAGCAATAACAACAACTATACTTAATTGATAATGATAACCATAGTCATTACTGTTATCATAATTATTAATATCAATTACAATGAGATTTGTGACGACACTGATGGTGTAAAGAATACCGGTAGCAGAAGAAACAATTTCCGTTCCGTTACTCTTCAAACATTTCTGTTAAACAGAAAGAGGGTAGGGGTGAGAAGGGGAAAAAAAGTGAAACAGAAGGAATATTCTTTTGCTGATTGCTACTTAACGAGGGTCATAAATATGAAAATTAGTGTTGTTGTTTATAAAAATAACACCTCTCTGTGTGTGTGTGTGTGTGTGTGTGTGTGTGTGTGTGTGTGTGTGTGTGTGTGTGTGTGTGTGTGTGTGTGTGTGTGTGTGTGTTTCACGTGCTTCCGTGTGGAGAAGGGGGGGCGGGGTGGAGGTGGAGCTGGGGAGTATTGATGGGGAGACGGGGAGTGGGCTATGAAATGTAAAGGAGAAATGTGCTATATAAATGCCCATTATCATTACTACTATTATCGGCGTGTGTGTGTGTGTGTGTGTGTGTGTGTGTGTGTGTGTGTGTGTTCGTTCTTTTGTATGTCTATCCGTCTATCCACAAGTGTGATTTTAGACGAAAATCCACTCCATCCCCCCACCCTCCCCCAACCCACTCTAGCTCATCTATTCACTCTTTTAAAGCCTTATTCCTTTTTCCTGTGTCTGCATTCAAAGTAACATGAAAAATAAACTATGTCGAAGTAAAACCAAATACAAGTCTGTATGCATAATAATCATATCCGGGAGAAATGCATGTGGGGGTCTGTGTATGTGGAGGATTGAGTGGGGTGGTGATGGAAGTGGTGGGGGTGAGGGGTGGTATGGTTATCACGGCATTGTCACATGTCTCTTCCTAAAAGGGAAGGTTTTTGGGGTTGGTTTGTTTTTTTAACTCGATGAGGAGTCGACGTGTGCTCTTGCATGCAAACTTGAGCCGCGTGTTTTGTTGTTGTTGTTGTTGTTGTTGTAGTTTTGTTTTTGTTTTGTTTTTGTTTTTTTGGGGGGAGGGGGTCTTGTTTTTATTTCTTTTCTTTTTTTTCTTTTTTTATGGTGTGTGTGTGTGTGTGTGTGTGTGTGTGTGTGTGTGTGTGTGTGTGTGTGTGTGTGTGTGTTGCCCTTCTTTTTTTTTTTCTTTCTCTAGAGATCCGGTTCAGCCGTGTATGAAGGGGGGGACAGGACAGAGTTGTATTTTCATTGTGTGGGGGTGGGCTGTTAGGGGTTATAGGGGGGCGGGGGCGGCTTACCAACAACGAGGTCGATGGATACTATCGCCATAACAATACAATGGTAAAACAGCCAGCCTGCGTGAGAACAGGGCCACAACCCACTGACACACCGATGATGTACAGTGAGAATTAGCGTCAGATCAATACAGTACAGAATTGCGGATGTGACCGTAACCCCTTGTGCGCTCTCTCTCTCTCTCTCTCTCTCTCTGTGTGTGTGTGTGTGTGTGTGTGTGTGTGTGTGTGTGTGTGCGTGTGTGTGTGTGTGCCTGATTTATGTCATTGTTTTATCTTTCCTTTTGTCTTTCCCCCCCGAGTGTGTGCGTGTGTGCGTGACTTTGCTAATGGTTTGTTGATATATCTCTTTCTTTTATCTAGTACTTAATTTGTTTTTTGTGGGTTTTTTTTCGTATTTTATATTTGGTGAGGGTTATTTTTATGCCCTGGGCTGGGTGAAGAAAAGCATGTAAATTGTTTATCTCATTTCCCTGGTTAAATAAAATTTCGTTTCGCCTCTCTCTCTCTCTCTCTCTCTCTCTCTATATATATATATATATATATATATATATATAGAGAGAGAGAGAGAGAGAGGGGGGAGAGGGAGGGAGAGAGAGGGAGAGATTCATATTCCCACCACCTACCCCCTCATTTATATAACCCTTCCTTCCCTGTCAACCACACACACACACACACACACACACACACTATATATATATATATATATATATATATATATATATATATAACCCATCAGCGCCCGACCCTCTCCATCTCCCAACCCTCCCTTCCCCTCCCCTCCCCTCCACTCACCCTCGACAGTTTGCTCTCCTCCAAGAAAGCCTTGATGACGTCATCCTGCACCTTCCCCGCTTTGACGTCACGGTATTTCTCGTTCAAATACTTCTCGAAGTCCTGAAGAACGACGCTGGACGGTGCCAGAGTCAGACTGCCCAGAGCGATGTTGAGTCCAGATTCCAAACGGCCGCTTTCGAAGACGTCTGTGTTGGTGCTGACGCTGTCTGACATGATGAAATGGAGGCCTGATGCCTGGCAAAGAAAGGGACACGATTTCCCTAAGTTATTATACTTTTTTTTTTTTTTTTTACTTTTTTTATTATTTTATTTATTTTATTGGGGTTTTTTTTGTTGTTTTTTTTACTTTATTTACTTTATTTATTTTATTGGGATTTTTGTTGTTCTTTTGGGGGGGTTTTGTTATTTTTACTTTATTTATTTTATTTTATTTATTTTTATTGGGGTTTTTAATTTTTTTGTTATTTTTATTTCTTTTTTCCCTCAAGGCCTGACTAAGCGCGTTGGGTTACACTGCTGGTCAGGCATCTGTTTGGCAGATGTGGTGTAGCGTATATGGATTTGACCGAACGCAGTGACGCCTCCTTGAGCTAGTGATATTGTTGTCCTATTAAAAGGAAGCAAAGTGACGTTTAGAATAAAATATGTCTATATTACCAAGTGTACCGGGGTCACAAGGAATATTGCGGGGAGGGGGAGGGGGGGGGATAGTACATAATAAAATACGAACATAAATCGAAAACGATAGAGTAGAAATTAGGATACATACAAGTGCATATCAATATAAAAACTTGTGCATACTCACACATGCATGCACTACACTACACACGCACACACACACACACACACGTTTGAACAGAAGCTGCATATTACATGTGGATGGGGCTGATGACTAGATCTTCAGGTAGATGGTTGTTAATAAAAGGAACATTAAACACCAATCAGATAAGAGACAAATCGGAAACGAAGCTGACCTTCAAACAAACCAAAACTTGTCAGCCACAATGGCTTACCCCCCTTACACACACACACACACACAAACCATCACCCAATCCATCACAGTTAAACACACCCCACCCTACCGCCATCACCGCCCACAACCACACCACACATTCACGCACGAACAAAAAAACCTACCTCCCGACTCCGCAGGTTGAAAATGATATTCTCCGCCTTGTCCTTCTCCCCTATGTACACCACCGCCATGGACTCGCCCTCTGTGGTCTGGTGTGTGCGGAGCAGTCGACTGACGACGGTGTCGAGGGGTGTGTGGGTCTTGATGGGGATGCTGTCGTTGATGCAGATGTTGGAGGCGCGCGCCTGCTCTTGCAGCAAGCGGCTCCCAGCGGCGCCGTAGTTATCGTCGGTGTAAAGCACCACCAGGAAGGTCCAGCGAAGCTGCTTCAGGATCGCCACGATGGTCTGCAATAGAACAGAGTAGAACAGAATAGAACAGAACAGAACAGCTCTGCTGTTCTGGTGGTCTTAGTCGAACACAACTATCATACAATCTGGTTTAAAACAAAAGAAAAAAAAACCCTCCGCTCATTTCCACGTTATCCTTCTGCAACAACCTTTACCTTGATCTGTAGCTTGTCTGAAGGTACCTTTACCTTGATATGTAGCTTGCCGGAAGGCACCTTGATCTGTAGCTTGTCGGAAGGCACCCTTACCTTGATCTGTAGCTTGTCTGAAGGCACCCTTACCTTGATCTGTAGCTTGTCTGAAGGCACCCTTACCTTGATCTGTAGCTTGTCGGAAGGCACCTTGATCTGTAGCTTGTCATAAGGTACCCTTACCTTGATCTGCAGCTTGTCGGAAGGTACCCTTACCTTGATCTGCAGCTTGTCGGAAGGCACCCTTACCTTGATCTGCAGCTTGTCGGAAGGTACCCTTACCTTGATCTGCAGCTTGTCGGAAGGCACCCTTACCTTGATCTGCAGCTTGTCAGAAGGTACCCTTACCTTGATCTGCAGCTTGTCAGAAGGTACGCTTACCTTGATCTGCAGCTCGTCAGAAGGTACCCTTACCTTGATCTGCAGCTTGTCGGAAGGCACCGTGCGGAAGAAGTTGGGGTGGGGGGTGTCCCCCTGGGTGAGGGAGGCCAGGGTGGCGGAGGGACTGATGATGGGCATGTGGATGCTGCGCGTGGCGTCCGCCGTCTCCTCGGCTGTGGAGCTGCGGGAAGGCCCCACCAGACCTGTGGTGGCCGTCAGTGCATTGTGTTCAACACCACCAGTGTCGTTCAGAGAGACGGTGCAGAGAGAAGGCAGGCAAAGAGAAAAGAATGCTTGATGTTAATGAAACCTTTTTAATGCTTATATAAAGGTACGTCATAGAACAGTACATACAAACGACAAACTGGGGGGTGGGGGGGAGGGAAATATACAGGGGAAATAACACAGAGTCAGTCGGAGAAAGACTGTGCACGTGTGCAGTTGTACAAGGGTAAGAAGTAGCTGTTGTTTTCAGTCTTCGAAATGTGTTTGTGTATACGATGTATTAATTTGCCCAACGCTCGGCTTATATCACAGATTGACATAAGTTTACATTTGGGCCAACAGCAAAGTGAGAGCTGTATTATCAATGGTTTCTCCAGTCAATGGGAAATCATTTACAGCTTAGTCTTTTGTGAAGGACTATGACACTCGATCTAGGAGGCAAAATTGCACTGGCTCTTAGTGCTGCAGCCTTGTGGGCTAGTTGGCCTTTGGGAACCATCCCAACGCCGACTGTCCTAAAACCCTCTTGGCCGAGAGAGTGGGGATGTAACTTGGGCGGGACACTCTCCACTACAATCAAATTCTAGCCCAAATAGTCGGAACAGCAGTTGCCTCCTCTGCTGTTCTGATGGTCATAGTCGGACACGACTATCATATATATATATATATATATATGTATTTGTATTTCTTTTTATCACAACAGATTTCTCTGTGTGAAATTCGGGCTGCTCTCCCCAGGGAGATCGCGTCGCTACACTACAGCGCCACCCATTTTTTTTTTTTTTTTTTTTTATTTTTCCTGCGTGCAGTATTATTTGTTTTTCCTATCGAAGTGGATTTTTCTACAGAATTTTGCCAGGAACAACCCTTTTGTTGCCGTGGGTTCTTTTACGTGCGCTAAGTGCATGCAGCACACGGGACCTCGGTTTATCGTCTCATCCGAATGACTAGCGTCCAGACCACCACTCAAGGTCTAGTGGAGGGGGAGAAAATATCGGCGGCTGAGCCGTGATACGAACCAGCGCGCTCAGATTCTCTCGCTTCCTAGGCGGACGAGTTACCTCTAGGCCATCACTCTAGGCCATATATTATTAATGTGCCTAAATTAAGGAAGACGTTTGATAAATGTATAATGCATAGATCATACATTATATGATTCACGTATTATGTCAAAATATCTGTAACTGTAATTTGTTTGCTTTTGAAAGAATACAACCTTCCTTGCAAGGAAGGGAAAAACAGAGAGAGAGAGAGAGAGAGAGAGACGGTGTAGCAGCCTATTTGTACCCCCTTTGGATTTTATCCCGGAGTCAAATCTGACTAACCCAGGGTTACCCCGAGGGTCTTTGTAAACCGGCATGGAATAACCCACCTGTGGGGGAAGGGGGTCAACTTCAACTAGTCGGAACTGAGTTAAAGAAAACAAAAGATGGTGTAAAATCAAAGGTACTTTAAGATAAAACGACGTTTCGTGTCTTAGACCCTTTGTCAAGTCTTGAAGAGGTGTTGGCAGGCCACGGTAGTCTTAGGAGGTGAGTTCAGCAGTCACCATTTTTTCCATCTAGTCGGAACTGACCCCACGTAGACCTCCACACACACACACACACACACACACACACACACACACACACACACACACACACACACACACACCACCCCGACCCTCCATCCTCCTCGTATTTGATATGAGGGTCATTATAGGCTAGCTTGGAAATGACTCCCGGTGGTAAATTTGGCGCAGTTAGAATCAGTAAGTTAGAATCAATACAGGCCATGAAAGTGGTACTCCACCAAGTTTGCTTCCATTAAGTTGTGGTGGAAGGGAGGGGACGGGAGAGGGTAAGGGCGAGCCTGGCACGACACCCCTTCCTTTCTGAATAACTACATTAAATCTGTAGAGGCTGTTAATTACGTAGAAAATCTGTCAGTGTTCAACAACGGTGTCATTCAAAAAAGACAGAAAAATCCATCAATGTTCATCACCTCTGTCATTCAGAAAGACAGAAAACGCATCAGTGTTCAATGACTGGGTAATTCTGAGACATAAAATCCGTCAGTGTTCAACACCAGGGTAATTCAGAAAGACATAAAATCAAACAGTGTTCAATGCAACAACAGTGTCGTTCAGAAATACAGAAAATCTATCAGTGTTCAACACCAGTGTAATTCTGAAAGACGGAAAATCCATCTGTTTTCAATACCAGTGTAATTCAGAAAGACAGAAAATCTGTCTGTGGTCAACACCAGTGTAATTCAGAAAGACAAAAAAATCTATCTGTAATCAACACCGGTGTAATTCAGAAAGACAGAAAATCCATCAGTGTCCAATACCAGTGTAATTTAGAAAGAAAATCCATCTGTGTTCAGCAATTGTGTCACTTAGAAAACCACAAAATCCAACGGTATTCAATGCAACAAAAGTGTCACTTAGAAAACCACAAAATCCAACGGTATTCAATGCAACAAAAGTGTCACTCAGAAAAACACAAAATCCAAAGGTATTCAATGCAACAAAAGTGTCACTTAGAAAACCACAAAATCCAACGGTGTTCAATGCAACAAAAGTGTCACTCAGAAAAACACACAGTCCAACAGTGTTCAATGCAACACCAGTATAGTTCAGAAAGACAGAAAATCCATCTGTGTTCAACACCAGTGTTAGTATCAGTACAGTATTTTTCTTTCACTTGTCTTCACTGTCCTTCTTCTTCTTCTTCTGCGTTCACTCGTATGCACACGAGTGGGCTTTTACGTGTATGACCGTTTTTACCCCGCCATGTAGGCAGCCATACTCCGTTTTCGGGGGTGTGCATGCTGGGTATGTTCTTGTTTCCATAACCCACCGAACGCTGACATGGATTACAGGATCTTTAACGTGCGTATTTGATCTTCTGCTTGCGTATACACACGAAGGGGGTTCAGGCACTAGCAGGTCTGCACATATGTTGACCAGGGAGATCGTAAAAATCTCCACCCTTTACCCACCAGGCGCCGTCACCGTGATTCGAACCCGGGACCCTCAGATTGACAGTCCAACGCTTTAACCACTCGACTATTGCGCCCGTCGTCTTCACTGTCCATATGATATGTTTATATGTTTAATGTGTCCTCTCTCCTAATAAGTATAAATCAGTGACGTCAGCGGTTATGGTTGTCATTGTCAGCTGTACAAATCTGCGTTCATGGTGTTGCCGTGGTGTCTGTATGCGCGTGTGCCTCTGTGTGTGTGTGTGTGTGTGTGTGTGTGTGTGTGTGTGTGTGTGTGTGTGTGTGTGTGTGTGTGTGTGTGTGTGTGTGTGTGTGCATGCATGTACATGTGTGTGTGTGCATGCGCGCGCGCGCGCGTGTGTGTGTGTGTGTGTTCACTGATATGTTCCATCTCTCTCGCTAATAATTCTTAATTGTAGTGTCGTGTGTTGTTAATGTTTGTAACACTTTTCTTCCTTTGTTGACGTTCATTGTAGCGTTCTGAAGCCCCAGTACAAAGGAGGTGAGAGTTCATTATAAACACCTGTTATCATTCTCTTTATTACGATATCAGACGATTCTTGAAAGAAGGAAAACTACGTGCATTCGTTTCATTCTCTCTCTCTCTCTCTCTCTCTCTCTCTCTCTCTCTCTCTCTCTCTCTCCTCACTTTCGTTGCCACCACACATATGCACTTCGAAGTGTATAGCTAAATTTAATGCTCAAGCTTTTCACAACAATCTGGCTACACATGAGCCCTGGCTCTTTCCGAATCTGCGCGCACATATGTTCGTCGGTATGCAATAATTACAGCCCATAATTTATATCTATGAATGTGCAGATCACTCACAACATTGTTCGCATTCCAAGCATTCCTTTCTTTATTATCTGGTATGCAGTCTGGTATGTGTGCTATTTAATGGATCGAGCAATGACAGTTGTTCGGGGAAGAAGGGTAAGGGAAGTATGTTGCTGAGAGAGGTTTCGTGGGATACAAACCAGTCTGAATGTATGTGTTGGGTTTGGAAACGAATCGCGTATCGTGCTCACTTATGTCTCTGCAGAATAGACAGAACGTGCACCACAACTCTCTCTCTCTCTCTCTCTCTCTCTCTCTCTGACTCACTGCCCTATCCATCTGTCAATCTTAGTGTGTGTGGGGAAGGAGGGGGGTGGCTGTCAGTGTGTGTGCGCGCGTGTGTGTGTATGTGTGTGTGTGTGTGTGTGCGCGTGCGCGCGCTCGCGTGCGCGTGTGTGTGTATGCATGTGTGTGCGTGGGTGTGGGTGTGGGGGGGAGGAGTTGTTTTCTTCATTATGTATGCCCTTCTGCATGAATACCTTTTCCTTTCATTTATGTGTGTGCTATTTGTAATAGACGTAGATTAGCAAGGACAGATTGGAAGAATAGGCTATGCCTAAAATCTTAATCCTTGAATAAAAACGTTTTGAGTTCTGAGCTCTCTCTGTATTTCTCTCTCTCTCCCTATCTATCTAATCTCTCTCTCTCTCTCTCTCTCTCTCTCTATATATATATATATATATATATATATCCCTACTCACCACCACCCTCTCTCTCTCTCTCCCTATCACTCACCTATCCTAAGTGTCGGGGGTGCAGCATCAGTGCAGTTATCGGGCAGGTTGCAGGAGTTGCAGGTCCACATTGTCCACGCCCCCGCCCATCACTATATGATACACCCCCACATCCCCTCCGTCACACACACACACATAAATCACTCTCTCTCTCTCTATCTATCTATCTACCTACCTACCTATCTAGCTAGTGATATCTATCTCTCTCTATCTATCTCTCTCTCTCTACTCACCTTCCCCCAACCCCTCTCTCTCTCTATCACTCACCGATCCAAAGTGTCGGGATGCAGCAGCAGTGGAGTTATCGGGCAGGTTGCAGTAGTCACTGTACGAGTCAACTTAGTCCACGCCCCCGCCCTCTCCGCCAAACACTCATATATCATCCTCTCTCTCTCTCTCCCCCCCCCCCTCTCTCTCTCGCTCTCGCTCTCTCTCTCTGTATTTCTCTCTCTCTCCCTATCTATCTAATCAATCTATCTCCCTACTCCCCCCTTCCCCCTCTCTCTCTGTATTTCTCTCTCTCTCCCTATCTATCTATCTCCCTACTCACCCCCCCCCCTCTATATCTCTATCTCTCCCTCTGTATTTCTCTCTCTCTCCCTATCTATCTGATCTGTCTATATATATATATATATATATATATATATATATATATATATCTCCCTGCTCACCATCACCACCCTCTCTCTCTGTGTATTTCTCTCTCTCTCCCTATCTATCTAATCTATCTATCTCCCTACTCACCCCTCTCTCTCCCTCTGTATTTCTCTCTCTCTCCCTATCTATCTAATCTATCTATCAATCTATCTATCTCCCTGCTCACCCTCCTCTCTCTCTCTCTCCCTCTGTGTTTCCCTCTCTCTCCCTATTTATCTATCTATCTCCCTACTCACCCTCTCTCTCTCTCTCTCTCCCTCTGTATTCTCTCTCTCTCCCTATCTATCTATATATGTATCTCCCTGCTCACCACCACCACCCTCTCTCTCTCTGTATTTCTCTCTCTCTCTCTATCTAATATATCTATCTCCCTACTCACCCTCTCTCTCTCTCTCTCTCTCTCTCTCCCTATCACTCACCTATCCTCAATGTCTGGGATGCAGCATCAGTGGAGTTATCGGGGAGGTTGCAGTAGTCGCTGTACAGGTCCACATAGTCCAGGGCGTACTGCACTGCCCGGGTCGGGGACCGACAGTCGTCCAGGAGGTCAAACCCTGCAATGAGTAACCGCACATAGTTAGTGGTACACACACACACACATATATATATATATATATAATTCTATCTATCATGTATATGTAAAAGCCCACTCGTGTACGTACGAGTGAACGTGGGGGTTGCAGCCCACGAACGAAGAAGGAGAAGAAGAAAATGGAAGACAGAGTTGGTTAAGAAGGGAACAAAGGAAGAGAGAGGGAGATAGACAGATTGACATAGTCCAAGGGACAAAGAAAGGGAGGGCATACACATAACCCATAATCCATGTCAGAGTCTGGCAATTTATAGAAATGTGAAAGAGACGAAGAGGGGTCATTATCAAACAACAAACAATTACAATAGCTTTTGCTCTAAATAACATAAAAGCAGACAACTTAAAGCCACTGCAAAACAAAAACAAACAAAAAACGAACAAACAGAATTACTTCGTAATAAGACAAAGGCAGTCTAAAAGCACTACACACAAGTACAACGACTCCTGCCTTAATAAGACAAAGTCAGAAAACTTCAAGCCACTACACAATCAGTACAACTTCTGCCCTTGATAAAAAAGAAAAAAAATTAAAGGCATACAACTTCAAGCTCTACAGACAAGGACAATAACTCCTGCTCTGGAATAAGACAAAGGCCGACAACTTCAAACCAATATAAACAAGTACAGTAACTCCTGGTCTTGATAAGACAAATACAGACAACTTCAAGCCACAACAAATAAGTGCTTTACACAGTGTGTTGGAGCACACGGCAGTAAAAAAAAAAAAAAAAAGACTGACAATTAGCACTACAATAACAATAATAATATAATGGACATTTACATGGCGCTTTTTCTTCAGAAATAGTACTGAAAGCGCTCTTCATTTCGTTAAACTCTCCCACGATGCCCTCCAGAACACGTCCCTACAACACGCACGCACACACGCACGAATGCACGGACACTCGCAAGTGCCCCGCCACACACAAATGGCAAATGACTTCCCTACAATAAAATAACACCTGCATTTGGAACCCGACCAGACCAGCACCAGCACAATGGTCTGAAGTAATACTGAAACGTCAACACATTATTTTGTTATTGTTGCTGTTCTTACTGGGACACCTGCACATTTCGAACTCCAAACACACAAGCATAATTATTGATAAAAGACGTGCATGTGTGTGTGTATGTGGAGGACAGGAGGAGGGAGGGTAGCGGGGGACAGGGGTCCCTTGTGCACGTGAGTGCTTCATACTGAGAGTAATTTTTTGTCTTTTTGTCTTTTCTTTTTTTTTCTCTCTCTCTCTCCAAATTTTCCAAACAGAATATGACCACCTGAACGACGACGATTCGTATACCGTCTACCCATTCCTGTCCACAGCCCCAATTCATGACACCCTCTTTCAGTCTCCGCACGGTTTTTCCCCCCTGAATCATGTTGACACGGAAGAAACGCTGCTCGACGAATGCAAACATGGCCTGTGCACAGGGCATTTCGCTTTCGCAGTTTCAGAGGAGGAGGAGGAGGGGGGGGGGGGGGGAGTTGGTGAAGGGAGAAAGAGGAGAGGTGGGGGTTGGAGGGGGGGGGGGGGTAGGTACACTGAAACAAGACACCTTTGGCTTTGCTGACTTCCCCACCACCACCACCGCACTCCACCCACCCACTCACCTAACGTCCACCCCTACCCCTATCCTCATCCCCGTCCTCCCCCCCCCCCCCCCCCTCCCAAAAAAATCTCTCCGGCGCGACTTTGCCGAAAAACGTCGGCGGGTTTTCCGGCTTTATTGCCTACTTAGTTACGTTTGGATTTAACTAATGTCGACACCCACCTCAAATGGTAGCCTTCAAAGAAAACCTTCCAATGAGATGAATAAACAAGGCCAGGAGGAACAAATGATAAAGAGACCTTGTGAATGGGGAGATTTCCCACTCTTTACTATTTGTTAACCACCCAAGGAGAGTTTCGGGAGGGGTACCTATCTGACACAACACACCGACAACACCAGAACGACATCATTCAGACGGGCAGCGAAAATAGCCAGTGTTTTATGCTGGGTGTATGGCGACGCGAAAATAAAACAGCTAAAACAAAGTCCATGTCAACACTGATAATAATAAAACTGTCACATACAACAGCAAAATAGCAACTCAACAACAACACTAAGATATCTTTTAACGTGGGGAAATGGAACGATCCGGTAAATTGAAGTCAGCATTTAGTCACTTACAAAGCCACTATAGAAAGGCAAAGAAATGTACAAAAGCAAATAAATTCATAAATTCACAAATGAATATACACACGCGCGCACGCGCACACAGAGAGAAAGAGAGAGAGAGAGAGGCTTTTATTTAGCATTTTCTATATAAATATATATATATATATATATATATATATATATATATCTGCATACACATACTTATGTATTATGTAATCTACATTCACACTCACACACACACACACACACACACACACACACACACACACACACACACACACACGGGGTTTTATTTAGCATTTTCTATATAAATAGATATATATGTGCATACATATACATACACATTATGTAATCCACACACACACACACACACACACACACACACACACACACACACACACACACACACACGGGGTTTTATTTAGCATTTTCTATATAAATATATATTTGCATACATATACATACACATTATGTAACACACACACACACACACACACACACACACACACACACACACACACACACACACACACAAACGGCCCATCACTCACCAAACTGAACGCCGGGAACAAAGGAGCCGTTGCCGTGATCGGCGTTCAGGAGGTCACAGACCCATTGGGCAGCCACATAGATCTGCAGAACCTCCTGGGACACCATGCCGCAGCCCCGCACCCTGTCCAGACCTTTGCGCAGACTCATGGACAGCCCGAACCTGGCTCGGGCTCCAGGGTTCCACGCTGTCTTACCCAGGCTACACACCCCATTGTCCTTCGTCACTGCTGCTGCCTCTGCGGCGACTTCTGCCGTCGGAGGGAGCGAGATGCTGACTAAGCAGAGCAAGAGTGCGACGAGGTGGCGTTTTTTGTGTCTCATGATTGGTGGTAATGTGTGTGTGTGTGTGTGTGTGTGTGTGTGTGTGTGTTTTAATCACAGCCCGAGTTATTTATCCTGAACTGTGTGTTTTTTGAGACCAGATGGTGTGGAAGTTTCGAGCTCTAGGTTTTTTCTTGCCCTCGTGAGTAAAATAAATAAAGATCGATGAATGCCACAATATTAAATTTGGCAGGTTTTTACAAGTTTCTTACAGCTTACAAGCGAGTCTCTATCATGGTCTCAGTCCTGTGAATACTTCGTCAATGCGAACATTGCGTAAGCTCTGCGATCTTCACCGAACGAACGACTGACTCAGGACTGAGTGTGACCAGGGAAACATCAAACTAACATACTGAAGTCACGACTGCTATCCACACAATGAGACCTCGCGTTTCTGTGCGGGTACTAGAAATAGCAACAGGGCAATTTGGATTTCGCTTTCAAATAAAAAAGAATCCTCCTTCTCGCCTCGTCTCAGTTTCCCTGGCGGATGTGTGCGCGAGGTCATGTTGCCCTCGGATCAGCCTTAAGTGCACCTGGTGACATAGATATATATAGCGATCCTGTCTTTTTCTCGCTTGACTGGTTTTTACAACACAGTGAATTCGCTCAGGGCTGAGAAAATGTGTCCGGTGTCGACACGGCGTTTGTCAGGTGTGTTCTGGCAGGTCCTGCTGTCATCCTTTGATTGAAGACGTCTCCTTGTCGTCCTCTGGGTCGGTGGATAAATCCCATCTGCACAAAACAGCGGCAAGACTTCTAGGAAAACAGTCAGTAACTTCCCCCTCCTGCTACCTTACCACTTGATGAATGAGTGTGTGTTCCACGTCTAGTCTCTGTGAGTGAGTGACTGCCTCAAGTGTGTGTGTGTGTGTGTGTGTGTATCTGTGTGTCGGTGTCGGTGTGTTACCTCTCATCAGCAGTAGAAACAATTGATAGTTATGACGATGACTATGACAACCGCTCAATTAAAAATGTATATATATATATATATATATATATATATATATATATATATATATATATATATATATATATAAAAGCGAAACACAAAGAGCAACAACAATACCACCCCTTCCAAACTTATTCCATAAAAACAAACCGCATGAACAAAATTGCTGTCAATGAAAATCATCTGTCAATGACAAGACAGAGAAACAGGACACGTTTTCAACAAATTTCTACATCTGCTTCAAACAGAAACAACTAAACCATCGAGGTCCACATCAACCACCAGCCACAACAAAATATACAACAACGTAACAGCAGTGATCTGTATCACACTCACCCATACATTTCCAGACACACCAAACTGAGATCACAATCAAACTGACTGGTTGTGGCATGGTGGACAGTGTGCTTCAAACATGGTGTGGTTTTAACTCTCTCCATACGAACGGCGAAAGAGACGACGTTAACAGCGTTTCATCCCAATTACCATCATCAAAATATTACAAGCGGAACGCTCTTATATTGAAGAGGTGAATGTTGACAAAGAACACCACAGTTCTGACGACGGAAGCTAAAGGTTGGGTCATTCAGACACCCACTGGACATCCGAGGGGTCTGTGTAGAGGAGAAGAGAGGACTGGCCGTACTGAGTGAGTTAATGCCCACTGTGGTAGCCCCACCAAGGGAGAGAAGACAGTGATGAAATGAAGGGGAAAAAATCAATACAAGCTGATCTTTTCGGCACAGATCACTTCATAGCCCTTCCATTTCAGGCTGATTTGTCAGCGTAAAATCACGATGACGAAGTGGCTTAGCGTCTCGAACAGGTGGTTTCAAAGTAATTTACTTCAATCGCAAACTGGGTCAAATGTGATATTTTGGTTTTTTGCTGTTGTTGTTGTTGTTGTTGTTTGTAGTAGTAGTAGTTGTTGTTGTTGTTGTATTGTGGGAAGTATCTGGTTCATAAATGGGCCAGTGTTTGTCGTCAAAATATGGACGGGTATACATATATAGCTGAGCACAATAGAATCTGGTGTAAAGAAGGTGATTGGGGTATAACATTACAGATGATTGTGAATTATTGACCGATTGTGATCTGGCTTAGCACATTCACTTTTTTTTCTTTTTTTTTTTGGGGGGGGGGGGTCATGTGATCTTCCACAAAGCAAGTGTCAATCAGATTGTAACTTCGTCGTATAGATAGACGTCTGGCGAACAGGACAAAACCAACTCCATGTGTCTGACAACCAGACAAAAACAGGCGAAAATTGTGGCTCTCTTGTTTGTCTCTCACGCCATTCCTCTTGGGCAAAGACTGAAACAAGAAAGCCACAAGACGTGCAACGTCTTAATAACTTATTTCTTTTTTCTTTCTATTACTTTATTTTTCTATGATTGTTTCCTCAAGGCCTGACTAAACGGCGCTGGGTTGTGCTGCTGGTCCGACATCTTCTGTGGTGTAGAGCAGCCTGTGTTGGATTAGTCCTGACGCAGTGACGCCTCAACCCTTGAGAAACTGAAATGAACTTTAACTCACTCAGTACGGCCAGTCCTCTCTTCTCCTCTACACAGACCCCTCGGATGTCCAGTGGGTGTCTGAATGACCCAAGCTTTAGCTTCCGTCGTCAGAATTGTGGTATTCTTTGTCAACATTCACCTCTTCAGTATAAGAGCCTTCCGCTTGCAATATTTTGATGATGGTAACTGGGGTGAAACGCTGTTAACGTCGTCTCTTTCGCCGTTCGTATGGAGAGAGTTATTAACTTTATATGAACGATAACCTTGATGTTTATCGTCTCTCTCTGTGAAGCAGACGTGTTTCAAACATAAAGGTCAGTCAGTGATATATATCTATCTGGTAAGCTATTGGTTGACTGACTGAATGACTGACTGAGTGACTGATTGTTTGGTTGGTTGATTGATTGATTGATTGATTTATCTCTTTTTGATTGATTGATTGATCTCTTTCTGATTTATTGATTGATTGATCTTTTTTCTTTTTATCTATCTCTTTTTTTTAGTGCATGCTGCTGGTTTATCGTCTCAATCGAAAGACTAACACCCAGACCATCATCAAAGGACAAGTGTAGGAGTGAAAAACAAAACCAAACATGAACTTGATTCCAACCATACGTACCCAGAGGGAAGCTGTACCCGACCCGGAGCGATTTATGTATAACCAGTAGAATAGATAGATAGATAGATAGATGCATGCATGCATGGATGAATGGGTAGATAGATAAATGAATAAATGAATGAATAAATAAAAGTAATAACGTATTTGTTGACCTGTATATAACAATGCATGTATTTAAAAAAAAAAAAAACAATTCAAAAAAGTATAGTTACATCTCAGCAGAGCAAAACAACACACAAAAAAGCAACAACAAAAAACCCAAAAACCTTTTAAGGGGTGTGGGGGGCAGTTTACGCAAACACTGCTTGTCAGTGAAAACAGCAGCACATAACAGGCAATGAATAACATTCACGTGTGTAAACAAACGTGAACTGTTATGAGCACACAAGTTCTCTCTCTCTCTCTCTCTCTCTCTCTCTCTCTCTCTTGTGGAGAAACAGGACGTCACCCTATA
>NC_134883.1:22647746-22650246 GCF_041734735.1 Babylonia areolata | reverse complement strand
TTAGTGTTTGTTTTTTTCTATATTATTAAAAAAAAAAAAAGGTTTCATCTAAACAGTAAGATTAAATCAGAGTTAAGTGTTTGTTTTTTCTATATTATTAAAAAAAAAAAAAGGTTTCATCTAAACAGTAAGATTAAATCAGAGTTATATACAGAGAGAGAATTATATATATATATATATATATATATGTGTGTGTGTGTGTGTGTGTAAAAACGAAGGCCGCTTTGGTTCTGGAAAATATCGGTCCAGTTCAACCGGAAACTGTTCAGAATGCATACTTGATGAACGTCGTAAGAGATGCGCGGATGAACGGTAAAATCACCCTATCGGAACAGTCCAAACTATGCTGAAAAAAAAATGTGCACATGAGAGCTTGTCATAATATTCAATGACATCTTTTCGTTTGAAACATTGGAAAATATTCTTTAATTGTTTTTCTGTTGTTTTGTTGTTGTTGTTGTTTGTGGGGTTGTTTTCAGTGCTGCTTTCACGTGATTTCAGTGTTGAATTGGTTGGTTTTTGTTCTTGTTGTTTTTTCCAGTATGAGAGACATTCAATGCTCAAAATTTATTTTATTTTATCACAAAGACTTTATGGCTCTCCTGCTGTCCGTTTCTTTCACTTTTGGGGTGGTACATGAATGAGAATCAGCTGTACATGTTTATTGATTTTACTTCTTTTTTTTTTTGTTGCCTTCAGTATCTTTTGTCGTTGTTGGGTTGTTGTTTTTCTCTCTACCTTGGAAACCACTGTGCAACCTGTATCAACAACGGGCACTGATTGCTAATCACCGGTCACGTTTATGATAGGACATTACAACAAATGTGAAAACTGTCGTCACCTTCAAAAGATTGGTGTTACACTTTTATGCTGTTGTTATAGAGGAATTGGGTCAGTTATCAATCTCCTGAACTGTCTCTCACGTGGTGTTCAGATCACAGCTGATAGCTCCGTGATTCATCCACGACAGATCAGTCAGAACAATGGTATTATAGAGGTACAGTTCAGTCATCTCCGAGCATCACGCGCAAGTCCTGTCACTGTCACCTTCCAGGTAGCAGATAATGCGCATTATTTTAGTCCACGTTTAACCTTTTCGATTCGGTGAGGATTTACTGCTTGTGTAGCCAACCAAACCCGACAGGGTTTTTTGATTGTTGTTGTTGTTGTTTTTTCTGTGAATGTTTTAGGATGAATTAAAATAAATTAACAAAAAAAAAGTGTGGGGGTGTACACTTGGTTTAAACAGTATTTTATTTGGAACATGTCACAATACAACACAGATATCGATGAACAGGACAACAAGAAAATCTTATATAAAGTCCTGTCCTGTCACATGTACATACTGAATATGTGACGGATGTCATCATAACTAGAAGACGTGAACATACATGAGTTTTGAACAAAACTAAGCTGAGATATAAATAAAGTGAAGAAAATGAATATAAAAAAAAAAAACGAGTGGTGGAGGAAGAAGTCAATAGAGAGAGAGAGAACGAGAAGCATCAACGCTGGGGCACAAGCACAGCAAGACTTAACTTGGCCGACAAACAAAGCGGCGAAGGCCAACCGTCCCGCGGGGTAAAAAAAAAAAAAAAAAAAGCAAGCACGCCATCATGTATTCATATCATGAGCTGGCAAATAAAAGGGCAGCACTCTTTCAGGTACATACACTGACATATATGCATATAGACAGGATATTACTCATCGTTATAAACCTTTGAATTAGATGCATGCAAACATATATGGGTATAATTATGTATATGTACACACATGCCCATCCACACACACACACACATATCTATATATACATTTGCATATGTATATAAATATATATACACATACACACATATACACATGGACACATATACATATACACAAAAAGAGGGAATTGCTGAATTAGAACACACTTCGTGCAGGCTGTTCACACACACACACACACACACACACACACACACACACACACACACGCTGCTATCACCTGTCAGTGTTTACAACAATCGTTCTTAATGTCACTGACAGGGTCCAGAGCACTGTCCATCTCGGAACAGTTTGTTTCTTCTTCTTCTTCTTCTTCTTCTTCTTCTTCTTCTTCTTCTTCTTCGTTCGTGGGCTGCAACTCCCACGTCCACTCGTATGTACATGAACTGGCTTTTACGTACATGACTGTTTTTACCCCGCCATGTAGGCAGCCACACTCCGTTTTCGGGGATTAACAGTTTGTTTAATACTTGTCGAGTTGTGAAATATGACTGTCTAGCTACGATCATACACAACATAACTTGAAGAAAAGAAGAAAAAAAATGTGTTAAAAAATGTTCGAACTGCGCCTAAACATTATCGGTAAATTCAGTTCAGTTCAGTTCAGTCACTCGAGGAGTCGTCACTGCGTTCGGACAAACCCATATAGGCTACACCACATCTGCTAAGCATCCGATGCCTGACCAGCAGCGTAACCCGACGCACTTTGCCAGGCCTTGAGGAAAATTAGGACAAATAA
>NC_134883.1:22630246-22642746 GCF_041734735.1 Babylonia areolata | reverse complement strand
TGTGCAGACCTGCTCGTGCCTGAACCCTCTTCGTGTGCATATGCAAACAGAAGATCGAATACGCACGTTAAAGATCCTGTAATCCATGTCAGCGTTCGGTGGGTTATGGAAACAAGAACATACCCAGCATACACCCCCCCGAAAACGGAGTATGGCTGCCTACATGGCGGGGTAAAAACGGTCATGCACGTAAAAGCCCACTCGTATACTTACTAGTGAATGTCGGAGTTGCAGCCCACGAACGAAGAAGAAGAAGAAGAATTGCTCCCTGTAGGCCACTAGAGGCTCCGTGGAAGAATCGGTTAGACTTCTGATCCAGTACCCCCGAAAGCGGAGTATGGCTGCCTACATGGCGGGGTAAAAACGGTCATACACGTAAAAGCCCACTCGTGTATATACGAGTGAACGTGGCAGTTGCAGCCCACGAACGCAGAAGAAGAATAAGATGATCCAGTGCTCACCGATGTTCTAGGTTCGGTGCCCAGAGTCAGCTTGGTGTTGTTGTGTCCTTGGGAAAGGCCTTCTATTTTCATCAGTCTCGCCAGTGTATAAATAGGTACCTCACTGGACGGGGAAGGTTAAAACGGCCTCAGCGGTTTAACAAATAGTAAAGAGTGGTAACTCTCTTCATTCACAAGGTACACAACTTCAAGTCAGTGCTGCTTACGCTACCGATTCAGCTAGCACACAGGTAAATAAAAGGTACATTGAAACAGACCCAGACACTTCCTCAAAAAGGAAGCGCCGGGCCTGTCCTTATACCGATCGTCTGACATGTGCACACAGCAGCAAATACAGAAGAAATGTGCACACACAAATTAGCTTTTATTCAAGACTGGCATTAGCCTCTGGTGTTCAGGGTTTGAGGCCCCGTGTCAACACGATGTTGTGTCCTTGAGAAAGGCAGTTTACTCCTATTTTCTTTCCTCTACCCATGGCGTTATATGGATACCTGGCTCTGTGTTGGGGAAGGTTAACTCTCTCCATACGAACGGCGAAAGAGACGACGTTAACAGCGTTTCACCCCAATTACCATCATCAAAATATTGCAAGCGGAAGGCTCTTATACTGAAGAGGTGAATGTTGACAAAGAATACCACAATTCTGACGACGGAAGCTAAAGGTTCCGTCATTCAGACACCCACCGGACATCCGATGGGTCTGTGTAGAGGAGAAGAGAGGACTGGCCGTACTGAGTGAGTTAAAACAGCGGAGGGAGAGGATTTGGACCCCGCCTTCTCACGCCGAGCCCTAGATATGGTAGATATAAACTCACAACTCACTGCCCTGATAGCTGTACAACTTGTCGACATCCGATCCGTAAAATTTTTTAATAAGTCTTTCTGGTGTCCAATGGCGACAACCAATCAGTTATCAATCTTTCTGTTATTCATCTTTCAAACCCACTAATCTCCCTCTGCACATGTTTTTTTTTGTTTTTTTTTTTTTTAACTGTCAGCCGTGTTCTCTGTTTCGTCAAGATTTTACCCATGTGTCTCTGTTTTTGTTTGTTTGTTTGTTGTTTGCAACTGGGTCGTGCGTGGTAAGTGACTTAGCTCATGCGGTAACTTTCTTTCAGTGACTACAAACTATCTGCACTGGACTGTCCTTTGCAGCACAGGATGTTCAGTTTCGTCGTCTCCGTTACACTGGGTAAGGAAATGTATTCACCAGCAGCGGTTTAACGTCCCATTTAGAATAGAATAGAACGGAATATGTCTTTATTACCAAGTGTACCGGGGTCACAAGGAATATTGGGGGGTTGGGGGGGGGGGATAGTACATAACAAGATACGAACATAAATCGAAAATCATACACAAACACAGATACAGTAGGAATTAGGATACATACAAGTGCATATCAATATAAAAACTTGTGCATACTCACACATGCACGCACTGCACACACACACACACACACACACACACACACACACACACACACACACACACACATGCACGCACGCACACACACACACACACACACACACACACACACAAATTCACACACACACACACACACACACACACACACACACACACACACACACAAACTCACACACACACGCGCGCAGGCACACACACACAGTTTGAACAGAAGCTGCATATTACATGTGGATGGGGTTGATGACTAGATCTTCAGGTAGATGGATGTTGATTGCACAGTTCTATTTACCCCTCACTTTTGTGGTTCACCCATCGATCCGTCACCAGGTGGAACGTTCATATCTTTGAACATCCCACGTGGGACGTTCTGGGACGTTTCCGCATTCGTTTTGGCCCCCTCTGAGGTCACCAAAGGACCCTCCCCAAAATGTTCCCCCCAAAACCACCACTATAGTTTTATTTTGTATGTATTCGCGTATGCGCTGTGTGTGTGTGTGTGTGTGTGTGTGTGTGTGTGTGTGTGTGTGTGTGTGTGTGTGCGTGAGTGCGCGTGTGTGTGTGTGCGTGTGTGTGTGTGTGCGTGAGTGCACGCGCGCACGCGTGTGTGTGTGTGTGTGTGTGTGTTGGAAATGGTAAAAAAGAGGATTCACAAATTAACGGATTAACGTAGATTGATTCATTAAGTTTGATCAAATTATACCAACCTCACATGGATGGGTAGGAGCTATTGGTTTAAGATAGTTTGAAAAAACATGACTTGTGACATGTCTTTTCTATAAAAAAAAATAATAATAATAATTTAAAAAAAATAAAAACCTCCTGAAATGTTCTCTGCAGGGTTGTGACCTCCTTTTCGTGCGCGGGTTCGGCTTAATGAACGGGGACTTTAAAAGTTAGATAACAAACAGATCTACATTACAGCAGCCAGCCCCACGAGTGGCTCCGATAATGACTGTACTGCTACAATCAGCGTCTTTTATCACCCACATGATATGTACCGAACTGATGATGCGTCGGTCATAGGACGTGACGAGTTCACTCGCACGAAGCTTTTCTTTCCATGTCGCTGATGTATTGGACCTCAGTCACGTGGCATCACGTGCAGATTTTTCAGTCGACATCGTCAGCCCGATATATAAGGCAGCCGGCGAGCGCATCACGAGCTTCTGTGTCGCTTCTGTCACGCGGACGATTTGCTGAGGTGTGCTGGCTGCTTCCTTGCATCTGTCTGGGTGAGTATTGTGATTTTGAGGTTGTCGTGTTAAGTACCGTGACATTTGGTGCCTGAGAAAATTCCAACGTTAAAGTGATATCACACACACGCGCGCGCGCGCACGCATGCACGAACGCACGCACGCACACACACACACACACACACACACACTCACACACACACACACACACACACACACAAACACACACACAACACAAACACACACACAACACACTCACACACACAAACAAACACACACACACACACACACACGCATGCACGCACGCACACACACACACACACACGCACGCACGCACGCACGCACATACACACAGACACACACACAGACACAGACACACACACAGACACACAGACACACACACACACACACACACACACACAACACACTCACACACACACAAAACACACACACATACACACACACACGGATGCACGCACACACACACACACACACACACACACACACACACACTGGGTCATATTCTTTCATTTCACATTCTATCCTGGCTATGACAGTACGGTTGTTTGAGGTTGGTAACTGGAGATTGCAACGAATAAGAAAACTAATTTTTATCATTTACATAAAAGATACGTGTATATTTTTTGGTAACACAGAAATTGAATAAGATACATCACAAGAAAAAAATATCACACTGTTTAATTTCAATGTCACGTCAGGACATGAAATCAAATATGATGTCAGAAAAAGCAACCTTTAAAAATGAAGAAATAATAATAACGAATAATAATACCTAATCCACATCCGAAAATGACCACGATTTCCTCATTCGTACAGGAAGGGAGGCATACTTGAACACACCATCAACATCAACAACAATGGCGTCAACAGCATCAACACCTCAACAACAGCAGCAGTTCACAGAGCTCACAGACTACATCCTGCCCCCTCTCTCCAACGTAGACCACGCCAACCCCTTCGTCAAAACCGCCATCGTCACCACAGCCACGCTGACGTCAGTTTTAGTCTACGTCATGACGCAAGCCTTCTTCGTCCGCGTTTCCCCGCTCTATCGCAACCTCCGGCTGAAGGAGAAAGTGTTCTGGAACCTGGCCGTGGTGAGGTCGGTCTTCGGGGTGTTGTGCATCGTCGTCGGTGTGTGGGGCATCTTCTGCGACACGGCGTTGAACCGGGACGTGGTGCTGGCTACGTCACCGACCAGTCACGTGGCGGCTGACGTCACCGTGGGGTTCTTCATCTTTGAGTGTCTGGCACTGACGGCGTCTGACGTGTACTTCAGGACGTTCAGCCACTTGCTGCAGGTGCACCACTGGATCTCCCTCGTGGGCTTCGTGGTCGGTGAGTGAGACCTCAGTACTGTTAATGCTTTGCTTACTGCTCATTAAAAAAAAAAATAGTTGTCTGTCTTTCGTGTTTCACTTCCATGTGTCTTTCTGGGTTGTTATTATTATCATCATCATCATCATCATTACCATAGTTATTGTTATTGTTATTATTATGATTATGATTATCATGATCATCATCATCATCATCATCATAGTTAATTTTGTTATTATTATTATCATCATCATCATCATCATTATTATTATTATTGTCATCATCATCATCATCATCGTTGTTGTTGTTGTTATCATCATCATCATCATCATCATTATTATTATCAGTGGAGTGATGGCCTAGAGGTAACGCGTCCGCCTAGGAATCGAGAGAATCTGAGCGCGCTGGTTCGAATCACGGCTCAGCCGCCGATATTTTCTCCCCCTCCACTCGACCTTGAGTGGTGGTCTGGACGCTAGTCATTCGGATGAGACGATAAACCGAGGTCCCGTGTGCAGCTTGCGCTTAGCGCACGTAAAAGAACCCATTGCAACAAAAGGGTTGTTCCTGGCAAAATTCTGAAGAAAAAATCCACTTAATAAAACTGCACGCAGGAAAAAATACAAAAAAATGGGTGGCGCTGTAGTATATCGACGCGCTCTCCCTGGGGAGAGCAGCCCGAATTTCACACCGAAAAATCTGTTGTGATAAAAAGAAATACAAATACAAATACAAATCATCGTCATCATCATTATCATTGTTATTGTGTGACCTACTGCTGCTGCTTAAAAAAAAAAGTCTGTCGCCGCGTTCATTTCTACTTGTCTTTCTGAGTTTTTGTTATTATTGTTGTTACTATTGTTATTTATGTTGTTGTTGTTTTGTTGTTACTATTATTAGTAGTAGTAGTATTGTGGTTGTTGTTGTTGTTCTTGTTATTATCATATTTCTGAAACTCTTGTTTATTTTCTTTAATCATTTTATTATATTATTTCGTGTTAATGTTTCACACAAACCTAAGGCAGTCTTTCAAAGCCTGAAGGGCGCGTTGGTTTTATGCGTATGTCAGGCACCTGCATTCTTCTTCTTCTTCTTCTTTTCACATGTAGATGTGGTGTTGCGTTGGCTATACACGGATCAGTCCGTAAGCTTTGACACTTTGCAACTGAAACTGAAACTCATACACTATGTCGTTTCAGTATTTGGCACTATATGTCCTGACTCTACAACATACAGTACAATAAATAGTCCCGTTTCGCCAGCAGCATGAGTACGTTCCCGTACTTGTTCACCACAGCTGTTATTAACTCTGTATCGTCAGCTAATCTAAACTTAAAGGGAAACGTATGCTAAATTCAGAAGCAAACTGGTTTACTTAATTTAGAAGTAAAAAAAAAATCTTCAAATTTTAATTAATGAACTCTTAAAATGATTACCAGAAAAATTAAGATATTTTGCGCACTTAATCTTGTTTCATTTATGAAAAGTTTTGGAGGTTGTTGTTTTGTTTTGTCTTGTCTCGCCTGTTTGCCTGCTTGGTTATGAAAGCACGTCAAAGTGTACACGGCTAAAAAATAAATAAATAAATAATTTCAAAAAACAGTCCTCCAGAACGCTAATGGTGGGGATGAGTTTTGGGAGCTAGTCGATATTATTTACAAAGGAATTGAAAAGTTATCGCTAATCATAACCACACTATTCACAGCTCAACAGCGTGTCTGTCTGTGTGTGTCTGTGTCTGTATTTAGTTTATCAAGTAGGCGTCACCGCGTTTGGACAAATCCATACACGCCACACCACATCTGCTAGGCAGATGCCTGACCAGCAGCTGTGTGTGTGTGTGTGTGTGTGTGTGTGTGTGTGTGTGTGTTTAGTTTATTGTACGAACAGCAGAACCCAAGACCCCAAGAGAGAGTGTGATCATTTCACACACACACACACACACACACACACACACACACACACACACACACATAGATATATAGATAGATAGATAGATAGATCTCAGTTGACTTACGGACAAATTGTCGTGCTGATTGTGTCGCCCCCATGATCGTTTTCGCTTTATCTATTGTACACAGCATATCCGCTCAGAACAAGTACTATTTTTTCTTCCTCAGTTTGATTTAACTTTGAACATTTCCAAAAAAAACGGTTAGACAAGAAAAATGAATATGTGTATGAACATTAAGCCCCTTTGACTCGGTACAGACGTTCAGCCGCTTTGTAGTTGTGCGAAAGTTATGTCCCTTGGACCAGACAGCAAAAAGCTGTGCAGGCCACGCGGTATTTAAAAAAAAAAAAAAAAAAAGAAGAAGAAGAAAAAGAAGAAAAAAGAAATAATGAAACCTTAATTCGCTGTTTCTGTCCCAATACAGTGTGAAAGCACCATTAGCTCACAGGGATTGGTGGGGTTTTTGTTTGTTTGTTTGTTGTTGTTTTTTAGGGGGTGGGGGGGTGTTCTTCTCTTTCTTTTTTTTGTGTGTGTGACAACAGAAAGTAAAAGGAAACATTCCCGAATGTAATGGTTTTCACGTGCACCTCTGTGAACATGATAACAGACATTATTTCGGCTGCGTGCACACTCACAGACACTAAAAGAAAAACTGTCGACTTATATAAACCTGACAGCTGTCCCTTCTCTCCGTAGCGACAAAATAAGACATGCCCTGAATTCATTCTGTGTGTGTGACCCAGGCAAGACGATTCGAAACAAAGAGGGTTGCTCAGAACTTGGGGGGGGGGGGGGGAACAAAATGGAATAGGAATCGAGTATTTCATTGCATTTCATCCAGTGTCTGTGCTTTCATTTATGCAGATCGCCTTTCATTGTGCGAACTCACCAATATCACTACATCTGGCTATACACAGAAATACAAATGTTGTTGCTATGTAGTTTCTCTCATTTGGAAATCACACTGCATTGCTTTTTACTCTGCTTTGTAGATGGAGATATGTACAGAAGTAACCAATGTTACCCACTGTTGTCTACTTATGTCTTATTGCTTATTTTCTGAGGGTTCACCAGAATCTCTCTCTCTCTCTCTGCACTGCAATATCTTATTGCTTATCTTATGATCGTTCGCCAGAATCAATCACACACACACACACACACACACACACACACATACTGCATTGCAATATCTTATTGCTTATCTTATGATCGTTCGCCAGAATTTCTCTCTCTCTCTCTCTGCACTGCAATATCTTATTGCTTATTTTCTCATGGTTCGCCAGAATCAATCTCACACACACACACACACACACACACACACATACTGCATTGCAATATCTTATTGCTTATCTTATGATCGTTCGCCAGAATTTCTCTCTCTCTCTCTCTGCACTGCAATATCTTATTGCTTATTTTCTCATGGTTCGCCAGAATCAATCTCACACACACTACTACTACTACTACTACTATAATATCTTATTGCTTGTTTTCTGATGACTTGTCAGATTCTCTGTGTGTGTGTGTGTGTGTGTGTGCAAAGTGTATCCCAAAGCAGGAGATGACAAGAAACACAAACACAACCCCCCACCTCCCATCCTTCTTATGTGTCTAACCCACACCACACCCACCCCACCACTCACCCCTTTTTTTTAACACACAGTGCTGGTGACGGACGCTGGCCACGCTTTCGCGGTCCGCGGCCTGACGCTGGAGATGACGACGCCGTTCTCCTGCCTCTGCTGGACGCTGCTCAAGGCGGGGCGAGAGCGGAGCCTCCTGTGGAAGGCCAACCAGTTCCTGCTGGTGCACACCTTCCACCTCCGCAACGTGGTGGAGCTGATGATCTGGTACGTCACCTACCAGAACTGGGACAACGTGTGGGCCCACATGCCCCTAGCCCTCTTCGTGACGCTGTACGGGCAGCTGGTCCTGGTCACCTTCTTCATGACGCCCTTCTGGACCCTCAAGAAGACCCGCCAGCTCATCTGCCCCGTGGACTGGAACTTCGAGAGCGAGGAGATCGATGTGGACGCCCCTGGACAGGCTCAGTCTCAAGCTCAGGCTCAGGCTCAGGCTCAGGCTCGCAGCTACAACAACGGCACGGTGGTGGTGAACGGTGCCGTGCATTCTGAGAGCGTGAATGGTTATCCGCGGTTGATGAACGGGTCTGGTAGTGGGATCAAAGAGGAGTAGAGAGAGAGAGAGTGTGTGTGTGTGTGTGTGTGTGTGTGTGTGTGTGTGCGTGTGTGTGTGTGTGTGTGTGTGTGTGTGTGTGTGTGTGTGTTTACACGAGTGACTTAGTGCATGTGTGTGTGTGTGAGGGGGGATGTGTGTGCGCGCATGACTTTGTGCATGTGTGTATGCGTCACTTAGTGCAAGGCATTGTGTATGTTTGCGTTTGTGAATGAACGATTAAATATATGAGCGCAAACTTTAAAATCAATATGAATGAGGTTCCCTTGAGAGAAAAGAGAAAAGGATGAATATGAAGAAGGAAGAGATTCAGACTACTTCGATCTTTGTACAAGCAAAACAGTTAAACCATTCGTTTTCTAAAAGTCGACGTTTGTTATTTTGTTTATGAGAAACTGATGTACAAAGACTTTTCAAAGTCTTGTTGCAGTTTCTTGAAAAAGTGTGAGTGGTCTATTTCAGTTGTCGAACAATTGCTCAACTTTATTCTGAAGATTCAGGGAAGCCATTCCAAACGCATGTAGATATATGGGATGAAAGCATATACTTGCTGGAGGATAAATACAGTCCACAACGGTATCTTTCCTTACTTACCTAATGCGGGTTTGTATGTTTGTTGATGTTGTTGGTTGTTTTGGGTTGTTGTTGTTTTCTTTTTTTTTTTTTTTGTTGTTGTTTTTCTTGCCGTCTTGTTGGTATGCTCAGTAGTGGTCAGGACTGAATCTTCTGGAAAGCTTTGATTCAAATTCCTGTGCCGTGACGAGCTGGATAAACACGTGTACATATGTTACATATCTGTGTGTGTGTGCGTGCGTGCGTGCGTGCGTGTGTGTGTGTGTGTGTGATAGAGAGAGACAGAGAGAGAAATATGTATATATAACGTGTACATAGTGTAATTTATACTTTTTATGTATAAAGGTAACATAATACCAGTCTATAAAACGATATATCATTTGTATCTCCCAATCAAAAATAGTGTGGATGCCTAATTATACGCTTTATGTATAAAGATAACAGAAAACAATTCTGTTCCAACGCTATAGTTGTATGATATCTTCCAACCCAGCACATTTCCCCTTATTTCCGGGTAGGGAATGGGTGAGTCATGCCAGTTCTTACGAAAGGAACCACAAAGATATTTTTTGATTACATTGCTGAATGATGGTGTGTGAAGGCACGCGCGCCCGCGCGCGCGCGCGTGTGTGTGTGTGTGTCTGTGTGTGTGCTTGTGTCTGTATATGTGTGTGTGTGTGTGTGTGTGTGTGTATGTGTGCGTGTAAGTGTGTGTATGCGCGCGCGCACGCGTGTGTGTGTGTAAATGTGTGTGGGGGTGGGGAGAAGCGAATAGTGATTTTTGTAAAATTTTGTGTGATATGATTATATAATTCTTATGTGAATAAAGGTGTAAATAAACGACTAAAATCCTCTGTTTTATCTGAAAATGGTTCAGTGTCTCTGTGTCAAAGCGCATGTGTCAGTGTGTATATTTGTGTGTGTGTGTGTGTGTGTGTGTGTGTCTGTGTGTGTGTGTGTGTGTGTGTGTGTCAATGCACGCTTGTGTGTGTGTGTGTGTGTGGGGGGGGGGGAGTGGTTTTTTTTTGTTTTTTGTTTTTTGTTTTTTTGTTTGTTTTTTTGCTGTTGTTGTATTTTGCAGATATATATATATATATGTATATATTCATTTTCGTCTCATGTAGCTTCACAATAAAATATGCAAATAAAAGTGTGAATAAATCAACTGAATCTTTTGCTTTACATGAAAAGATCCTCTATCGTATGGATGCGCGCGTGTGTGTATGTGTGTGTGTGTGTTGTATCGCATCACATCACATCGCATCGCATCGAATCGTATCGTATCGTATCGTATCGTATCGTATCGTATCGTATCGAATTGAATCGAATCGTATCGTATCGTATCGCATCGTATTGCATTGCATTGCATTACGTTATTTTGTATTGTCTTTCGCTTCTACGCACGGCATCAGATGACAAAAACTGTTACACACAGACTGATGCCGGAGTTGGGGGGAGTGTGGGGGTGGGGAAGGGGAGGGGAGAGGGAAGTGTGTGAAAGGCTGAACTTATTCAGCCACTCCTCCAAGCGACTGACCCACGTTTCACTAGTCACTCTTCAGACTATGCAAACTTACCACCGCCAGCCAGATTACCGCACTTTGGTTTGCTCAGCTTCCACTTTACCTCCCTTGAACAACCCAATAAAACGTTGAACAAGTGGCGAGGCCAGCTTGAGAAACTGGCAACCACGGTTTCCTGTTACCATAGAGATGGACAGAGGCCGAATGTCAACTGTTGGATAATAACAGATGCTATCAAACTTCTAGTAGAAGAAGATTTGTTTGTTTTTGTCTTGATGGCAGGGCATGGCAGATTTAATTAAATGATGACGGGGATGAATTCCGTACTTGTTTTCAGATTGGAGGAAAAGTGAGCGATTCACAAGATGAAGAGAAGAATAAGGTTGGGAGATGGGTAGAGAGACTGGCACACACACACACACACACACACACACACACACACACAGAGAGAGAGAGAGAGAGAGAACGAACGAACGAACGAACGAACGAAATTTTATTTTTCCAGGGTATTGAGATAAGCACAATAACACTTGAAGAATGTTTTTTTCCACCCAACCCTGGCATACAAAATTTTTAAAGAGAAAAACACAAGAAAAAATATAGGGAGAAAATTGATATCAGAAGAGAGGAAAAGAGAGAGGGGGGGGGGGGGAGTGAAGAGAGAAAAGCAGAAAATATGAAATGAGAGACAGACAGACAGACAGAGCAGTGCAGACAGAGGAGGGTGTAGGGGCAGGGGGATGGGGGGGGGGGAAGCTGGAAGCGAGACAACTCTTTCTCCCTCCGTGTGTGTGTGTGTGTGTGTGTGTGTGTGTGTGCCAGTCTGTCTACCCATCTCCCAGCCTTATTCTTCTCTTGCTTGTTCCAGTTCACACATGCATACGAATAAATCTCTGTGTGTTGTGTGCACGGGTTTTGAAGAAGTGATTCACCTGTCTACGACTCTGCCAGCTTGAAAGCGTGCGTGTGCCTGCATGCTGCTTTGTTTTATCAGATTTTAAACGGCCACACAGTTGAAAACAACCATGAATATAGGTCAGCTACCATTATATATGATAAGAAATTCTAATCAAAGCAGAGCGTTTTGTTTTCTTGTGTGTGTGTGTGTGTGTGTGTGTGTGTGTGTGTGTGTGCATGTGTGTGTGATTTCTGTCAATATCACAGCAGTTAAACGGACAGCAAACGGATGGTTACGGTACTGATCTGTATCGGATACGCTGGCTGGCAAAAAAAAAAAGAAAAAGAAAAAAAAGAAAAAGAGAGAAACTGTGAGACAAATGCAAAAAAAAAAAAAAAAGTGTTTTTAGAATGTGTTCTTATTGATCGTAATTATTTCAGTTACAATCATTGTCGTTGTTATTGCCACTCTGTCTGTCTGCCTGTGTGCCATTTCACCTATTTCTTTATTTTTGCTTTATAGTTATGTTTTATTATTCCATTTGATGTTGCATGATGTTACTGTTTTACACAAAGCCAGTGACAGGTTCTCCAAACTTGCTCAGTACGTTGTGTCGTTTATGCAAGAGTCAGGAATCTGCTTTATTCGTCTTTTTGTTTTGTAGTTGTTGCAGTTGCTGTTTGTTTTTTGGTTTGGGTTTTGTTTGTTTTTTTTCGCCCCAACAACAGATGTGGTATAGCGTATAATGGATCAATCCGCAAGCTTTGACACCGCCTTGAAACTGAAACTGAAACTAAAACTGAAAGGGAACACATATGTGCAGCACTTGTTGCATGCATGCCTGATCAACGGTGCAGTTTGGTGAACAAAGTAGAGGAGCTTGACTCGCATTGTAAGATTTTCGCGCCGTGTCAGTCCCGCTGGTTGCAGCCGAATGGATGT
>NC_134883.1:22612746-22622746 GCF_041734735.1 Babylonia areolata | reverse complement strand
GGGCTCTGTCCTCATTGACAGGTGAGGTGAGGTGAGGGGGGCTTCTCTGTCCTCATTGACAGGTGAGGTGAGGTGAGGGGGGCTTCTCTGTCCTCATTGACAGGTGAGGTGAGGTGAGGGGGGCTTCTCTGTCCTCATTGACAGGTGAGGTGAGGTGAGGGGGGCTTCTCTGTCCTCATTGACAGGTTAGGGGGAAGGGGCTTCTCTGTCCTCAATGACAGGTGAGGTGATGTGATGGGTGGGGGGCTCTGTCCTCATTGACAGGTGAGGTGAGGTGAGGGGGGCTTCTCTGTCCTCATTGACAGGTGAGGTGACGTGATGGGGGATTCTCTGTCCTCATTGACCGGTGAGGTGAGGTGAGGGGGGCTTCTCTGTCCTCAATGACAGGTGAGGTGATGTGATGGGTGGGGGGCTCTGTCCTCATTGACAGGTGAGGTGATGGGGGCTTCTCTGTCTCCATTGACAGGTGAGGTGATGTGAGGGGGCGGGGGGGTTCTCTGTCCTCATTGACAGGTGAGGTGAGGTGAGGGGGGCTTCTCTGTCCTCATTGACAGGTTAGGGGGAAGGGGCTTCTCTGCCCTCATTGACCGGTGAGATGGGTGGGGGATGGATTCGTGGGTGGATGGTCAGGCTGATGGATGACTGGATGGATTGGATGGATGGGTGGATGGTAGGTTGAGTGTGGATGCTTTGATGGGTGGGTGGTCGGGTGGATGGATGGGATGGATGGATAGGTAGGTGGTTGGTGGATGAATAGATGGGTGGGTGGAAGGAAGTGAGCGGGAATGGAAACATGGACATACGATTCCTTTGCTTAGTAGTGTGTGTGTGCGTCTGTGTCTGTGTCTTGTCTGTGTCTGTGTGTAGGTTTAGGGATCACTGAAGGTAGGAAGAAGAAAGTGAGATAGCTGAAAAGATGAACTGATGAAGACAGAAAAGGCAGGGGAGAAATGAGAAGTAGTGGTGAGGAGGTGTACATCTTGAATATTGATATCTTGATATTATTTATGTCATATGAATATTTTCCCATTATTTACTCCCTTCTTTGTCTTACAAATGTAATTGTATTATATCCACTTAAGCTGATTGAAACAAAGGAATATACACAGAACGCTATGCTCCACTAAGATTTCCTGACTTCACACACACACACACACACACACACACACACACACACACACACACACACTGATAAGCAAATGGATTATATGTGCATGCTTTCGCTCCCGTCATTCTCGGCAAAATCGTTATCGTCGTCGTTGTTGTCGTTATTCTGTCCTTCAATTCTCACGTGCAGGAAGGGTTTTATTGCTGACATAGGTCCCAGCAGTGACGTCATGGCCAGGCACGAAAAGGACACGATTGATGACGTGATTGACGCTACCGGAAAGTGCGTCACACCGGGTAAATGATGTCGCTTGTTGTGAGCCAAAGCTGGATGCTCGTAATTGCTTGCTGATTATTGTGTATGCTGCTCTGAATCGCATGCTTTTAAGTTTTCTTGTATACTCATCAGCTTGCCAGCTACTTTGCTTGCTTGCCTGCTCGCTTGGACGCTTTGGGAATGTGATGGGCATAATAGATGAGTGGACAGAATGTTTGACATTTAATCTGATGACCTTGGGTTCGAATCTAAGCAAGGTGAAGGGTGAAAGTTTTCTCATCCCCAAGATCATCAGACGTATAGGCCTAGCTGCTTGTGTCTGATATTCTTTCGTGTGTATGAGATCAAGTACACGTGTTAAAGACCTCGTTGTTCGTGTTTAGAGCTCGGTGGGTAATAATGAAAACACACAAACTTAACAACTTGTACCAAGCACGACACAATCAGCAACAAGTCGGTATTGGTCGTGTTGAACAGAAGAAGATTTGAGTTTTGAGAATGTTCAGAGTTGCTCAACATTGCAAAACAATTTTGGGTTACTCTTCATATTTTGAAAGATAAGTCCACAAGAAAGTCGTTTTTGCTTGTTGTTGTGGGTTGTTGTTTGTATGTGTGTGTGTTGGATGGGTTTTTTTGTGTTTGTTTTGGCGTCGGGGGAAGGGTGTTGTTTTTACACCTGAGTAAGGCTTGTTTCAACAGTATTGAATTTCCCACTACTTTTCCCACTAAACTTTGATACTGTTTGTGGTGGAGCAAGACGGATGGTTATGAAAGTGATGATATAACTGACGACGAGTCCATGATTGTTATAAAAGGGTTGGTGATGTTGTCGATGAAGGCATGTGTGATGAATGTGACTGTATATTCACGTGTAAGTGCCAGTACATGTAGCTCGAACAAACTTTGTTTACAATGCCTTTATTACCAAATGGTTTCCAGCTAAAGCCGTGTTTATGGGTACAAATTTAAATAAGGAATATATATTATCTATAGATTCTGCAAATAGGCCTACGATATTGATGTGGATGTAGTTTTTATACTGCATCTCAGCGCAAGGCTGTGCTTTAGTATAGTGTGACTAGCAACTCACCATCAATTACGTTTTCTAAATTGCGTCCAACGTTAAAATGTCTATTTGATGTTATCTTAACAGCACTTCGTCTTTTTTTGTCTTTTTTTTTTTTTTTCTTTCTTTTTTTCTTTTTTTTCCGGTTTTAGTCCGCCATTTGTTTTATTTCTTTATTTTGTCTTGATTCGTTCTTCTTGTTGTTGTTGTTAAAATCTACATTGTACCTGTCTGCTTTTTTTCTCTGATAATTATGAATGTATGCATGCATGTCTATTGTAATGTAAGATCTGAATTTGAGGAAATATCTTGGTTTGTTCCAATGTACCTTTGTTTACCTGTGTGCCAGCTGAATCGTTAGTATTAACAGCATTGACTTGAAGTTGTGTTCCTTGTGAATGGAGAGAGTTACCACTCTTTTCTATTCAAAAAAAGAAGAAGAAAGTTTTAGAAATGAATTTATGTTCCTTTGTGTGAACAATAAACCAGTCTTGCGGGTTGAAATGATGATGCCGTGCCCCCAGGTCTGGTGGATGCTCACACGCACAGTGTGTGGGCGGGGGATCGAGTCCACGAGTTCGCCATGAAGGTATCCCTGACTGTCTGATATAACCTGGTTATCCTCATTATCAGTTAGTTATGTACTTACAAACAGACATGTTTGTGGTTGGATGGTTGGTTCGTTGGTTTGATACTTTGTCTGTCTGTCTCTCTGTCTGTCTGTCTGTCTGTCTCTCTCTCTCTCTCTCTCTCTCTCTCTCTCTCTCTCTCTCAGTCTCACTCTCTCTCTCCCTTCTGTGTCTGTCTCTCACTCTCTCCATCTCTGTATGTCCGTCTATCTGTCTGTCTGTCTGTCTGTCTGTCTCTCTCTCTCTCTCTCTCTCTCTCTCTCTCTCTCTCTCTCTCTCCCCTCTCTTAATCTCACTCTCTCTCCCTCATCTGTGTCTGTCTCTCACTCTCTCCATCTCTGTCTGTTTGTCTGTCTGTCTCTACACACACACACACACACACACACACACACACACACACACATATATATATATATATATATATATATACTTACAGACATGTATGTATGTATAATATATAATATATATATATGTATGTATGTATGAATGTGTGTGTCTTGCTGTCTGTCTCCCTCACGCTGTCCACCCGTATGAACCAAATAAAAAGAATCATTTAAAATTTTCTGTCCGATTTCCATCCCCGTCAATAACGGTATTCTTTCTTTCTTTCCCTTTTTTTCTACACCTTTGTCACCAAAGCGATTTTCTTCTTTGCATATTCATCGCCTTTTTTTTTCTTTTTTCTTTTTCTTTCTCCTTCCAAACGAAAAAGCTTGCAGGGGCCTCTTACATGGAGGTCCACAATGCTGGGGGAGGCATCTACTACACGGTGGACCATACCCGCAGTGCTAGCGAGGACGACCTGTACGACCTCCTGAAAGAACGCCTCATGCGGATGGTGCGGGCCGGCACCACTTTCGTGGAGATCAAGACCGGCTACGGCCTTGACCTGGAAACGGAAGTGAAGATGCTGAGGGTCATCGAGCGTGCGCGGCGCTCGCTTCCCGTGGACATCTCGTGCACGTACTGCGCGGCTCACGCTGTTCCGAAGTGAGGCTGGGAGTTGTGTGGGGGGAGGGGGAGGTGCAAGGAAGTGGGGGGGGGGGGGTGGTGGAGGATGATGATTCTTGTGTGGACAGACATAAGAACACACGCTGCGTAGGCAGCACGCACAGCACATACGCACGCGCGGGCGCGAACACGCACACATAAATACATACTTACACGCAATCGCGAGCGCGCACACACACACATATATGCACGCAATCGCGCGCGCGCGCACACACACACGCACACACACACACGCACACACGCACACACAGGTATTTATTATTTACCTGAAAACATGCTGTGAGCAAAACGCGCGCGCTCGTTGGTGTGTGGGTGTCTCTGTGTGTTCATGTGCTTACTGTTGTTGAAATCCTTTCGCCTCAGTCACATGTCTTTTCTTTTTTTTTTTTCTTCTTTTTTTCTTCTTCTTTTAATAAAACTCTTTCAGAGGCAGTACGGCTGACCAAGCCACCAGTGATATCATCAACGTGCACCTGCCACGCTTGCGCGAACTGACGTCATCGGGAGAGCTGCACGTGCACAACATTGACGTCTTTTGTGAGCAGGGTGTGTTTGACGTCAAGCAGTCACGTGACATCCTCTCAGCTGGGAAGGCCATGGGACTGAACATCAATTTTCACGGGGAAGAGCTTCATCGGTTGCATTCCGCTGAGGCACGTGTTTTCGTGTGTGTGTGCGTGTTTTCGTGTGGGTGTGCGTGTGTGTGTGTATGTGTGTGTGTGCATGTGTGTGTGTGTGCATGTGTCTGCGTGTGTTTTAATTCTTTTCCGTCTCCCCTCACCCCCATCGTCTTTATTTTGTTTGGGGTTTGTTTTTGTTTTTGTTTTTTTCGGTGGGTAGGATGGAGCGGAGGGGAGCTTGTTGGCCTATCATTAATAGGTATCGTCATTAGAGTTGTCATCTCTCTCTCTCTCTCTCGCTCTCTCTCTCTCTCTCTCTCTCTCTCTCTCTCTCTCTCTCTCTGTGATATATCTATAAACATTAGATCTGAAATGTTTGTTCACATCACCCCTTCATGATGGGCCTATGGCCTGTATTGAATACAATATCCGTATCCGTAACATCACCCCTTCATGAGGGGCTCGTGGCCTGTATTGAATACAATATCCGTATCCGTAACATCACCCCTTCATGGGGGGCCAATAGCCTGTATTGAATACAATATCCGTATCCTTAACATCACCCCTTCATGAGGGGCCTATGGCCTGTATTGAATACAATATCCGTATCCGTAACTCTCTTTCGATCTGTGTGTACAATTGTCTCTGTACCTACATATATAATTATACATACGTATCAACCTACACCCCTTTCTTTGTCTACCTGTCTACGTATCTACCTCCCCCTCCCTTCCCACACTCCACCCCACCTGCCTATGTATCTACCCACAACTCTAAATGGACTTTGATTTGCATTTTAATTAAAAGCGATATCATCACCGTCATCATCATCATCATTGTCATCATCGTCTCCATCATCGTTTGTATTGTTATGATCATCGTCATCACTGCTACTATCGCTGCTGCTGCTGCTGATGTCAACTTACCTACTCATGTGTAATCAGTTGTTATTGATATTACTGACCGACCGACCTACCTTCCTACCTACATCTTACCCTTCTTCTTACCGTTTGTATTGCCATGATCACTGCTTCTACTACAACAACTACTACTGCTGCTTCTACTACTGCTACTACTACTGCTGTTGCTGCTCCTACTACTGCTCCTGGTGCTGATCTTTATCAGCTCATCCCCGAACAATTACAATTATTACTACTACTAGCACTGCAACAATTACTACTACTACCTTCCTATCTACCAACCCACCCACCCACTGACCTACTGCCCACCCATCTACCTTCTTATCTACGTACCCACCTACCTTCCTACCTACGTACCCACCTACCTTCCTACCTACCTACCCATCTGCCTACCCACCCACATACCTGCCTACCCACTTACCCGCCCACCCACATACCTACCTGCCCACCTACCCACCCACCTACATACCTACCTACCCACCCACCCACATACCTACCTACCTAGCCACCAACCTACCCACATACCTACCCACCCACATACCTACCTACCTACCTACCTACCTACCCACCTACCTACCCACTTACCCACCCACCCACATACCTACCTACCTACCCACCTACCTACCCACCCACATACCCACCTACCTACCCACCTACCTACCTACCCACCTACCTACCCACCCACATACCTACCTACCCACCCAACTACCCATCCACCTACCCACCTACCCACCCACCCACATACCTACCTACCCACCTACCTACCCACCCACCCACATACCCACATACCTACCTACCCACCTACCCACCCATCCACATACGTACCTACCTACCCACCTAACTACGTACCTCCTACCCTTCTTCTTAGCGCTTGTATTATTATGATTATCATGATCACTACTTCTGCTACAGCTGCTGCTGCTGCTGCTGTTCGTTACCAGCCCATTTCCAGTCACTACTTCTACTACTAGCACTACAACAACAACTACTACTACTACAACTACTGCCCACCTACCTATCCACCTAACCTACCTACCCACCGACCTACCCGCCAACCCACCTCACCTACCTGCTTCCTACCCTTCTTCTTACCGCTTGCTTTATCCTAATTATCATGATCACCACCACTACTACTACTGCTACTACTACTAATAATAATAATACTGCTGCTACTACTACTACTATTACTACTACTACTACTCCTGCTGCTCTTTACCAGTTCATCTCCAATCAATTTCAACAACTACTACTACTACTAGCACTACAACTACTATGACAACTACTGCTCCTATTGCTACTGCTGCCTACATACCTCACCTACCTACCCACTTACATACATACATATATACTTACCTACCAACCGACCCAACTTACCTACCTACCTACCCACCCACCCACCTACCTAAAAACCAACCCTACCTAACCTACCTACCTCACCTTGATTCCCACGGACGCGGGGTTGGTTGGAATCCTTCAAATCACACTGCCAGATGGGGGCGGAGCTGGGGGCCCTGGCCATCAGCCACCTGGAGTGGGTCTCTGAGGAAGGCATCAGCGCCATGGCCCGGTCTGGCACCGCCGCCGTCCTCCTGCCCACCACCCCCTACAACCTCCGCTTCGCCCCGCCCCCCGCGCGAGCCATGATGGGGGCGGGCGTGGCCGTCGCCCTGGCGACCGACTTCAACCCCAACGCGCACTGTTTGGCCATGGTGAGTTTGTGTGGTGCGGTGTGTGTGTGGATGGGTGGGTTGGGAGGGAGGGGGATAGATCCGTCAGTCAGTATATCAGTATATCTATCTCTCTCTCCTATCAATCTATCTGTCTAGGGGGGATAGATCCGTCAGTCCGAATGTCACTATATCCATCTCTCTATCTCCCTCTCCCTATCTATCTATCTATCTCGATCAGTCAGTCAGTCATTCAGTCTATCTATCTATCTATCTATCAATCACTCAATCTATCTATCAGTCAGTCAGTCAAGAAAACTTTATTAATCCACGTGGAAGGATCACTCAATCAATCGATCAATCAATCAATCAATCAATCAAAATCACTTTATTAATCCCCATGGAAATTAACTTGTGCAATCACACAGGCTCATTTAAAAAAAACACTTTCTTAATCCACATGGACATTAACTTGTGTGCAATCACAGGCTCGTACACTTTCACAGTCCACATAGAAATTGACTAGTTCAATCACAGGCTCGTTGTGAACACAAATAAAAAAAAATTTAATGACCATGTGCACCATAAAAAGATTGATAAAGCTTGTCAAATAAAGAATTTACAATAGCTGTCGATAATGTGAAACAACACACACACACACACACACACACACACACACACACACACACACACACACACACACACACACATGAATGCTGCTGCAATTTACTGCATTAACTGATTGATTAATTGTGTGTTTTTCATTCATTCATTCATTCATTTACCATTGCACTTGTGTATTATAAACCTTACTGTTTCATGACAATAAAATCTATTCTATTCTATTCTATTCTATTCACACACACACACGCGCGCGCGCGCGCGCGTGAAAGAGAGAGAGACAGACAGACAGACAGAGTGAGAGGGAGACTAAGAATAATTTCACAAATCTGAATCAAAAGCTGAACTTATGTATAATTTCATGCAGTTCAGGGGAAAAAAAATTCACGACTCTGAATCAAAAGCTGACTTACAAAGTTACTTTTATTTCGGTGGATTTACACTGTATTCCTCCTCCTGGCAGCTTATGTGGGCCTTTTGTTGTTGTTGTTGTTTGAGATCGCTCTTTTTGTTTATATGGTGTGTTAAAGACGTCAATTTATAATGTGTCTATGCCCCCAGGGGGTACATAAAATAAACTTCTGGCCTTACCTTCCATAAAACAACAACAAAAAACAAAAACAAAAAAAAATGACGGACCATAGCGCTGCCCGAAAAGGTTTAATATGAAGTAAGTAAAGCGCATATGCGTTGTCCTGCTCTCCTTCTCTCCCTCCCAGCCGCTGGTGATGAACCTGGCCTGTGTGACGCTGAAGATGACGATGGCGGAGAGCATGACTGCAGCCACTCTGAACGCAGCCTATGCCCTGGGTCAGTCTGACCTGCACGGGTCTGTGGAAGTGGGCAAGTGGGGCAACCTGCTGATTCTGGATGCTCCCAGGTGAGAGGGGGCTGGGGTCACTGGTCTTAAAATAGGTGGATAGCGCACGCTTCTTTGAGCCCCTTTGCAAACTGAAGCCAGTGGAAGTGTTTAATCAGCCATTTTGCTACTCGTGTCTGAACAGCGCGAAGCGGTAACTTCATAATTATATGTAGGCGAGCGCTCAGTTGACTACGATGACTGCTTAACGGCAAGCTTTCATTTGCTCGTGGCGTTGGTTAAGCTGACATTCCTGTGTGTGCATCCACAGCAAGTTTGCGCTACATGTCACTGCACTGTTTTCCTGTAATAACTTTGGTAAATAAGCCATTGGCAGATATCAATCAAGTCACAAAATTTGGCATGTCGTGGGGGCAAGCATAACACGATTTCATCGAAGATACACGGTTACAGTTCAGAAACCACGACAAGTTAGCAGACGACTTCTCAACGGACTGACGGCTGGATACGAGTCTCAGTATGGCGTCCAGTTGGCTTTTTTTTCCTGGCCGATGCGCTATCCATCTAATTTAAGACCAGCAGGCTGGGGATGTGCTGATCAACGGTGGTAATAATGTTCAGTTGAAATCAAGCATGTTTACAAATTGGGAAATGTTTAATTTTGATCGGGTTGGGGTGTGCTGATAAACGGTTATAATAATATACAACTAGTTGAAATCAAGCAAGTTTATGAATGAAATTTGGAAATGTTTGATTTTGTTCGATATCTTTCCTTATTTCTAATCTAACTTTGCTATTTGCTTGTGTTCGAGAGATGGGTATGTTGTTGGTTTTAACGATGCTGTATCTTCCATGCTTCAATAGGAGGTAAAGAGGTTTTAAAATATCATTTTGAAACTTGATAATGGTAGTAGTGGTGGTGGTAGTGGTGGGATGTTTTGTTCTGGTTGTTTTTATTACTGATGACGACCTTCTTCTTCTTCTTCCCGTCGCCATCTTCATCATTTTTCTTGTTGTTCTTATTCTCGTTGTTATTGTTGTTGATGATGACGACTGTAGTCCTCCTCTTTCTCTTTCTCCATCCTCTTCCTCAGATCACGCTCCTCAATCATCAGAACACAGCTGTGTTTGCTGGCATAACGTAGACTATGAACAGTTATAGATAAGGGGATTTTCTGGAAAAACAGGTAGGCAAATAACAGGAAGCCAAAAAGGAAACAATGATGAAAATCAAAATCTAAATAGAGCTGTTAAATTGGCCA
>NC_134883.1:22605246-22610246 GCF_041734735.1 Babylonia areolata | reverse complement strand
ACCCAGGTTAGAACTCTGATCAAACTCCACCTTACAGGTGAATCTCAGGTTTTGATCCAGTTACTCCTTACCTATATTTCCCTCACTGTGGTGACTGAGTCTTTGGGCCCTCGCGTGACGGGCCAAGACTTGCCCTTTTGACCTAGGATATGATACATTAACCGATCAGTACCATTTCTGTATAAAGTCTGCGATCAGTACCAACACGCGAGGAGACTATCGGTTCCTTTTCGTTATTATCGCCCTTAGTGGTCGGGAGCTGAGTGTTGCAGCGAGCGTTATTTTCTGCGGCTTTGGGGGTGGAGGTGGGGGGTGACCCTATCTATCCGTCTCTTTCAGGAAGGACCGACCTTTATTGCAATATCAGGTTCTTGTGATCTGGGCCTAGAGGACGTCCTCAAAGCTAAATGACTGGTTTTAAGGGCTGACTCGCAGAGCACGAAGTTCGCTACGAGCTTGGATTGGAGTGTAGGGGGGAGGCGTGGGTGTGGGGAATGGTTGTGTCTGGGTAGTGGTGGTGCTAAGGTTTCGGAAGTGGGTGGGTGTTGTGGGGGGACGGGGGAAGGGAAAGTGTTTGGCAAGGGTGGGGAGAGATGCTGGGTACATCAGCTATATTTGGTTTGGTTTGGTTCGGTAGCGTTGGAATGGATTATCAGGTTGGTTGATTCGGTGGTTGGTTAACTGGTTTAGTTTTGGGAATAAATAGGTTTCGATGTGTGATGCTGTTGAATGTGGGGAATGTGGAGAGGTGTTCAGTTATGACTGTGGTTGCCTGGTTTAACTTGCTTAACCTACTCGTGTGATTTTCTTGGTTTCATTTGACTGGTCGATTGACTGACTGAATGTGACCGATCGATCACAAGAAGAGGAGTTGGAGAGTGTACTTTTCAAACGGACTCGAATGTCATTTCATCAACTCGGAGGAATCTGAAAGCCTGTGTGAAGCTTTCACCACTCAAAGCTGGGGCATGGATGGGTATTGGGGTTGCTGTTGCTGTTGTTCACCCCCCCCCCCCCCCCCCCCCCCCCCCCCACCACGCCCCTTATATAATTCGTTGTAACGAGTAGTCCCATCGTGTTAATTAACGTATATTTTCTCTGACTACCGTGTTCGGCGCGATGCTGTTGGAATGATTTCCCCTTGTCGTTCGCTTTCCACATGCTTTTTGTGATGATCTCTCTCTCTCTCTCTCTCTCTCTCTCTCTGGCTGTGTGTGTGTGTCCTGTCTTTATCTTTCTCGTCTATGTCTCTTTCTTTTGTCTCTGTCTCTTCTCTCGGTCTCTCTCTCTCTCTCTCTCTCTCTCTCTCTCTCCCTCCCTCCCTCCACCCCCATCCCCACACCAACCACACCCCGCAATTTTCTCTCCAACCAACCCACCCCACACACCCTTCTTTACACCCAGGAAATCTCAAGACCTCTGATTAATCGTAAAGGACTTAATCCACACACACACACACACACACACACACAATGTGGCGGCTATCGGCAGCCATCGCTTAACTACTACAGGGCTTAGCTCGGTCCCCGATCAGCACCGCTTTCTGTGTCCTATCGATTTCAAAGCTGTGCTGGCTGCTTTGCTACAGCCATGCAGTCAGTGTCTCGTGGCACTTTCCGTGCCCGCCAGGCAGCTAGCGAGTGAGCGCTATACTCCGGTCGGTCTCCTGGAACGCTCGAGAGATCTGTGTGCTATAAATCGGAACTGATTCCTGCTTTGGTTGGTCAGAGGAAGGAGATGAATGCAAGAGTGGGACAGAAGTATGACTTTTTTCTTTCTCTTTTTCTTTTTTTCCCCGGGAAGTGTGGTTGCGGGAGATTTCTGGGTGGCAAGGTGGAGGGGGTGGCAAGGTGGAGGGGGGGGGTAGCAAGATGGAGGAGGGGGTGGCAAGGTGGAGGGGGAGTGGCTCTATGTCCGTGTACTGTCCGTGCGAGGAAGCAACCACAGAAACTTCGCAGTGACCAAACATCGATAGATAGATAAATAGATTCTTTTTTTCAATTTTTTTCTTTAAAGCTAAAAAAGATCGGGCAGAACACTATAGCACAATTCAGAATGCGTAAGAATAGCGTGGAGCTGTGGCCTAGTTAGTGGCAACGCCGTCCACATAGCGAAGCGAGAGAGCCTGAGTCGGGATGTACAGGATCGAATCCCACTCTTGGCAGTCCAGTGAATGTGCCCCGCACCCCCCTCTCCCTCCCCATCCCGCACCCCCGACCCCCCCCCACCCCCCCCCCCCACCCCCACCCCCCTGCCCGCCGCCCCGTCCACTTGATTCGGATGCAGTGAGACGATAAACCGAGGTCAAGTATGCATAAGCGCGCATGACAGAACCCCCTGCAATAAAAGGGTTGTCTAACAAAAAATCTGCAGCAAAATCTACTCAGATTTAAAAAAAAAAACACACAACCACTTCCTGGGGATAGCAGCATTTGTTACTAAAGAACTAACACAATATTATACAATGCAAAACAATAAGACAATATAATGTGGGCAGTACATTACTATAGTAATGGCGATGTTGTGGTTCCCCGAAAGTTTGTTCAATCGATGAACCGTGGAAGGTTTTGTTTGTTTGTTTGCTTGACTTCTTTTTGGGGAGTTGTGTTAGTGGGTACTGTCAGTGTATTAGGGGTGGTGTCTGTCAGTGATGTCTCTTGCAATGCATCTCAGTCTTATCAAGTAATGATACAATATAATAAATCTTTATTCATCCGACTTGAAATTTGCTGTGCATCCACAGGCTCAACACTCACACCACACAATCTGTTGGACTTAAGTCCAGTCCAACGCACAAACAAACATGACAAAGGTTGGACTGAAATACGGGGGTTGGGGGGGAGGAGGGGTTGGCGGGGACTAACATGTCAAAGGTAAATACACACAACCAAATAGCAAGAAATTGTTAAAATCACCACAATGTGCCGTGCGTAGATTGACGAGTTTGCAGCAATGAACTCACACCCTGTCTTTACATATGATTGTGAAGATTCGCGTTGTTGTTGTTGTTGTTGTGTGTGTGTGTGTGTTTGGGGGGTCGTGTGTGTTTGTTTGTTCGTCGGTTTGATTTTTATTGTTGTTGATTGCGGGGCGGGCAGTTGGTTTGCTGTTGTTGTTTTGTTGTTGTTTTTCGTGATAAGGTTTTAACCACACTGATAATCACAAAATACACAAAACCTACGCTTCATATTCTGCACTCTTCAGTCATTGTTTTCAAAGACATTTTTGCGTTTGTTTGTTGTTGTGTTTTTTTACTACAGTGATGTCGCGCCTGTGACGAGCCCGTGGTCAAAGCTATTGTTTCTTTGTCGCTAACTTCTCAGAGTTGCCATTGTAAGGACGAGAGCGACGGTCGCCGAGACCGCTTACGTGTTCTGATTCCGTGACCAATCAGCAGTTAGTGTTTCCGGCAGAGGAGTAGAGGGACTTACAGCACTGACTGTGTGAATAAGAACACAGAAACACTGAAACGTCGTGTGTGTGTGTGTGTGTGTGTGTGTGCTTGTCCGTGGTGAGTTGATTCATGGCAGTGACACTGATTGTCCCTTCTGATTTGTTGCTGACGTGTGGATTCTGACACAAAGGGGGTGGGGGGGGGGGGGGAAGCGGTGTGTGAGGAATGTACAACTGAGGGAACAATAAAGAACATGTTAAGGCAGCACACACACACACACACACACACACACACATATATACACACACACACATGCATGTACGCAAACACACACACGCACGCACGCGCTACACACACACACACACACACACACACACGCACGCACGCACACGCACACGCATGTTCGCAAACACACACACGCACGCACGCACTACACAGAGAGAGAGAGAGAGAGAGAAAAGACAACTGGAGAGAAAATAAAGAAGCCCCCCCCCCCTCTCTCTCTCTCTCTCTTCTTTTTTTTCAATCTTAAACAAGAAAATAGCATTGATCAGTTGTGTGTTTTTGTGTTTCGAAGCTTCTTTTTTTTTTTGTACACGCGTTTGATGTATCCGTTTTATACGCTACTAGAACACTGCCAAAGGTTGACCAGACTATAAATTACAAATCACGACAAGAAAACAGATCAACAAGATCACTAGTTGAAAGTGGTACACTTTTTGCTCATTACCCTCCGCGGCAAATAACGCGGCAGCGGTGGTGGCACAATTCCATCCGCAGCCCTCTTTCGTGCATCTGTGCCGGCTGCCTTTAATCGTGTTAGGATTACACAAATCCACCGCCTGCTTGTGACACGGCTGGATGCCTCTGGAACCCATCGCGTTCACCACCGTGACACAGGTGAGTTTCCATAGAACAAAAGACGGGACTGGTTCGATCTGAAGTTCGTCGTCTTCTTTGTGTGTTATTTTTTTTATCTTTTTTTGTGCCAGTAGTGTTCCGTTTCAGTGTCTTGTCAAGAGACTATGTACTGGTAATGAACTTACTTCCCAGGCATTGTCGCTGGTACGAGAGTGTGGGTGAGGTTGTGTTTTTTTGTTTGTGTCTTGGCAGTGCCAGTGGGGGTGTGTGGGTGAGGGGTGTGTGTGTGTGTGTGTGTGTGTGTGTGAAGAGTTACTGTTTCGGTCGGTATCCATGCTGAAGGAAGCCTCGTGGATTCTGAAGGTTCGGACATTCTTTGGGCGTCGCTTCGGGTGAATGAACCGGGTTTTTTTTTTGTGTGTGTGTGTGTGTGTATGTGTGTGTTTTTGGTGGATTGTGCGTGTGTGTTTATTTGTTTTGTGTGCTTGCTTTTGGTGTTCTTCCAAAGACTATTGGAGAAGGACTTTTCAGGTGAGAAATTTCATGAGTGCATGTCTCTTTTAAAATAAATTCCTCTCTCCCCCCCCTTCTCCCTCCTCCTCCCTCCCCCCACCCCCACGCCCCCATGTGATGTAAGCGGGAAACGATTTTCTTCTTTTCACGTTAAGTCGTGTTGTAGGAAAATGCGTTTGTGTTTTTGTCTTTTTTTCTTTTTTTCGTGATCTTGTATGATGTTAAAGCAACA
>NC_134883.1:22595246-22600246 GCF_041734735.1 Babylonia areolata | reverse complement strand
CACATTTGTAAGTGATCTCTGTCTTCTATATTTCGGATGGCAGAGTAAGCCTTGGTGTCGTCAGCAAAGATTTTTACTTTACAATCTACCTCACCAGACATATCATTTATAAAGTATATGAACAAGGTTGGGCCAAGAACACTACCTTGCGGTACACCACTAGTTACCTTAACCTTCGATGATTTACTACTATTTACACTTACAAACTGTGATCTTCCATTTAGAAAGTCTCTGATCCACGATAGTAGCTTGCTTTTTATCCCATAGCCTCCCAGCTTATTTATGAGTCTATGATGGGGAACTGTATAGAAAGCATTCCTTAGATCAAGGTAGACTGCGTCAACTGGTACCCTCTCATCTAGCATGACTAACCAATCTTGTAAGGTAACAAGTAGTTGTGTAACACACGAGCGCCTCTTGGTAAATCCAAACTGTTCTCTAGATAACAGATCATGTATGTTTGGTTAAATATTGGCAAAGAGCGTCTCGAATAAAACCCTCAAAAACTTTACAGACAACTGATGTTAGGCTGACTGGACGATAGTTACCTGCTAAATAATCAGAGAGTTGATTGTGGCCACACAACAGAAGAAGAAGAAGAATTCTTGTTACCTTTCTTAAAAATAGGTCGTACTTCTGCTTCTTTTCAAGCTTTTGGTATTGCACCCTTTTCTTGCTGTAGCAAATTGTTAAGTAATGGTCCACGAATTCTTCCTGTCTGATGCAAAGTTAAACCTGAAGTTCTATTGCACAGTCTTATGATGCCCATAAAGCCAAACAAGTGTTACGTCATAATCAATGAATCTTCTTCTTCTTCTGTTGTGTAGCCACAATCAACTCGTTGATTATTTTGCTACATTTTTTTTTTTTGGGGGGGGGGGGGGGGTGTTTCCGCAGACCGGTTGGAAAAAAAAATGATGACGTATAACGCCATAGTCCGCAAATCTTACGTCATAGTCTATGATTTCTTTGACGTCTAACGTTATAGCCTGTAAGAGTGTCGTGTGAATGTTCTATTTCTCTTCAGGTGAATTGGTGTGTGCGCGGTGATCAGGGAAGGGTGATCCGGTAATTTATTAGTCTTTTTACATCGTATATACGTATCTGTTGACGAGCATTCGAATAAGGCTGAAGAACATTTTCTGTTTTAATTGTGTGAAGCCGACAATAAAGTATTTTGAAATGAACTAAACTGAACTGAATTCAATTCAATTGAATTGCTTGTTGTTCAACCCATCAGCTTCCACATGGGTAAATAAGAGGTTAAATAAGAGGGTATCGAGAAAGAAACCCGGAACCTTCCCTCCAAAAGGATGTTCCTAAATCCATTGTCATACATCCTTCATTTGACATAACCACACAACAACAACAACAACAGCAACAACGACAGAAATAGCCTATATCATATCATACATCATATCATATCATATCAAATGTCACGGCTTTTAGGCTTTATCAGCATTTTGCCTGATCAGTTAAGACCTTTTATTTATTCTTCTTCTCTTTTTTTTAACTTTATATAAGAGTGTGCAGTTACTAATGTTATGGCTAGCTTCCTATGGAGAAATTAACATGGAACCCATAATCCTTCCAGTGTTTATCTAATAAATTCATAAAACTGTTAAGTGTTCCTGCAGTGACAATGTTATGACGGAAACACAGCTCGTACTTGTAACAGTGCAAGGCTTCCTCATAAGTCCCAAAACATGCCTGGCACAAAACAGGCATCAAGATGAAACAAATCCATTGTAACCTCCGTCATATTTATCATGATTGTGGTTGGTTGGTTTATTTGTTTATTTGTTGTTGTTTTTTTCTCTTGGTTTCAGCACTGGTTCACTCAACATCCCGGTCGCCGGGTCAACACGCTTTTCATGAAGAGGGAGGATCCACAAAGGTACGATTACGCATCCGTTCCACTCAGTTCCATGTGAAAAATGGGAACAGAATTTAATTTCATCCTCAGAACTGGCATGCTGTTTGTGTGTCTTTGGACATCATGACTAGAATGTTGGACCTCAGATGAGAGTGGATTCGTCTTTTTTTCCAAGTTGCTGTTGTTGTGTGTGTGTGTGTGAGTATGTATGTATGTATGTATGTATAAAAGAAAAATCAATATGTCAATATACATATTGATGTATTGATTATTCTTTAATTCTTTTTTTTTTCCAAATTAGTCAGTTAGTCAGTCACGCAGTTGGTCGGTCAGTCAGATGATTAATTACTCAGTCACTTAGTCGGTGACTGATGACTGACTGACTGACCCAGTTACTGGCTGATTGATTGATTGATTGATTAACGCACAGATATACAGAAAGTGAATAACATGTCGTTTTGTTTCTGTGATTTTGTTTGTTTGTTGTTTTTCATGTGCGTGTTTGTGTGTGTGTGTGTGTGTGTGTTTCCAGTCTCTCGATCTTTCTTCATTCATTGATCGGCTGATCAGTTGCGTGGCTGCATGCTTTTAAATCATTCCTGAACCCTGGGTGAGAAAATGTTGTGGTGTTTTCCTTGGAGGGAGGTCGATCGGTGGGAATTGGAGGTGCGGGGGGGGGGGGGGGGGGGGATGCGGATACTATTGTGCGGGGAAGGGGCGACAGGGGCTTTCTTCTTCCACTTTGAAAGCTTGATTCAGCACGTAAGGTAAAGTTGTTCGGAAAGGGTTGGGTTTTTGTGTTGTTGTTTTTGTTTTTTGTCAAGTGATCACTTGGCAAAGTAGAGACGTCAGTATATGTTCACCAACGTCACAAGCGCAAAAATACATGTGTGCATGCACGTTAGTGTGCGAGCGCTTACTGACGTCATAGTCTGTCAATTCTTTCAAGTCTATAACGCATAGTCATAGTCAGGTCAGGTCTCTACCTGCCACAGGTACCATGTAACCCTGTGCTACCTGTCACATGCGGGCAGATGGAGCTCGACAGCCCGGGAAGGCAGTCCATCTAAGACAAGGAAAAGTCTGAAGTAAAACCCATGAAGTGCAAAGGAATGCAGGACAGTCTCGACATGCATTGACCCTGGGTCCATGGCCATGTCCCGACTTTCAGTAGCTGCGCCCCCGTGCCTCCGAGGAAGGTTTTTGAGCCAGAGGCTAGGACAAGGACAGTCTGATATAAAACCTACGACCTGAGGACCTCACTGTCACCGTCCCAGCTTGCTAGGCTATGGCAGATGAACCACGGGTGTAAAGGGTGGGGCCAGTACTGCGCACACTGCACTCCACCTAAAAATTCCATTGCGCAGGCTTGAAGGACACGTCCACGTCCGCGCCACCAACTATTCCAAGCCCTGTAGCGATGGGAAAGGGGCGAAAACGGCAGGTGGAAGATGTCACTGGAAGCCGCAGTTCCAATCCTGCATGCAGGCGGTTCAGGATATTGGTCGCCTGATTGTTGACCCGGAGGTGACAGCATCACTCGGCAGCACCCTGAACGACCAAGCAGCCTTTTCTAGGGACAGCACTGCTTGCTCCACACGGAGAGGGGCCTAGAAAAGGTGGTCCAAACAAATGCTCATCTCCATACCCCCCAGTTGGCTAGCCGCGGTCAACGGGCATCTCCAAACGCGGTCGAACAACAATAGAGAAGAAAAGGCCGGCACCTGCCTCACAATTAGGTGCAAAAGGACTAAAGGTAGCATGCTGGAACATCCGAACCATGCGTGACTCTGCAGACAGCAACCACCCAGAAAGGCGTTCCGCTCTAGTCGCACACGAACTTCAGAGACTGAACATTGACATTGCTGCCGTCAGCGAAGTCCGCTTTGCAGGGAAAGGCAGCCTCCAGGAACACGGCGCTGGGTACACCCTCTACTGGTCAGGCAAGCCAGAGACCGAGAGACGCCTTTATGGCGTAGGCTTTATGGTCAGGAGCACCATTGCCTCCAAGCTTGAAAACCTGCCAACAGGACACTCAGACCGAATTATGTCTATGCGCCTCCCACTACGGAACAAACAGCATGCCACTCTGTTCAGCGTGTACGCTCCAACCCTCCAAGCGGACCCCACAGAAAAGGTCAAGTTTTACACTGATCTGCGCAACCTCGTTCAGAACACCCCTGCTGACGACAAGGTCATCATCCTTGGCGACTTCAATGCCAGAGTTGGCCAAGATTCAGAAGCCTGGAAAGGAGTCCTTGGCAAGCATGGCGTTGGTAATTGCAACGACAATGGGCGCCTTCTTCTCGAGTTCTGTGCAGAGCAGCAGTTTACCATCACCAACACCATTTTCCAGCAGAAGGACAGCCTGAAGACAACGTGGATGCATCCTCGGTCCAAACATTGGCACCTCATTGATTACATCCTGATGCGCCAGAGAGACGTACGAGACGTCCTACACACCCGAGTGATGCCCAGCGCGGAGTGTCATACTGACCACCGCCTCGTCCGCAGCAAGCTCAGGCTCCACTTCAAGCCCAAACCAAAGAAAGGAGGAGCTCCTAGGAAGAAATTCCAGGTCGGCAACTTTCAGTCAGCTGAAGTGAAAGCTGAATTCCAGGCGAAGCTTCAGGACAAACTTGAAGACCCCAGTTGCCCCACAGACCCCTCTCCAGAAGCACTATGGGCACAGCTGAAATCAGCCATCCTGCAGTCCTCTGAAGAAGTCCTAGGGTTCTCGTCGAAAAAGAACAAGGACTGGTTTGACGAAAACAACCAGGAGATCCAAGAATTGCTGGCGAAGAAGAGATCAGCCCACCAGGCTCACCTTGCACAACCGTCTTGTCCGGTGAAGAAAGCAACCTTCCGGCTCATATGCAGCAACCTCCAGCGCAAGCTTCGTGAGATTCAAAATGGGTGGTGGACCAACCTGGCAGAGAGGGCTCAGCTTTGTGCAGACACTGGTGACTACCGGGGCTTATACGAAGCCTTGAAGGCGGTGTACGGTCCCTCATACCAGGTCCAGAGTCCTTTGCGCAGCGCAGACGGCCAGGCGCTCTTCACAGACAAGACGTCGATCCTGAACAGGTGGTCGGAACATTTCCAGGCCCTCTTCAGCGCCAAC
>NC_134883.1:22507746-22590246 GCF_041734735.1 Babylonia areolata | reverse complement strand
GAGATGCTGTCCTTCAACCACAACAAAAACAATGCCAGCAACAGCTGCGGACTGACAGGTGCCAAAACGGACTCGGCACCCCCTCCTGGGCGGGGAACCCCCATGCCGGACGCGTCGGGTCCTCTGCCTGTGGTCAAGTTCTCCTACAGCCACTACAACGAGCAGAGGCGGCGCGTGGACCGCCTGGTGCAGGGTCTGCCTGTACTGTCCTCCACCACACCCAACGCCGGCGTGGACAGGCTGGGGGGCAACAGCGGAGCTGTGGTCTTCGTCAACGGAGAGGAAACGGTCAAGTCTGCAGGGCTGGGGATGATCGCTGGGGGGTCCAAAGCGGACAGGGTAGGTCGGGCCAGTCCTGCTCCTGGTCCTGGTCCTGCCCCCAGATCCAACAGCCGCTCCAGTTCTGGAGAACCTCGTCAACGACCTCTCCCCGCCGCCCACGTGTCCAGGCATCAGTCTGTCAGCCCTACCCCCACCCCTACCCGAAACCTTCCCCACCACACCACCTCCTCCTCCCATCCCCACAGGGGTCCTCAAGGTTCCGGCAAGGTGCAGTCTTCGGAGATTGTGGTGATTGAAGACGAGTTTCGTGGTCAGGGTCATCACACCGACCTGGTGTCCTCGGGGCTGCGGTCCATGAGGCTGAACGGACTGAGGCGGTCCCAGTCACAGAAGGTGCACAAGGCAAGGCAGCGCGTGCTGGCGGGAACCAGGAGGTCCGGGGAACATAACACCCACACCAGTGTGCCTGTGCAGAGCTGCTGGGCTCTGGCTGAACTGACCTGGTAGGTGCTTGCTGCCAGTCGCAGGGGACAAGTACAGGGAGTTAATATCGTGTTGTGCCTGTCTGAGGTAAAGGCTGCCATCACTTGGCTCGTTTGTCATGCTGAAAGATTTGCCAGGGGTCAGGGGTACCTTTTGCATGTTGGAGGCAAATGTGATGCTGTCTGAGGCCAGCGCAAGTGACTGCTCAAAATACCAGTTCGGAACGCGGCAAGAGAAGGTGGTAGTTTGTCTAAAAGAACAAAACAAACATTTTTTTTTTTTAATCACAGGTCAGGATTATCGGTCACATAATTAAAATGTCCATCCAAAGTGATACCGGCAGTTTTATGATTGTTGGTTTGAGATCACAGGCTGGTATATTGTGCATGCCAGTCAAGTTCGGCTGTACAGAGAAAAGATCGGACTCACATGAATATTTTATGGAATAAGTATAGGCCTACAGGAGGAGATGCGTTCAGTTTGTCTGTTTGAAATAACTCTTGAAAAGTGTGGCTGTGATATTTTGTCATTCCAAGAAACAACCAGTAGTTTGGTTGACTGTTCGATGACAGTGACAGCACACAAATTGTCTCAGCTGGAGGTGATTGTTGGTCTGAGAGGGCAGTACCCTAAACAGGAATGGCTGGTCACAGGTTGTTAAACAGGCGAGATTCGCACAGTGCATTTTCTCAATGGCTCTGATAAGACATTGAGGACAACTGATGCCAGACATGGAAAACGTTATTACTGGCAGCATCACAGGATGATCAACACACAAACCGGGGAACAATTACCGGATAAAGCATTCGGCATGAACGCCACAACGTTTTGTCAGCCTGACTTTGTTTGTGTGACATTTGCTTTACACGAATTTTCACGGTTTGAAGATGTATTCAGGGTTCTCAAAAGCTCTTTGGCAGTCTGTGACGCAACTGAGCTCAGTTGTTATCACATCCAAGGTCGAGAGAGTTACTATTGATAAACAGATAAATAAGCAACATGAATACATAACAACTGACATGACAAAATAAACAGCATCCGCGATAGACGTAGTCCATGTTCCGTGCAGCTGGTCTGATAAGCTTGTGGGCATGAAATAAAATGTAAAGCGCTGTCAAGCCTGCATGCACACACCCTTGAGCGACCACATGCACGCCTAAGCACGCACGTACGCACACACACAGACATACACACAAACGCGTGCGTGCGCGCGCGCGCGCGCGCGCATCCATGCGTTCGCACACACAGGAAAGACAGTGTTTTGATTTTGATACAGGAAGAACCACAAATGCTCAGTGAAACTCATCTGCAGTGAGAATGACCAATAAAATTCATTATTCAAAGTGTGTGTGTGTGTGTGTGTGTTTATTGCAATCGTTCATTCGTTTGTACTTGTGTATGACGCGCGTATTTGCTTCGTACGTGTGTTTCTGAAAGCACTTGTCCGTGTACACGTCAGTACACATACACATACACACACATGCGCGCGCGCGCACGCGCACACACACACACACAAATACATACACAAGCACGCATACGTACAAGCACACATACACATAAACACATACATAAACGCACATACATGTAGACCTATGAATGTTTGAATGTATTCGTTTTTGTCTGACCTGTAGTGTGTGTGTGTGCATGCTCGCGCGCACACGCGTCTGTGCCGTGGATGATGCATGCATCATATATGTATCAGTGTATGTGAGTATGCGTATGTATGTAGCCTAAATAGACATGCAATGCATTCTTTTGAAAGTCTTTTGTCAGTCGGTGTCATCTAACTTTCTGAACTGTGATGAAACCTTCAGAGCAGAGGGAGCAGCAAACGTAACGAAGAAGCCGATCGAGCATATTGCAGTCCCTTTCCCGAAGCAATCACCTCCACGCGTTTTGAAGTGTTAATCAGACGGGCGCAACAGCCGAGTTATGAAAGCGTTGAACTTTCAATCTGAGGGTCCCGGGTTCGAATCTCGGTAACGGCGCCTGGTGGGTAAAGGATGGAGATTCTTCCGATCTTCTAGGTCAACATATTTGCAGACCTGCTTGTGCCTGAAACCCCTTCGTGTGTATATGCAAGCATAAGATCAAATACGCACGTTTAAGATCCTGAAGTCCATGTCAGCGTTCGGTGGGTTACAGAAACAAGAAAATATACCCAGCATGCACACCCCCGAAAACTGACGGAGTATGGCTGCCTATATGGCGAGGGGGTGGGTGGGGGAACGGTCATACACGTTAAAGCCCTCTCGTGTACATACGAGTGAACGTTGGAGTTGCAGCCCACGAACGAAGAAGAATAAGAAGTGTTAATCGTTGACCTTTGTTGATGATTGCGCATAGTTATGCTTCCTGCAGAAGACCAATGGCACATAAAAGACAACGGTTGCCTTGTTAAGGTTTGACAGACAAACAAACAGTAATATGTCCTGGCAGTTCATTAAGTCACATTCACCCACAGAGGGTGGGAGAGAGGGTGCGGTGGTGGATGAAAAGCAAAATATTACCCATTGATTTTGGTACACTGAAAATCTGCTTGAAATTTTACTCCACCATTTTCCTCAATTAATAAGTCGTCAGACAAACGATGAGGTTATGGCTTTATGTTCACACACGCACACACACACACACACACACACACGCCCACATTAACACACATACACGCGCGTTCGCGTTGACTGGCTTTTTCAGAATAGGTAAACAGTACGAACGGTTTTGCTACTGCATCGATTCTGCCCCCAGGAGTTATGGAAATGAGTCAAGCCTGCGTCACCGAAGACAAAAATAATATTTGGATACTATTAGTATTCAGTATATTAGTAAAATGCCCATGCATGTTTTGTTGTTGTTTGTTTTTGTTTATTTGTTTTTGTTTGTTTGTTTTGTTTGTTTTTTTGGTTTGTGTGTGTGTGTGTGTGTGCCTGCATTCAGTTTTGAATGCCATTGGTATTCAATAAATTAGCCATGCATGTGTGTGTGTGTGTGTGTGTGTGTTTCTTTTTCTCTTGCTTCTTGGAGGATGAAGGAGGATGAAGGTGGCAGAATGGTAAAGACGCCTATCTGCCAGTACAAGGTCCGTGAGGTTCTGGGTTCGAATCCCGGTCTCGCCCTTTTTCAGTCCCAAGTTTGACTGGTAAATCAAACCGTGCGCGTCTGGTCAGTCGGATAAGACGATGAGGTCCCGTGTGCACCACAGCACTGAAAAAGAACCCAAGGCAACGCAAGTGTTGTCTTCTGGAAAAATTCTGTAGAAGAAATCAGCTCTGACAATTGGTACACAATTTTGTGTGTGTGTGTGTGTGTAGTGCACTCAAGGCCTGACTAGTGCACTGGGTTTTGCTGTTAGTCAGGGAGATGTTGTGTAACGTAGCGTATATGGAATTTTCCGAACGCACTGACGCCTCCTCGAGAAACTGAAACCAAAACACTGTCTTGGTTAATCTGTTCATTTTACTTTGATTACATCCAACACATTTTTTGTTGTTCTTCAGTGGTCGTCAACAATAAAATTCGGATGAACACAAATCATACCTCGTCATTCCAGTTCTGTCATGTTCTGCTATCAACATAGTCAAGATGATTTGCGTTGACGTTCTTAGCCGAGTCAGTATTCCTATTGGTTTGCTGTATTAGCTCTACTGCATTGTGGCATGGAGGATTTTCATCGCGTCAGTGCCCTCCAAGCGGTCAGCATGGCGCCAGCGTGTCTCTTTCTCTGCCGGCCAAGACTCCAGAGTATTGACTGGTTGCTTTTAGTTTTTCGTCTTTTTTTTCTTCTTCTTCTTTTATATATATATATATAATTACAGCAGATGGGAAATTACTGCTAATGCCAGAAACTTCGACTGAAGAGTTCGATGCTTCGTTACAGAAGGGTGCGGGGGATTTCGCACATACACATACATAACAAAAATATGGACACACAAACACACACACATATATATATATATATTTTTTTTTTTTTTCCAGACAGTAATTCACTTGAGTGGTATTGGCCTGCTTCACCGCAACAACCTGAATAATTCAGTATATCAAACCCACAACTGAACACCAGATATTTCATAATACTGACACATGTATATAGGCCTACAATGGAAAAAATATGTAAATTAGTAAAAAGAAGGAAAGCATCACTCAGCAGTAAGTTAACTTGAAATATTAATTCCCTTCTCAAAAGAAAAAAAAAACAATCCTAACTCGTCATCGTCGCCGGGAGCAAGCTCAAGAAACTCAGTGACTGAAAAGAAATAGCTTGATCTCTTCAGTGCAGGGTCTGTCAGTTCATCAGGCCAATTCAGAAATTGTGTCAACTTAATTCTTCCCAATCTTCACTGTGTGTCGGCTGGCTGAAGTAAAACAAAAGAAAAGCAACAAACCTATTACTGACTGTAAACACGGCAGCATCAGCCGGTGTATGGTTGGAAACGATTCGGAGAGTAGGCCAGATGTACAAGGGTCTTCCTTATTTATTTAGTAGGCTACTTCCTTTCTTCGGTATAACGAAACCTTTCACAACCTGTAGAGTGTGTGTACGGTCCAATGTCAAGACTCAAAATTAATCATTCAGTCCGGCGACGCACCCACACTGAGCAGCTGGAGCAAATCTTCTGCAAAACCAGATATAGGCAAGCTGGTTTCCTCCCACGTACCATCCGGGATTGGAACGCCTTGCCCCAGAGAGCTGTGGAGGCCCGCTCAGTCGACACTGTGACCTTTGTGTCGATGGTCTCCAGGATATAAATACCAGAATATACCTTTTTTTATTATTCTTTTTTTTTTTTTTTTTAAGAAACTTATGTAGACCTAAATGTATCTTCCACAGACCCCCTTTTATTCAGTGATAGAATAGTCAGGTATTGACTGTGATCACTTTACGGAAGGAAGGCGGAAATCAAACAGTCACTTTCTCAAAGGTCGTTGAATAAGGTACTGGCATACACATCTCTCTCTCTCTCTATATATATATATATATATATATATATATAATATAAATTGTTTCGGAGAGTGGAAATGCTCTGGATACCTTAAAAATGAGCTTATGTATTAGAGTCAGTGCCGGCGTTTGGAAAACTGATAGCCTATGTGGCAGTGTGTGTGTGTGTGTGTGTGTGCACGTGTGTGTCGGCAGTGTGTGTGTGTGTGTGTGTGTGTGTGTGCGTGGCGGTGTGTGTGCGCCAGGCCGCGCTCATATTCATTATTTACATTTCTATATTGGGCGAATCAGTGACTGATCGATGTAGGCCTACTGAGGCTAGATCGTCAGTCTATTATCGCGGCAACCGCTGACATACGGCCTGCATACCTTTAGGCGGCCGCCAACAACTGATTTAAAAAAAGGCGTAGGTCTACCTCAATCTCCGGAACAACTACTGAATTGATCTATAATACACTGAGAAATATACAAACAATGGACAGTCCTCCAACTGACACCGTTTAAAATGTGTGATTATATATTTAAAAAAAAAAAAAACTGAATAAAATATACATTGTTACAATGGTCAATTCAGACGAGTCTTTAAAAATCTCCGGCCTCTCAGTTGGGACCGACGGCTGAGCCTGCATGCTCTGTGATTACCCGGTCATTCATTCTTCAATTTCCACGCAAATGACTATCGTGACGAAAGCCACAGATAAGCCGCCATGATGTGATATACGATGTGGTGTAAAAACACGTATGTCCCAGTACAGTAAACTATATGATTTGACATCTGAAAACTGAAGCGGTAAGCTTGTCGAGTTGTCAGTTGCAAAAACGGTAATTTAAGTTTATCTCCGTGATTAACTGAAAAACAAACAAACAAAACGTTGTTCTAAAGCCGGAAAAGAAAGAAAGGAAATGCTTTTATCATGTTTTGTTGTTGTTGTTTAAAAAAAAAAAATCAACAACAGCTCAATTCACAAGCAAGAAACCCATCCCATCTAACGGCACAGAAGTCAAAAGTGTGCGGCATAGTCGGTGTCTTCAGTGAGTTTACACACGCCGATCAAAGCAACCGCTGTGTACCAGAACCAAAATATTAGTGGATAAAACTGTTCGCTGGCTTCCTGGGACCTACTGTGCCTGACTTCTTCGCCTGAAAGTCACGCTCTCAAGCAAGTAATTGAAACCAGATACATGCGGAAACGCAAGCTTGTATTTTGCATGTGGGAAAAATATGCCAGGAATGCCTGACCTGCACACCTACTCAATGGAAGCATATTAAGGAAGGGCTAAGCCGCTCTGATGAAAATATGAACAACCTTTTGTAGAAAACTGCTTTATGCGTTTGTCCAAGACACAGTTATACACTATAAGATGATAGTTATGTTTCGTTTTTCACAAAACAAAATCCAAAGCCGCGCAGTCAATTCCACATCGAAAGGGCCAATCATCAAAGCTTATCGCGCATGCGTACAAAACCGGAAGTTTAAAGCAAGTGTCGGACAAAAAAGACTTCTGTCAACAAAAATGAGATTCCAAGTACATTCTTCCTGCTTTTCTCTTCACATGGAAACTTGATGACAATGACAATGCGGATTTGGAAGCAGACAAAGTCAATTATTTTAAGTCTGTCACAAGCTGAAGGTGAGTTTGTTATCTTATCCTGTTTATCGATATTTCTTCGTAGACAGCAAAAAGTGATATTGGTCAGACTCTGTGAAAATCATATTTCTCTGATTCATTAAGTTGGTTTTCACAGAAATTCACACTGTCATTTCCAGTTTGTTAGTTTGTTTGTCTTAATCATAAGCGTTAAATCTGATAAATGTTTCGTCACATGGCTAAAGATAATCGGGGATCATGTGGCAGAAGTGTAAAATCAAATGGTCAGTGTGAGGACAGCCTGAGCAATCGACGGAGACCATGGCACGCCGCAGGTTTCGCAGTATTTTAAGATGCTTGGGTATAGAGGTGAGAACAGTTTATTTCCATTAAAGACGCAGTTCTTTGTGAGTAGTGTAAAAGTCAGCAGAACTTATAGATCATCACCAGGAATCTAGTGATCAACTTCATCAAGAAAGGATTCCTTCAAAGTCACATGCATCATGTGTGTCCATTCTGTTTCTTAATGTTTCTGTTATAAAAGATATTATACTTTTTGATACGTTTTAAAACTATTGATCATTTCTGTTAGTGAACACTTTCAATTTTCAGTGAATTTTAACAAATATGTTGTACTATAACTGTGGGTGCCAGTGCTGGCTGTTAGTATCCGTTTCAGTTGTCTCCGATCACAAAGGAAAAGAGTGTACCAGAATGCATGCTATAACAATAAAAGTAAAATCATCAGTGTTATTGACTGTTGTGTGTTAAAAAGGAATATTGACTTGAGTGTGGCTCTGTGTGTGTATGTACATGTATGTGTGTCTGTGTTTGTGTTCGTGCATGCATGTGTGTATGTGTACAGTCACGTGTGCTCTGTGCACATGTGTGTGTGTCACTCAGCATATAAATCACTGTGAGTGTGTGTGCAGTGTGTGTGTGTGTGTGTGTGTGTGTGAGAGAGAGAGAGAGAGAGAGAGAGAGAGAGAGAGAGAGAAATGAAGATAAATCAGTTCCAGGAAAAGAAATGATCCATAGGAGAAATGCAAGATACATATTTTTGATGATGTGCAGCAGCCATAATGACAGAGCAACTGTATGGATTTTTTCCCCCATTCATGGGCTACTAGACTACCACATTTATCCGTTTGCATGAGTGGGCTTTTACATGTATGACTGTTTTTATCCCCACTATGTAAGCAGTCATACTATGTCTTCATGGGGTTAGGAGGGAAGATGCATGCTGGGTATGTTCTTGTTTCCATAACTCACTGAACACTGAAATGGATTACAGGATCTTTTGATATGCATATTTCATCTTCTGTATGCATGCATACATGAAGAGGGTTCAGGCACTTACGGGTCTCCAAATCTGTTGGTGAGGGAATTCAGAAAATTTTCCACCTATTGCCCACTAGATGCCGTGACCAGGATTCAAACCCAGGACTCTCATAGTCATATATTCAAAGACCAACGCTTTGACCACCTGGCTATTGTGTCTGTCACTGCCTGGAATGAAACCCAAACTACAGTTAAACTTTAAAAGGCAGTTTGAGACCAAGCAGAAAAGGGGGGTACATGTCTATGAGTATGAGTGTGTGTTACTGTTATAAAACATTTTTTGATATATTGATGTCAATGAAATTTGGTAAATTAGTTTGTTAAACATGTTGCTTTTTAAAATTCATATGATTGTGGGTTTTTTTTTCAAATTTGATTTTCTTTAAATCTTTGTGATGCTCACTTAATGTTAATTCAAATGATTGCTAAAATATCAGTACAACAAAAAGTTAATGTGACAATAAATGGTTTCAGTATATTTGATTGGTTCACAGAGTCAGACTGTCACAGAGACTGCAAATCCTATTTTGAGCCACTTTCCCCAGGACTGAACAGAGATGTAGTCAGTAGCTTACTTTGACATTTTCACACACACACACACACACACACACACACACACACACACACACACACACACACTCCACACTGTTGCACCACACCACATACACTCAGTCACATTCACATCTATTCTAATACATTTGTGATTTTTATGACCAGAAAAAAAGTATTTATTATGAAATAGTAATCCAAAATTTTCAGTGTAAACTGTAATGATTTTAAAAAAAATAATAACTTCACAATAACGCTCCAGTCCCACCACCCCACCTTATAATCATACATTTTGTAAAGGTAGAATCTTTTTCAGTTATTCAACTTTTTGTCTCACTTTCTAAACATTTGTGTTGATTTTCTTCTCTTGCTTCTTCACTACATAGAAACAATGCTTTAGTTTAAAAAAGTACAATTTTCCTGAATGGATTCCTTGGCTCTCTCATATTACTCAGAATTACCAGTGAGAACCCCCCTCATTCTCCACCCCCTTTCTCCTTCCACCTACCACTCCCATCTACACAGCCTCCTCACACATCTCCAGATTTTTCCATCTTGAAATTTGTGCAAACATACAACAATACCACTTCACAAGAAAATTTGTCTAAAATTCTCTCTCTCTCTCTCTCCCTCCCTCCTCCCATCTCTCTCTCTCTCTCTCTCTCTTAGTCTCTGCCTTTGTCTCTAGCTCTCTGTTTCTCTCTCTCTCTCTCTCTCTGTCTCTCTATCTCTCTCTCTCTCTCTTAGCCTCTGCCTTTGTCTCTAGCTCTCTGTCTCTCTCTCTCTCTCTCTCGATTTCTCTCTTTCTTTCCCTTCTCTCTCTATCTATTTCTCTCTCTTTCTTCTCTCTCTCTCTCTCTCTCTCTCTCTCTCTACCTCTCTCTCTCTCTCTCTTAGTCTCTGCCTTTGTCTCTTGCTCTCTGTCTCTCTCTACCTCTCTCTCTCACTCTGTATCTCTCTCTCTCTTCTCTCTCTTCACTCTTCTCTCTCTTCACTCTCTCTCTCTCTCTCTTTCTCTTATATTTCCTGTGTCCTATCACAGTACCAGCTCCAGACTCCAGCACTAGACCATTCCACCAGCAGAGAGTAAATAAAGGTTGTATGGCAGAAGCCTGAAAAGGAAACAGCTAATTTGGTACTGGAGCCCTAGAGAAGCTACAGCATTCCTCCAGCACATGATTTGATCAGCATGTTGAAGATTTCAGCTAGCTCTAAAGGGATTATAATAGATGCACAACAGTTGTGAGTCGGCCCAGGGCCAACTTATGCATCATCCAAACTACTTGTTGATCTTTGTAACTTGAAGGTCTGTAATTTTTCAGAAGAAAAAAAAAGATTGAAAGAAACAATCAGAGAGCCTTTCAATTGATTAGAAAGATGGAGGAAAGTGGAGTACATAACTTCATAAGTGTAGAAGGAGGAGGAGGAGAAAGTTGATTGCATGTCTTTGTTTGAGATATTAGATGATATTCTTTGATGTATCTAGATTGCTATGAATGAACAAATGAATCACTATGTGGAAGAAAATAACAGTGAATAAGTATGGTTGCCATAGTATTTGTTCAAGGAAATTTAATATTAAAAGTATTAAAAGTATTGTTATTAAACCCAAAGGTAATAGAAAAGAAAGCTATCTTTTGATGTTATTAAAATACTCAAAGTCAAAGTCACATGATTCTCAAGATCAAAACAGCAGAATGAAACAAGTGTGGTGACAGTCACCAACTCTGCATCATTGCTTATTCATGTACAGCTGATCCACAACATTGGAATGCACTGGGAAATGAACTCATACTGTCATAGCAGATTGATCCACCAAAACAACTGACACAGTTTCATTGAAAACAAAGCAACAACACAAAACAAAGAATTTATATTCTGCTGATTCAGTAAGTGGCAGCCTTTTGTCTCTGAAGTTCTGGGCATCATTGTTGATCACAGCCAGTTCACTCTGTCGCAGCAGGATAGAACATATATATATGAGCACACAGCAGACTGAAGAGTGACCCGCTAAAACCATAGACACAAATTATTTGAAAACAATATGCTCAGACAAAAAAGAAACATACAAATTACTTACCTTCATTTGCCTTCTGTATAATTTTTAAAAACAATTTCAGCTTAAGAAATTTCACTGAAATATATGTCAGCCCCTGTATGTATATGCGGTGCCCATAAATCCAATGAGCAATACTTCCTGAACCTAAGCAGGCTCACACCAAGCACAGGCATGATTGTGATGTTGAATTGGATGAAGAGCAGTTTGTGTATCGCATAACAGTAACACCATCAGAATGACTGGTTGTTCATAACTATAAAGATTTGCAGCACGCAGACAAGCCTATTCCTATAATTTCAGGACTTAGTTAAATTTGGAAGCCGAGATCTTGATTGTGCTGTGCTTTCAGTCGACCTACTGACTGCTATAGTGCTAAGGACAAGTATGTAAACATTTTGATTTTGTTCCTTTTTACTTTATAGGAATGTGTTGTATAACTGATCAGGTGACAGGCAAAAGAGATATTCCCATGTTATTTCTGCACCCGGTAAAACCAAAGAAAAAAAGTGTTCTTGCTGGCTGTCCAGTTAGCCATAATTCACCTTTAGCACTTGTAGTCTGAGAAAAAATCTTCTTGTCTGCTTTCCACTCTTCATTCTTCTTCCCCTTCATCTCTGTCTCTGTTCCAGTAGGAAAAGGAATTGATCACACAAAGTGATGGGGGAGATGGGGCATGGTGGAGGGGTGGGGGTGGGATTCATGAGTTAATCTTCTACATTCTGACTTAAGATAAATTTAAAAGGAAAAAAAATGTCTTAGGATTTGTATGCTTTTGCACACTGAGAATTACTTTAGTGCTAAAGACTCTGTGAGCATTTGCACTCATTTGATGTTGATTTAACTATTTTAAGAAAAGAAAAAAAAATTACATAAACAAATGTGAAGGGGGGGGAGGAGCAGAACCCTTGTGGTGTTTGTGGTTAATTGTGCTTGTTGTGGCCAATGCTGGCTGATACCAACTTATCTACTGCAAAAAAAAAAAGAAAAAAAAAAGAGTTGGTCAGTGAAGGAAGCAGCACTTTTGCTTAGTTCAGTCCTGATGCATTCTCTTGAGCATTCATGTCATACACTACAGAGCAAAGGCCCCAGCAGTTGCAAACTTCTTTTGTTTCAGTTTATTTTATGTCAAAATGCAGAGAAAGTTCCATTGTGTTTCAGGGTAATTTCCCACAAATTTCCTGCAGTTTGTGTCATGTTTTAAAGAAATACTCCCCAAAGTGTTCAGTTTGACAGGTCTTGCCCTTCTTGATTTAAACAGTTGACTCATAGTCATATAATGATATATTCATAATCTTACTATTTTCATTATGAATAAATTAGAGTAGTTGAAATTTTTTTAAGAAAATTATTTTAGAAAAGTTCAATAGAAATACTTATTCTGGTTGGGCACTGAAATGATGACATAATATAATCATGTAGGCAGCAGAACAGAATAAGTGTAAATTTTTTTACAAAATTACCAGGGGGAGGATTTGGCATGTGAACACCACCAGTGTAGTGGTTCACACAGGACCATGTTCTAATGACATGTTTCCTGCATGAAGCCAGCAGGAAGTGCTGGTCTGGGGTGACGGGAGTGACTGTCGTGGTGTTACAACAACCTCACACGATCAGTTGAGAGTAGAATCCAAATCCAGGCAAGCGTGGACTGACTGGGTGTTCAAGGAAGGATGTCCCACTTTTAGCTGCGTCATTTTCATCTTTCCGTTTAATCATTCTGTGATCTCACCATCTGCCTTTGCACTGACGCTGGCATATTTGTCAGGACAGGCAAACCCTTACAGAAAAACTCCACTGACTGGTTAGAGAACCTTTCCAGAGTGGAGGATGATGGGATTTAGGTGGGATTAATTAGTGGCTTGTAAAAAAGAAAAATGTATGCGAGTGCTGATGTTAGTATTTGATATAATTAGTATCAGATCACACTTATGATATTATCTGTCACTGTATGTCCCCTTTCTCCACTCTCCACTCCTCTCTCCCTCTACCCCCTCTCTCTCTCCCTCTCACTTACTCTCTCATATTTGAAAGTTATACACATGGAGATGAATTCTAAATACCCCACCAATCACCCTTCAAACACGGTTTGTTTTTTTGTTCAGGAAGGTTTGGTATGTTGAATGGTCCATATTAATTATTATGTCTTTTTTCATTTAGCAAAAGTATATTCAGAATTAAAAACAAAAAACAAAAGCAAACCCCTTATCAAACAGAGAAGAGTTTGTGGGTGGAGGGGGATGGTGGGATTGTTATAACTTATGGAAGAAATTGAAGAGATGACTGAATTCCACATTCAAAACCAACAAACTGGTCAGGCTTTCAGTACCTACATTCAATGCATGTGTGGCGTGGTTGGCCCTCCTGATGTTGTTTTGTTTGTGAGTGTGTGTCTTTGGTTATGAATGTTTGTGTTAGTGTTAGTTAACTTCCAGATATATATATATATATATATATATATATATATATATATATCAGTGTATATTAATTATCTGTGTCAGTGTGTGTGATCTGTTTGTTTTGTATTGGTATCTAAAAGCTGCAACATTGATATGATATGTATATATACATCTGTGCTTGTTAAACTGTCACCACAGGTGTTTTTTTCTTTTCTAAATGATTGGTTTCTAGATTTTTTTTTCTCCAAATAAATGGGGTTTTTTTCTCATGTCACAGCATATATGTCAAACACACACACACAGAGTCCCTGTGACAGTGTGACAGACACACACACACACACACGCACATGCACAAACACACGCACATGCACACACACACACACACACACACACACACACACACACACACACACACTTGCTCACTCACTTCGCTCACACTTGTCTTTCAAACAGGTTGCACTGTCCTTTCTTCACTTTGCTGTATCCTACTGTGGTATGGACTGTGTACTACTATACACTGTTACAGGATGTGTTTAGTCTTCTTACATTCCGTGACTGGTCAGCAGCTGTCATTCTAGATATATGTGTGTGACCATAGTGAGAAACAAGGATTTTGTTGAAATCTAAGGATTTAAAAAAGAAAAGAAAAAGAAACGTTGTCCAACTATCATGTAAAAAATTATCATTCTGGCATGCTGTTGAAACTAGCCAATATCCTGTAAGAGAGATAAACAGGGAAAACAGTTTATCATTCATGATGAGTGTATTTTTAACATTCGCCATTCATAATGTATTGCAGTTATCTGTGAATTGTTCACTTCCGACTTCCCAAATCCATCACAGACTGAGTTGGTTTGCTTCAAACGTGGGTTGTTTGGCTGACCTGTTTTGAGTTTAACATCCCATGCTCTCCTGCAGGAAGCAGAACATTTCTTCTTCATTTGACTATTGTGGATGAAAAGCAGACTTGTGAAGACTTGTGTTTGAGAGTAGAACAGGAAGTGGTTTATACTGCAGACTTGGTGCTTCAGGAACAGTGTTACACTTCAGACTGAAGAGCCAGCAAACTAGTTTTCGAGTCTTGATCAATGATGCATAGAACCACAGCTGTGCTTTTCTTGGTTAAATCCTTGTTCAGACGACCAGGCTTATGAATTGTGATTTACTTGTCAGGAGTGTGAAGTTTTCTTCGTGCTGATTTTTCCTTCAGAAACCAGGGATGGGAGTGTGTGAGACTTTATGTGACATTTCAGCAGACGTAGCTATTGATCTAAAGGATCTCAGAAAACAGAACTTTAGTTACTGGTTCAGTTGATGTTCTGTAGACGCATGTGGTTTTCAACTGATTCTGGAAAAATATGGAATACTCGAATAGTCCAAAGATGTTGCTTCTCAACAGATTGCCTACATTTTTAGTTTTGAACATGGCTACTTGTGAGTTCATAGTATCAGTGGTTTCAAAATCATGATTTCAGACAAGTTTGAATGAAATCATAGACAGTGCCTGCTCTTGTTCAGTACTGGAACTTTGTATTTGCACTAAAAATAAATCCTGGTCTTCACAATGAGTTTACGACGGAAGACACAAAGGAGGGGTAGCATCTTCCAGACTCTTCTGGTTTGTGTTGCTTTTCTCTTGATTATTTGATTGTCTGCACTTTAGTTCGTGAAGCATTTTGTTTTGATGTGTTTATCCTCAGGTTGGTGTTTTCAGTTTGCTTCTGCTAGTTTTTTTGTTTTTATTTTTATCAATAAACTTGCATGCACACACACACACACACATGTTATAATGCTTGTGTTCTGTACACATGTTATATTCAGCTACAGGCACACAAAATAACAAATGGGAACATCATGATAAAGCACCTTGAAACAACAGAATCTGGCACAACACCGTGCAGTGGAATTTATTCCAAAGCAACATTACATAATGCAGCATAATTAAGAACAACAAAAACACATGAGAAACATTCCTACTTCACTCCCACCACAATCCTGAAACAGTTGAAGATCTTTTCTGTATCACTAGCATACCTCTAGGCTCACTTTTCCTCCCTCCTTCACCCCCTTCTCTCTTTCTCCCCTTCACTATCTCTCTGTTAGCATGTTTTAAATGAATAGCTCAGCATTTCATGCTTTTTGCTAATTGTATTGCAATACTTGCTTCATGTTCATGGTGTCATAATTTGTCACTAATGTCAGTGTTTCGCTTTTCATTACAAAAAATCCATATTGGCCTTTGTTTATGAATACTATGAATGTATTAATTAAACTTAAATGGCCCAGACAAAATCTGGAATTGGATAACAACTATAAAAATCTGTATCCTCAGTTAGGCTGCACGTTTTTTTTTTATAACACTTAACAGTTGCAATAAACTGAAAGGCAGAAATATTTTTGTTTTACTTGTAAACTGGTGTCTAGAATTATAAATCAATTTTTTTTGTATTAAAGTAAATAAAGCCAATAAAGCAGTTAACAGAAAAAGATAAGACTTTGATTGTCGTTTGAACACACATTCACAAAATTCATGCTTAGATGTATTATTCATACTCATCATAGGTGTAATTCTTAGGATGAAAATGGTCATTGAAATAAGAGTGTTGTGTGTTGAATGATGGGACATTTGGAAATGTGTAAACTTGAATGATGGTTTCTAATAGGATAATATCTTTTTCAGATGAATGAGGGTCGAAAATCACAGATTGTTCTGTTGGATGAACGTCGCCTAGACTTCTTGATACAGGTATGCCAGTCAGTGAACCATACTGTTCAGAAAAGAAAGGGACAGAAGAAACTTGAACATTTCTAAATAGAATTTGCCCACACAGACACACATGCACACTCAGACACACAGACACACTCTCTCTCTCTCTCTCTCTCTCTCTCTCTCTCTCTCTCTCTCTCTCTCTCTCTCTCACACACACACACACACACACACACACACACACACACACAAACACAAACACAAGCACAAACACATAGTAATTTTTGTATTTAAGTAAAATAATGGAGAAAAGGAAAATATTATTATTATGAGTTTGTACAAATGTTTTTCAGCCAAAACTATTTGCTGGTGACCTACTGGATCTTGTTGCATCTCATTTCAAGTTGAAGGAGAAACAGTACTTTGGACTGGCCTTCGTTGATGAATCGTAAGTGATTTTACTATCCTCAGCTTGCTCTTCATTGCATTTTATGTTAATTGTTATCCTAAATTGTTCTTTGTGGTTCTGAAGAGACCATATAATGAGCAGGATATGTTTGTGGATGAACACAGTATTTGTGTACAATGTGAGGACATGCATTTTGGCATTGTTGTTGCTTACCCTGTTCAGTTCTATTGTGACAAATTGTCCATCATCTTTTTATGCATATTTTCTGTTTACCATATTCTGCCAGGTTGTTGGAGGAAGTTCCTCCTTGTTGCTCACTTTCCACATGTATGCTATTGGTGATGGTTTCTCTGTCTCTCTCTCTCTCTCTTATATGTCTTGACTTTCATTCCATATAATAACAAATATGGATTATCATTTGATGTTGAGCCTGAAGTCACCAAGATTTTTGTGAATGAGCAATAAAATAAATTGATTGATTGATTGATATAGATACTTATAGTGCCTATTCTCGGTCAGAGACCAAGCTCTAAGTGTTTTACAAACATGGGGTCATTTGCACAACAGGCTGCCTACCTGGGTAGAACCGACTAACGGCTGCCACTGGTCGCTCATCATTCGTTTCCTGTGTCATTCAATCAGATTTCAGGCACACACACATACAGTGATACACACTCAGACAGACATGTAACATTTTACGTGTATGACCGTTTTGTTTGTTTACCCCGCCATGTAGGCAGCCATACCCTGTAACAATGATACATTAACCTACCAGCCTGGAGCATGTTGACTGCCTCATGTGTCCTGTGATGGGGGAGCATCAAAGTAAGTTAGTTAACCTTGTGAACCTTGTTACGACGCCATGTTTCCCTTCTGCTGGGCAGACTACACTACCACTGGCTGCAGGCTGACAAGCGAGTGCTGGACCATGACTTCTTCAGGAAAACAGGACCCCTCATCCTGCACTTCTCCATCAGGTCAGTCCTCTGGGACCTGTATCTTCAGCACTGTCACCTGAATCCCCATGCATGTGTTCCATTACTCAGACTGCATCCAGTGTATTGTTGTATTACTTTTGTCAGTTTGTGTCATCGTGTCTGTCTCTGTCCGTCTGTCTGCCCCGGTTTCTGTCTTTCTGCAGTCTGATTGCTTAAACTATATATCCACTGTGTGCATTATCTTAACTTCCTGTGCCTTTTCTATTCCTCTCTGATTACTTTAACTATTTTGTACCTAGCTTACCTCCCATTGCCTTTGTTTCTATCCCTTCCAAGGCCAGACTAGGCGTGTTGGGTTACACTGCTGGTCAGGCATCTGCTTAGCAGATGTGGTGTAGTGTATATATGAATTTGTCCAAAAGCTTTGATGCCTCCTTGATTAACTGAACTATCCCTTTCCATCTGTCACAGTCTGTCTGAACCACTCTGTCATTGTTTCTATCTCTGTCCTGTGCATGTGTTAGTCTCTGTTGTCTACATTCTAGACTGCTCAAGCAGCATCCATTCTGTTTTCCTGCACTCTGATTGTTCAAAGTAAAGTGTGTCCTTTCTGTTTACCTTTCCTTTCTGTGTCTCAAGTCTCTGTCTCAGTCTCTGTTTTCATGTATTCAGGTTGTTCAGTCTACATCCATTCTGAAATTATACCATACCTCTCTTCCTGTTTTCATGTAGTCAATCTACATCCATTCTGAACATACACTGTACCTCTCTGTCTGTTTTCATGCATTCAGGTAGTTCAGCCGACATCCATTCTGACCATATACTGTACCTCTCAGTCTCTTTCATGTATTCAGTCTACATCCATTCTGAACATATACCGTACCTCTCAGTCTCTTTCATGTATTCAGTCTACATCCATTCTGAACATATACTGTACCTCTCTGACTCTGTTTTCATGCATTCAGGTAGTTCAGCCGACATCCATTCTGACCATATACCGTACCTATTCAGTCTACATCCATTCTGAACATATACTGTACCTCTCTGTCTCTGTTTTCATGTATTCAGGTAGTTCAGTCTACATCCATTCTGAACATATACTGTACCTCTCTGTCTCTGTTTTCATGTATTCAGGTAGTTCAGCCTACATCCATTCTGACCATATACTGTACCTCTCTGTCTCTGTTTTCATGTATTCAGTCAACATCTGTTCTGAACATATACTGTAACTCTCTGTCTCTGTTTTCATGCATTCAGGTAGTTCAGCCGACATCCATTCTGACCATATACTGTACCTCTCAGTCTCTTTCATGTATTCAGTCTACATCCATTCTGAACATATACTGTACCTCTCTGTCTCTGTTTTCATGTATTCAGGTAGTTCAGCCTACATCCATTCTGAACATATACTGTACCTCTCTGTCTCTGTTTTCATGTATTCAGTCAACATCTGTTCTGAACATATACTGTAACTCTCTGTCTCTGTTTTCATGCATTCAGGTAGTTCAGTCTACATCCATTCTGAACATATACTGTACCTCTCAGTCTCTGTTCTCATGCATTCAGGTAGTTCAGCCTACATCCATTCTGAACACACATCGTACCTCTCTGTGTCGTTACCTCTCTGTCTCTGAAGTCTGTTTTCATGTATTCAGGTAGTTCAGCCTACATCCATTCTGAACACGCATCATACCTCTCTGTGTTGTTATTTCTGTCTCTTTCTGTTTCTGTCTGTCCACCCATGTGTTTCTGTCTGTTTTCATGTTCTTCAGTTGGTCAGACTGCAATCATTCGGAACATATCTAAAATCTCTGTGTCTGTCTTACTGTCTGTATCCAGCTCAGTCTCAGTCTCGATGTCTGCCTCCACAAGTCAGTGTCAGTGTCTTCCTGTTTGTGTCCACCTCTCTCTCTCTCTCTCTCTGACTGTCTCTGTCTCTGTCTGTCTGTCTCTCCCTTCCTGTTTGAGTCAGTGCCCCCTTTCCATTTCATATCTTGTCCATTACATTGTCTTGTTTTACTTTTAGGTATCGTATGTTTGTGTGTTTTCAGTTTCTGTTTGAAAGACCACATGTTAGTGTGCTTGTGGGTTCTATATAGTGGGACCATATAATTGTTTGTTGTTTTTTTTTGTTTGTTTTTTCCCTTGCAGAGAAGGTTATATTTGTCAAGAAACATGTAATCAGATTTCACATTTGGGTAAACAGTATAACAAAATACATTGTTTGATTTCAACAAAAACAATGAAGCATTACACCGTAGAATCTGTTTCAAGGAAAACAAATAAACACTGACCCTCGCTTCACTGAAGTTATATCATTCATCCAACTGCAAGGTTTTTGTTTTTTTTGTTTTTTCATCTCCCCAATCCGAACAAACACACACACACACATTGAGGCCCACACACACTGACACACACTCTTTAACGTATAATCCCTCGGTCAATATACCACAAAAGTAGCAACATAATCTCCTTCTGAGACATCGAGGGAACACCGAGAATAATCCAGTTTAGTACAGGTTCTTAGAATGTACAAACATAATCATGAAGAAAAAACAACTACAACAGTATTATCAATTATTATTATTATCAAAACATCGAAACCTGTTTCATAAGCTAGCCATCTGTCCGATCATTATGTTATTCTCTTTCTCTCTTACATACACAGAGTAGCAAACAGCCAGACACAAACACGCATACACCCCTCCCCTCCCCCCCCTCCCCCCCCTCCTGCCCAATACTCACATATGCACAAAACGCTCGCTCTCACACACTCTCGCGCGCACATTCACACACACACACACACACATTGACAAACGAAATGGGCTGCACATAAACACTTGAATGTTGGCTTAATGGCACCAAAGCATTTGATATTTCAATTCAACACAGATACATAAATGGCAATTGAGATTTAGCATATGGTGTTGCAGAAATTCGCCTGTCGCCGGTATGTCTGTACGTGTGGTTGGCAGTGTTGTATACAAAAATAAAATACAATAAAGTAGAAATAAGACAGCAGTGATACTGACAGCAAAAAACTAGTTTCTTTAACCATTCTTATATATTCCGATGTACCATACTAGACTAATCATTTAAATCGTTTATTATTCCCATGTACGGGAACCACTTCTGTTCAAATTTGTTATAGCGCATTTCCATTCTGGACACATATTTTTCAGTGCGGTAGTTGTACTTTACTTCCTTCACGAATGCTGATATTGTTGGTCTGATTTTATTGATTCTACTTTCGTATATAAAAAATTTAGCCCATAATATAATCAGGTTGAGTACTTCATCTGTTTTCATTTTGTCGTCAGTTCCAAACAAAACAAGTTCAGTATTAAAAGATAATCTCTCACACACTTGGCACTTATCTTTCAATAATGTTTCCAGTTCTAACCAGTAAGACTGTGTATAGTTGCATTCCCACAGATAATGATGTATAGTATCTTTTTCAATATTGCAAAAGTTGCATTTTTCACTTTCTGTCAATCCCATTCTTCTAAGAATACTATTTGTGACTAGAATTCTAAAGCAAATTCGGATTTGGAACCATTTTATAATTGTTATGTTTGTATGGTTTCAGGTTCTATGTGGATACCATTGGCTTACTGCGAGACATCCAGACAGTGGAACTGTTTTACTTTAATGCCAGGCAGGCCATTTTTAAGGTGAGTTGCTCTTTCCACCAGTTCCACAGAACAAGGTGAACTTTACACACACATACACACACACACACACACACACACACACACAAAGGTTACATTTCCTGACTCAGCCAAACACCAGACAAAAGAACAGATAAACATAGAAAGAGATAGACTCTGTTAGAAGTAACTTGTTTGCTTCTTTTTATTTATTTTTTCAAGATGAACTTGTTAATAAACCCAGTTTTGTTTTTCAAGATGTCAGTTATTGAATGAAAAATTGCAGTCATCTCATTGCCCTGGAAGATTAATTTTGATTTGAAATTTACTGCTCCTTGAAAGAAAATGTGTTTCATCAGTATAGGAATGGTTGGAAAGAAAGGAAAAAAAGGCCAAAAAATTAATCACAGTGTAAGAAAGGTTTGCAGTGTGTATGTGAGAAAGTAAATACCATTTGCATTGAAAAGATTTTGAAGAAAAGTTGGTATGTTTGATTCATGTTGAATTGTTTTGCTTCCATAGGGCCACATTGAATGTGACAGTGAGACAGTCTTTGAATTAGCGGCCCATGTCCTGCAGGCCAGCAAAGGGGACTTCAACAGGTAAATATTGAATGCATGGGTGGAGAAAAAAGGAGAGAGAAACGTAGAGTGGAGCATGTCACACACTGCACTGTGTTTTGTTTTTTTTCATTTTGTGCGGCTTTTACTATTGAATAGTGCAGTGCAGTGCATCATGCTATACTGTGTTGAATGGTAATTATCACTTCACTTAAGAGTATAGACAATGATCCATGATGTTTTTTTCTTCTAATGCAGAATTTTAAAAAAATCAAATTCTGAGTGGGGGTTAGGGGGGAATTATTCCCTTCATTCTTCATCACCATCCCCTCTTCTTTTCCACCCACCCACCCCCCCCCCCCAACCCCCACCCCCCCACTTTCTCCCTCATACCTTTTGTCTTTCTTATCCCCTTGTGGAAGAAAAAGAGAGGAAAATGCTTGTGTCTTGACATTTGACCTCTTTCTTTCAGTGATGAGGAAGCGAAAGAGGACATCAAGAAGTTGCCCATTATTCCGACCAGAACGCTCAAAGAACATCCGTCTATATCGTACTGGTGAGATCCTTAGCTGTTTCTGGCATGGGTGAAAGTTGTCCATTTTCAGAATTTAGTAAGAAAGGTCATTATTTCAAGAGTTTCTTATTAAAGAATTCTTGATAAACACTCTCAGTTTTTATCTTTCTCTTCTACTTTCTTATCAGTGTTTTATGGTGGCACTTGAGAACTTTTAAACATTGGGAAAGGCAGTAAAAGATCAAGGATTTAACCAGTGGTAAAAACTTGATCACAGCACCCACAAACGCAGATACACAGACACATACACACACTCATTCAAGTATGCACACATTATTCCGACCAGAACGCTCAAAGAACATCCGTCTATATCGTACTGGTGAGATCCTTAGCTGTTTCTGGCATGGGTGAAAGTTGTCCATTTTCAGAATTTAGTAAGAAAGGTCATTATTTCAAGAGTTTCTTATTAAAGAATTCTTGATAAACACTCTCAGTTTTTATCTTTCTCTTCTACTTTCTTATCAGTGTTTTATGGTGGCACTTGAGAACTTTTAAACATTGGGAAAGGCAGTAAAAGATCAAGGATTTAACCAGTGGTAAAAACTTGATCACAGCACCCACAAACGCAGATACACAGACACATACACACACTCATTCAAGTATGCACACATGCACAGACACACACACACACACACACACACACACACACACACACACACACACACACACACACACACCTTTCCTTGACTGGTCAAAGATTGTGGATGACAGTTTGCCCTTGGGAACTTAAAACAACTGCAGTCCAGGTTTTGCCCTTTTGGACGATTGAACCACTGTGTGTGTGTGCTGAAAACTATGTATTGTAATGCTTATAAAAATATATAAAAAAACAATATACTGCATGGTGTTCATGTTGCAGTGAAGACAAAGTGATTGGTTACTACAAAAAGCTGGCAGGAACATCAAGGGGGCTGGCTATTGTCAAGTAAGGAACTCAGTTGAAAACTCTTTCCTTTACATGGATTTGTTTGTGTTTTTTATTGAAGTATATCTGTGTTTTCTATTTATGATTTTTTTTCAGTCTGTGTCCTTCAGTGTGTGTGTGTGTGTGTGTGTGTGTGTGTGGTTGCATGCATGTATGTGTGTGTGTGTGTGTGTATGATTGCATGCGTGTATGTGTGTGCGTGTGTGTGTGTGTGTAATTGATAATTAGCCCCATTCCCTCAACACTCCCAGTTATGTGATACTGTCTATCTGAATCTTTTTGCTTCTCATTTGGCCCAGCATTCTATTCCCATCTTTTTTTTTAAAATTCATTTTAGCTGTTTTCATTTATTTTCTTTTGGAATTTCTTTAGGATGTCATTTTTTCAGTGTGTGTATTCAGTGGCATTAACTAAGAAATTCCTAAACAGAATTTTAGCTACACATATTGTACTGTGACCCACTAGTGCAGACTCCAGCAGGGAGTCCGATTCCTGTCCTGTGCAAACTACTACCCACGCAAAAAATTTTTAAATTTTTATTCTTTTAATTGTAATGGTTTTTGTCCTTTTATTGCAGCTACATGACAATTGTAGAAAGACTTCCTACTTATGGAATCCACTATTATGAAGTCAAGGTAGGTTTTTGGTGTCTGTGTCTGATTTGTGTTAGTCTTTCTTTCTGTCAGAATGGAATTAATGGCAACAAAATACCATTGCAGCTGTATGTGCACATGTGTGTGTGCTTTACTGTTGAGTGTGTGTGATTCACTGATTGTATTTTAGTATGGCTTTATTCTCTATACGTTGTATAGTTTGTTAATGTATAAACCCATTGAAAATGTTTCAGAATGAATATGTAATGTGATTTAAGACCACTGAAGGAATGCTTTTTTTTAATGATAAGGTGAAAATTGTAACTAAAAGATGGATGTAAAAGAATTAAAATAAAAAAATCATCTGAATGTGATGTGGGAGTGAATCAACTCCAACATAGGGAGCCACAGTTTAGTTTACTTTGCAGATTTCACAGATAAATTTTGACTTTTAAAAAAGGAGAGGGAAGAAAACTAAACATTGAAAGTAGAATGACATTTTGTAATGTATTACTCTTTCTTGCCACAACAGATTTGTCTGTGTGAAATTCGGGCAGCTGTCCCCAGGGAGAGCGTGTCACTTCACTGACAGCACCACCCTTTTTTTCTTCTTTTTTTCTTTTTCTGCCTGCAGTTTTTTTTGTTTTCCTATTAAAGTGGATTTTTCTACAGAACTTTACCAGGGACAAACCTTATAAAAGTTTTAGAAATCATATTAGAATTTCATATTGAGGAAAAGTTGCGTTTTGAATTCTGAACTTACAAAAGGAACTTAATTGTTCAAGTTAAGAAACGTTTGTTCTGTAGCATTTTCTGCATGATTCTGATGATCATTTCTGGCATTGTGAACCTTGACAGGACAAAAAAGAGATTCCCTGGTGGCTGGGCATCAGTCCTAAGGGCATCGCTGTCTACGACAAGAACGACAGAACAACACCTCGGAAGGTCAGTACACCTAACACGCATGTTTAGATGTTGCAAAGAAGCACACTGTCTTTTCGTGTTAGCACACCTCAGTTGAAATACTTTTTTTTTTTTTTTTTACAGAGCAATCTTTTTTTGGCTGCTTTGTGACAAATATATTTTAAAGGGTTAAATGGGATATGATTTGTCACCTTTCTGGAACAATCAAATAGGGTGAAAGGGTTTGTCTTTGCAAGGTCTCTGGCAAGAAAAAGGTCATATTCTTTTCCATATATTGTTTGACATTATAATGATAGAGAAACAGGGTCTTTGGCATGAAAAAGGGTAATATTTTCTTCTGTATACTGTTCCAACATTCAGAAAGTGAGTGGGTTGTCTCCATTCTGTTTTTTCCTTTTTTTTCTTTCTTTTTTTTTTTGCCAGCAGTTTTATAAACTTTGCCTCTCTGTGTCAGGCTGTTTTGTTAGGGGTACAATTATCTGACTAAATAATGCAAAAGAAAGATTTTAATCTACTATGTACTCAGTGATTTAAATACATTATTTACGTACAATAAATTATTGTGGAGACAGGCCTGTAGTATGCCTTGATGTTAGATGACTTCTGTAAATCAAATTCAGATGTTGAGTGAGTGAATGTGTGAGAGTGTGTTTGCATTAATGTGCTCTAAAGCAAGTGCTTTAGAAATCTGGTCGTTCATTCTGAAATTAGAGTTCATTTTTAACGTTTATTTCCTTCCATCTGCTTGAGCAGACCACATAACTGGCTTTGAATTTTTCTTCCTTATCAGTATGTTTACTTTTAACAGATGAGGTAAAGTGTATGTTTCCTTTTATATATATATATATATAATATATATATATATATATATCTGGGAATCACAATACAAGAAGTAAGGCATTATGTTGTGACAGCATGTTTTGCTTTGATATTTATTTCAGTCAGTTTATAGGAATGGTGATTTATCTTTTGCTTATTTTGTCTTTCCCTCTTTCCTTCCAGATTAGTTTCGGAACATTTTCTGTATTCAGTGGTTTTGGTATGTTTGCTGTATTGATCCCACAGGTCTTCACATGGAAAAACCTGGAGAATCTGTATTTTAGAGACAAAAAGTTCTCCATTGAAGTCCATGACCCCAAGCGGTAAGTTGTGCAGGCTGGTGGGGTAGGTGTGTTTGGATGACGCGTGGTGTGTGCATGTTTTTTTTATTTTATAATTTTTTTTAATGTGTTTAGCCTTTAGGTGATAATTTTCTTTGGTGAAATATTTACACACACACGTGGCCTGAAGTGTTGCACTCACATGAAGGATTTTTTCATTGATGGTTTTACCAGTCAGCAAGTTATAACTCATTCATTTGATTTTGCTTGTCTTCAGATGTGTGACCTCCTTCCTAGGGAAGTTTTTTAATCTGCAACGGAGAAAGAGTATAGCTTTTTTTGTTGTAGATTTTTTTTCCTTTAATTTTCACTCTGATCTTTTTTAGCCATCTTGCTCACTCTTTCTTTATATCTAGTTTTATTGTTAATCTTAAAAAATAGTTTAAAGTGGGATTTGTTTATATTAACTGTTCATTTGAGAAATGTGTTTGAAATAGTGGAAGTTTTTTTTCTATGTTGTTTGTCTAATTATAAAAGACTTGTGAGTGGAGTGCTGCACAATGCTGAGTGTGAAGTGTGTGTGTGCGCACCTTTTTTCTTTGTAGAAATGGCTAGATTTCCATAGATCTGTTGAAAACACGGTGCTGTACAGTGTTTCTTTTCCTCTTATTTTTGTTTGTGTGTATGTCTGCTGAAGTTGGACTTAATGAAATTTAGTCTGTACATAACTTCCTACATTAATGACAAAAGAGTAGCATAGGGCTTTATCTGTAAAAAGAACTATTGTATCTTCATGTAAGAGAGAGCGTATGAAGTCACAGGGAAAGTGTGACTCTGTTGCCTATCATTATTGTACTGTCACATGCCCTGTTATGCCTTTGGTGAAACTGGACAATCATAACGCTTTTGTTTTAAAGTGGGTTTACTTGGGTTGGTGTCTTTGGGAAAATGGCTCCACAATGATTATTTTTTCATTGTTCTTTATTTAACATACATTCATGTGTAAGTGTGTGTGTGTATGTGTTCAAGTCTAGTTGATTTTTTTTTCTTCGTTATTTTTATGGAACTATTGGGGTTGGGATTTTATATTGCAATAAAATGAAATACTGATCATGTATCATTTAATCCTGTCATTGCTCTCGAATGTGTTTCTTCCTCTCCCCTTTTAGAAAGTTGATGAGAGTATCAGTTATGATTTATTGGTTCTAAGTTAAAAAGAGATTTTGCTCCTTTTTTTTTTTTTTTTTTTGTCTCCTCAAATAATGTGAAATAGGGCTGATTCATTGAAAACTTAATTTGTAACTGATATGGGTTTGGGTTTTTTTAGCCACTCCATCCCTTCCTCCCTCCGTCTCTCTCTCCTCTCTCTCTCTCTCTCTCTCTCTCTCTCTCTTTCTCTCTCTCTCTTTCTTTTTGGGGGGTGGGGTGGGTGGGAGAGGATGAGAGTGAGTGATTGTAAGATTATTTATTCTGCTAGTAGCCACACTACCTACTAACATTTTTCTTTGTCCAGTGTATGATTTATTGACATGATTTATGTAATCATGCCTTTAATTTCTTTGCCTATCAGTATCACTCTCTTTCTCTCCCCCTCTCTCTCTTTCCCTCACTCGTTCTTTGCATCTGTTCTAGTAATAAGTTTGCTTTTTGTAAATATCAAACCTCATTTATTTATAACACTATTTTTTCACCACTTGTACATAAAGCAGATACATAAAAAAAAGATTTTGAGAACTCATGTAGAAAGTTTGTTTTGTTTTTTTAATTGATATGTGAGGAAGAGTATACATACAAAACATCTAAGAAAACTTCCAGCTGGGATTCTCAGATTTCAGGTTCATGTGTGCAGTTTGCGTGCATGTGCATGTGTGGGTGTGGGTGTGCATTATAGCTCAAAAGTTGATGTTTGAACAGGCATTCAAGTCACTGCAGTTTAGAAAGTGTTCACTGTGGTATGGGTGGAAGAGCTCATCCTGGTATTAACATTTGCAGGCGCTCTGTTGTAGTGTGTGTTCTTAAACTTTCTGTTTGTTTCTAGTTAGTTATGTTTGAAAGTTTTTGTTGTTGTTCTATTTAGAGAGTCACATTCGGACTGTGCTGAGGCAGTTAAGCTTAGAGATCTCTGAAGCTTAGGGATCTCTTGGCCTTAACACATGTATTTAATGCAAATTATATTAATGTTTTTCGTTCTCCTTTTCTGCTTCTGGGCCATTAAGTGAGGGTGATGGTGAAAGGTATTAAGTTTGTCTAATCGTTGACTTTCATGTGGCCACGTTTGGCTGCGCCTGGCATTGCGCTTATGCTTGTCCATTTTAATTTCATACCTTTGATTTTTCAGTTGATAGTTGCTGCTGAATGAAAATGAGACAAATGCATGATCAGATATCCATTATGCTTTTTGATAATTTTTGTTTCTGCATTCATGCTCATAATGCTGTCATATTGCTCCCTCTATCTCTGCCCCTCCACATGGAATCTTTCCCATCAGTGTGCTGATTGATGTCTTACGTCTTTCCCTCATCCTCAGCTCGTCCCTGTTTACCATTTCGCCTGTTGTTTGTCTTTGCCATACCCCTTCTGTATCCACCCTTGTTCATTCCCACCCATCCCAGCCCTTGAATTAATATTCATTGTTCATTCCCTGGTCCACTGAAATACATGTTGACATCATCTCCTCGATGTTTCGTCTATTTTTTTTTAATTTCCCAGTCTCATTCCAGTATCGTTACTTTTAATTTCATTTCAGTCAGTGGTATCCATTTTTGTAACCCACTATTTCACATGTTTCCATACTGTTCTCTGCTCATTGATTGCATCAACTCTCACTTCCGTTCATCTTCAGCCTTACCTTGCCTCTAGTTAATGCCTGGTTGGTGTCTTTCACCTCAATTCATGTCCTGTATATAGTACGACTTGCGTACCACACCTGGAACCACTGATCTTTATAACTGTATGCTTTTTCCCCAAGTAAAGTTTGGCAGCGGTTGTGGAGTAAAGAAAGGCAGCAGTGCTATATATATTACCAGTTTGGGTGTGAGGCTAGGACAAGGTAGACTAAGAATCTGCCTGTGAATGCTGGTTAGATCTGTGCAGTTTTTGTTGGTTGAGAGTATGTGCATAGCATGGCTTTATCACTTCCATGATGTGAACTCTGACATACTGTGTGTTTATGTTCATGAACAGCAACATCAAGAACAAAAACAACAACCAATATTGTATCATGTTTTATCCCATTGAGTTGCCATTGTTGCAGTTCATCATTCTGTCACTTGCTTTGACACTGAATGACAGTCATTCACCATTTCATTGTCATACATATAAAAATGTCTCTCGGCTGATCATTGGTTATAATGGAGTCCTGGATTACAGCATTTTCAGAATGATTGGGGCACTTTATTTAGGAATTTTTATTTTTCAGGACTTTACATGACAATGATATTTGATGGCAGTCCAGGACATGGTCATAATATGTGGAAGAAGCAGTCATTTGTAATTCATGAGGGGAGAGACGACAGGCCCTATAGATGGCTCTCAGCTATTGTTCACAAAACATTTGTATGCATGTCCGTTGGGCAGATATAGCCTTTTACAGATGAAAAGTTAAATGGAGACGATATCTTTTGCCAGCAGTTTCACACAGTTTGAATGCTGTCTGTCAGCTCTAATTTTCACTTTTTGGAATGCAGATATATATCAGCAGTGCTCCACCTGTTTCTCTGTGAATTCCAACTCCACTCCCATAGAGGGAGAGTCGTGTGTTGCTGGCGTTCATATGCACCAGCAGACTGTGGGCAACTTGTCCACATCTTTAATTTGTTCTTACCTGAGTGAAAGGTACTTTCAACAGCTCAGTCTTCTCCTGTCTGAAGGCCCTTTTACTCCCATTCTTGCTTGCTTTCCCCCCACCCTTTAATATAACCATGACAGATTTTCCCTTTCTTTCATGCATGTGCATTCACAAATACTCTATAGCTAGCCTTGGTTTCACTGGGTCTCACAAATACTCTGTCTGGGTCTCTGACCTGGGTTTACCAGCTCTTTGTCTCTGTCTCTCTCTCCTCATGCTTATTCTCTCTCTCCTCTCTGTCATTTTTATCTTATACACACTCAAGCATATACGTACGCACACGTGCACACACACGCACACACACGCACACACGTGCATGCTTGCACACACACACACACACACACACACACACACATATATATATACAGTTTCTTTACTGACCAGCATAATAAGGAGTAAAGCTAAACACAAAGAATGATAGTTACATCTGGTATTGATGCACACACACTCTCACTGACACTGACTTATTTTATATATGTATGTATATACATGTTTATTTACACATACTTAACCGTGACCCACTAGTGCAGACTCTGGCAGGGGTCTGACATTCCTGTCCTTACATGTATGTATGCATTTGTAGTGTATGACATGCAAGTTACATTCAGGCTTGGTGTCAACATTCACCTCAGGTGATAATTATGGCCAAATTGAATAACCATCCAAGGGAAGTTGGTGGAAGTGGACCCATCTGACATTTCACTGACACCAGACTAACAGCACATTCAGATGGGCAGTTAGAATGGAAACTTTTCATGTTGGTGGTATCTGTGAATTGAACTGAGATTTTGAATGTGAGCTTAGCACTGTACCAACTGAGTAAACCAGGCACCAACATAATTATCTTAATCGAACATAATTCATCTTTTTAAAAATCTCATTTAGTTTAGTAATTTACGTTCTGGTTGGAAAGTTGAAAAGATCACAGAAATATGACAGTATATGCCCAGTGTGAAATTATATTTCACTGAAATTAACAGCTGCCAAGTTATTGATATTAGTTCCATCTAACTTCACATAATTTGATATGGAGTTAGAGAAAATTAAAAAGGAACACATGTGTCTCCTGGTTTGTAATTTTTTGCCTTTATGATTGGAATGCCTGGAAAGAAACAAAGAATCTGTTTGTAATTGAAAATTATGTAGGGATTTTGGACACCGGTCTTGAAAGTAAAGTGGAGAACTGTATGGAGTGTGAAAAGGTTAAAGTATTGATAAGTTTGAGATAGTAGGATAGATAAACAAAAACATTCAACTCTGTCTTTCTCTCTCTCTCTGTCTGTCTGTCTCACTCTCTGTCTCTGTGTGCCTGTCCATCTTTTTTCTTCTTCTTCTTCTTTTTTCTGCAATGGCATCAGTGTATTTCCCCACCTCCCCCTTTCTCCCCTGGGGTCCTTATAGACTGCTACCCTTGAGAGTAAAGTATGTTAATTTTCTGTCACAACAGTTGTTTCTTTAGCATTTGAAGCAGCATGCTTTATCCTGGGTGTTGGCTTGTAGTGCTTGGCTTGATGCTGACAGTCTATAGCTGGGTAAATCAGTCGTCAGTACTGCAGCCTGCCCACTGCCTTAACATGCGTCCACATGTTTCGTTTGTCACCATCACCGGAATCTGAGTTCTGAACATGACGAATCCTGCTGATCCTGGGTTCACCAAACAATGACAAACCATAACGTTGGGTCAGTGTTTTGATTGGGTGACTTTCCTTAATTTGTTTTTGACAGTTGTGGTATTTTTGTTGGTCATATATCTTTTCTTTGAAGATGCGAAAAAAGACTCGGTATGCCCCATGTTCTGTTAAGTTCTTTACTTTTTGGACAACTGAGTTTTATACACAAGCAAACCAGATGTTAGTTTTCACTAGTAAATCATTCTTGATTCACAATTAAGTCATTTGTAGTTCTTGCCTGTTGATCTACTTTGCCAAAGATAGTCACATTTAAGAAGTGGGTGCCTTTGTAATAGATATATTAAACTAAATATAAGTAAAATAGATAAATTGGTTGACAAAGAAGAAAATGGGGGAAGACAGGAGAAAGTGAGATTTCATATGAATGGTTGAGAATGTGTCTGGTATGACACATGTGTGAACATAATATAATCAGCATTTTAAATTCATTTTGTTCAGAAAAGAAACACACAGTAAGCATTGATCACTCCACATCTGCCAGATTGTGAACTAAACCTTGTGCTTTGTTGTCTGTGGATCATATTTCTTGGTCACTGTGTAAGCAGTGAGAAAGAGCCACTGGAATTATACAAAGACACTTGATATGCTTCTCCCATGGTGAGACAGTTGCTTAGGACAAACAGGGTCTTGTGGTGGATGTGTGGGTTTTTCTGTTCATATTGCTACCCACTTTTGTCACCACCCACACCCTGTCCCCTTTTTTACTTCATTTTTCATTGTGCACTTTTTTCACTGGACTGTTGGTATTTTTGCTTTCTGTACTTTTCTTTAAAAAAAAAAAAAAAAAATCTACTTGCATCCTTCACATAGTTAACTGGTGCCTTTATAGGTTGAAGCTGTCCCATGTGCTGTGAAGTTTTCCTGTCATAAGACCAGCCAGTTCTGCAGCAGGTATCTTTGATAGTTGGATGTGACCTTGGCAACTGGTTGTCCTTTCTAGTCAGGAGTTGCTCCTGTTAGGGTTTAAGTGTGTTGAGGTGGCCCCCCTTTTTTCTCAGCTCACTGGCCCACCATGCCAAGTTTCAGAATGATGATTCAAAACATAGTTTTTTTGTCACACAAATTTTTTTTTTTTTTTTTTAATTTTTAGATTATTCCTTGATCCCTTCCTCACCTCATGCACATGCACAAATTTGCACATCTGTACACACTCGAGCACAACACCCTCCTGACACCAGTTGAGCAGTTCATATACTCGCCCTTCCTTCCCTGTTTCCAATCCCCTGACCAGCCGACCACCCTAACCCCCTGTCCCTTGTGCCCCATTCTCCTAACATCCTGCGCTTCCCACCCCACTTATGTTTTAACTATCTGGCCTCCTTTCAGACTCTTCCCCTCTTTCCTTCAACCCACCTGTGCAGCTCCTCACCCATCCTTCCCCCAAACCTTTCTCCCAACCCCCTTCCCTCCTTCTCCCACCTCCAGCTTCTTCTATCCTAACAGGCATTGAGATGCGAGGGGACTGAGTGTTGACTGTAGCCCATGTGCTTTGTGCTGTTCCCATGCAGTATCGTGCACACACTGAGCAGCTTCAACCTGTATGAAGATGCCATTCGCGAGCCCCTTGAGCATTTTGACGACCTCTCTGACGCAATCACAGACCCCACCACTCAGTAAGTACCTGCCAGGCCGTGCTCTTCTGGGCTGTCTGCTGCCTCCTTGCAGGGTAGCTGTGTGTGTGTGTGTGTATGTGTGTGCGTGTGTGTGTGTGTGTGTGAGAGAGAGAGACTCAAAGACTTGTGGCCGTCGTCTCCAAGTTGGTGAGATTCTTTTTTTGGGTTTTTTTTTTGTTTTTTTGTTCTCTGTCCTGGTATGCGTGATACGGGAAGGTACGCTGTAGAAGAGTCCTGTGCTGCTGATGATACTTGTTCCTGAAGTTATCTGCTCCTGACTGTGGATGCATGGCACTTCAGGCTCTGGAGTTTCTCTGGGTGCATGAGTCTTCTTCGTTGTTTTTTTTGTTTGTTTTTTTGTTTGTTTTTTTTTAGGGAAGTTGTGGTAAACTAGATGCTGAATTGATTTTTTCAAGGATCTTCAGCAGTGGAACAAAAACAAACAAAAACAAAAAAAACACGAAAAACAGGGGGAGGGAGAAAGTGGGAAGGAGGTGTTTTTTTGTTTGTTTGTTGTTTTTTTTAAGCAGGGTATTGCTGGTGGCTTCTGCAGGTTGTCTATTGCAGCTTCTTGTAGAGTTTGGGAAAATTATATATTATTTTATGCATTTTGGCAAAAAGTTTATTATTCATTTATCATAGTACGATGAAACATTTGTTATATTCACCTTTTTTTTTCTTTTCTTTAAAAAAAAAATTTTTTTTAGAGCTTTTGCTTTATTCTTCCCTTGTCCGTTACAAAGAAAACTGTGTGTTGAGGATGGAGGTTTGGGGGTGTTTGTATGTGTGTTGGGTGATAGTATTAAGTTAAAATCTAGTATTAAGTTAAAATCTAAGTTAGTGTTTAAATTGTATATAAACAGAATTATCTGCCTGTAATACACTGTTGATTATGGTCTTGCTTTTGGTCTTAAGTAGTTCTCTTGCTCCTCCTCTGCCCAACCTCTCCCCAACCCAGCCTTCCAAAATAGTCACAGAACCAATTGACAAGGAGTGTATAATAGCTTTCCTTAGTTATCGAAGACTTGACCAGTTCACAGGGATGTGTAAATTAAGACATGTCACTTCATTCAGCAGCCATCTGCTTTGGCTGTCAGTATCAAGAATTGGCCTGTCATTACCTGTGTTTAAATAATGTAGTAAGTATCTTATGATCTTATGAGTGTTGTGGAGGCCTTGCTTCTTTTTTGGGGAGGTGTGGGTGGGGGGTAGTAGGGGAGAGGAGGGGGAAGGGAACAGAGGGGGAATAGGAAGATGTGGGGGTGGGGGGTAATTTGAAGTGGGGAATGGGGTATATCATACCTCGGGTGGTGCTAACTTGGCTTGTGTCGAGAGATTTTGCTGATTCTTTGTTCTGGTACCCTCTTTGTCTTTCTGTCTGTCTGTCTGTCTGTCTCTCCTTTGCTTGCTCTTTCTGTGACACTGTTTATCATGTGTTGCCTTGTCCCCAAAGTAATTACACTCGTATGCCTAGGTCTCATCTTTTCTTCTCCTGTTCTGGGGTATGTTAGTGTTAGACTACTGTTGAGCTGCTGCTGATTATTTATTGCATAATTATTGCATCTCTTTCTGTTCATACACATTGTGGACATATTGGCCTCCTCCTGTAATGTTAGACATCGTAGACTTAATAATCATCCACATTATCAGCTTGTCTTTTGTGACTGACAAAGCATGATGTAATTGGTGAACGTTCAGAAATCAGTTAACCATGTTTTCAGGAGATTATTTGGTCGTTGAATGTTCTGTTGTGTAATGATTTAACAGAAAGTCATATTTCTCAGAAAGTATGAAGACATGTTGTTTGTTCTGAGAAAAAACAACAACAAAAAAAAGCCCACACACCAAAAGATCATCAAAAAATATTAATTGAAAAAAGTATTTGGTCTTCTGTGTGTGTGTGTGTGAGTGAGTGTGTGTGCATGTGTGTGCTTGTGTGTGTGTGTGTGTGTTTCATTTCTGTAAAATTTTAGTTTCCTGACTTTATTTTTTACTTTGATTTTTTATATCAGGTAACCATAACTAAAAATTGGGAAATGGAAGAGACCTGTTCTCTGTCTCAGTCTCTGTTTTTCTTTTTCTCTGTCTTTGTCTCTCTCTGTCTCCCTCTCTCTCCCTTTCTCTTTCATAACCAGAAATCTTGTTGTATGACTTAAATCTTCAGCATGGCATTTGATGTAATCAATTTTTGACATTTTTAGTTTCAGTATTACATAACTTGCAGTATTGACAATGCTTTCTCATCTCATTTCATAATCACCTATTATGTGTTTCACAGTGATACTAATTTAACCTCCCGTTTCAGATCTTAATCTTGCCTCTGTTTTACTAAAAGCTAACAGTAACAAGAGCTTAAGCTAAAGCTTTCTTAGACCTTGTTGAACATGGAATACTAAACCTTATAAAACTTGTCCATTATATTAAATCTTTGTTCTGGATTACAGTTGCGCCTGTTGTACGTGTATTTATGTCAAAAAAGGAGCAACTTCTCAAACAGTCAAGTCTTCTTTGGAATTGTCCATTAAGCTTTCAACATAGTCTTTTTTCTTCTTCTCCGGTTTTTTTTGTTTTGTTTTTTTCCAAAGTTTGAATGCATGGGTGTGACCTACTTGTGAATTGATGTGGTTTGCAGTCAGTTAGAAAGGTAGTAAGTGCCTGGATGATATGTTATTGTTGTTTGCTGCATGGCTGTTCTGTGTTGTGATCCATAGATTTTTGTCCTTTCTTTTTATTATTGCATGTTTGCATGTTGTGGTTTTACTCATAAGCTTTTTGTTCTATACTGTTTGTGTTCTAGTCAGTGAGAGAGAGAGTGTGTGTGTGTGCTTCTTTGTCTCATTGTATGTGTCTGTGTGTCTGGTGTCAGTGAACTACAGATAGTAAGATATAATGTAAACAACACTTTTTTTTTTTTTAACACAGATCATTTCAGACATTATGAGAAGGAAGAACACTTTTTTTTTTATATACATGTATTAAGAATTGAAATACTGGTTTACCACTCATGTGTGTGCACATGCATACACACACAGACTCATGCACACATACATTTGTATAATCATGAGCATACAGATACAAACACAAATAATGAGAACGAAATGCAGCACATGCAGATAAACATATATGAGCTTCTACTTCAACTTTTTCAATTTTGTTCTTGATCACAGAGTATTTAATTTTTCCTCAGAACTAGGTAATGTGTCCTGTGGAAGGTAGAATTTAAGGAATTAAATATAGAGGCTGTTTGATTTGCAGTTTATGATTTGACTCTAAATGTAAGGCATTTCTTGTTCAATATTGAGAAGGTTTTAAAAAAAAATTTTTATTTATATATATGTGTGTGTGTGTGTGTGTATTGATGATAATATTAATAATGTGATTTTGATGATGTGAAATCACTGAAGCAGACACCACCAACTCTTGATATATTCAAGTTGGGAGACAGAGCTGGTCAGAAGATTTAGCTTAAATCTGATTGTCAATAAGGCTGCATTGTTTGAACCTGGCGTACATGAGCTTTGTAGTTTTTAAAGTTATGATGATTCTGACGAAAGTTCTTGGCAGTGACAGCTAGACATGTGAGAATTAAGACTTAAGGCACTGAAGCCATCTGGTGTGTGTGAGTGGTAGGCACATCCTCCACAGTATGAAATATTGTGAACTTGAGAACACATCTATAGTTGTTTTTTGGTGTGTTTTTTTACTTTCTGACATGAAGTCCTGAGTTTTTTTTTTACAGGGCAAAGACCGTATTTGCTCATCTGCAAGACAAAGACATAGCTTTTGCTTTTTTTGTGTAAAATTCACAGGGCTGACATGAAATTTTGTTGAGCCAACACCCAGTGGATTTTGATGATAATGAAATTGCATTTCTGACTTCCAACTGTGCAGATGGTACATGTCATCCTAAGTACACTGACTGTAACATGAAACTCATGCCAGATGAACCTCTTTGTTCAGTCTTATTAAAATGTGGCATTTCTTAGCAGCTGTCTTATATGTGCTTTTGTCTTTCTTGGCTTTTAAAACAAAATTATTTAAAACCAAAATTTTTAGGGATCTTCACCATTATCACTTTAGCCAGGACTTTCTTCATGCTTTAGGCACTTTTCAGGCATAGACATCCTTTTGGCTTGTCACTGAAAGAATGCGTTGACTGTGTATTTAAAAAACAATTAAGACAGCTTGCGATCTGGCAGTTGAAAGCCTGCTTTTGAAGGATGGTGATGGTGCAAGGCCATTTTTAGCATGGCTAGTGGGGAAACTGGATTTGCACTGTTAATGGGTGGACAAGCAGCAATATCTCAGTGTCAGATAAGATCAGCAACATTCCAAGAGAGTGAACTTACATCTCTGTTTTAAGTTTAAGGGATAAAGAAAACACAGGAGTGAAGAAGTGTTTCGCTATTTATGTGTAAATGACATGCGGTCATGGGAAACCCTGCAAACACACACACACGCGCGCTCACTGTTCCCAGTTCAGTGTACCCCTTGACCCTGTTATACCCTCACCACCACCCATCCCACTCCTAGCCCCCTACCCTTCAACAACCCGAATGTGCATCCTCCAACCTGAAAATTGAAGTGTAGCAATATCAGAACATTTAGATTTTTTTTTCAAAGCATACTTTTTTTTTAATTGTCATATATTGCTTAACCTTATCAAAAAGAAAAGACAAGATTGATTTCACGAGAAAAATTGTGAGCTTTTCTACTCATGAAATAGAATGATAAATGAAAACTTGTTATCTCAGATAATAGAGATTGAAAACTGTTATCAGAAACATTTGTCTAATAGATTAGTTTGTACTTTTGAAGATTCTATTATCTTAATCATTTATATTATTAGATAGATTAGTTCATACCTGAAGTTAATTTTGGATGTGATGAGTAATGACAGATAGATTGATGTCATATGACCTATGATCATGGTTTACATTCTTTGTGCTAGAGTGAGTTTGTGTTGTCAGAATAAATATCTTTCTTTACTGGTACCACTGAGTATGTCCATTAACACATTGTGATTTTTGTCTTCTTTTTTCTTTCTTTCTTTTTTTATGTTTTGCAAATTAACATGCAGGTTACAAGAACATGTTTGCCCTTGCCTCTAACACCTTCACACCTTAAACTCTGTCTCCCTCCCTTTCTCTGTCTCTCCGTTCCCCTCTATCTTTCTCTTATTTTGTCTTTCCTCACACAACCCACCCCCACCAATCTCCCCTCCTCCTTACTGTTTCAAGTTAACAGGCTCTCATTGATGTTATCTTTGTTGTTAAATAACAGTCAAAGTCTAGTATCATAGCTTTTCACCCCACCCCTGTCCTCCCTCTACCCCCGCCTTCACACTTCAGTAACGATATGTTATATTTCTTATAAGAAGCACTGGTCTAGTTTTCTTTATGTGTTTGGTTTTTGTTTTGTTTTGTGAGGGGGAGAGGTTGGGTTTGTGTGTGTGTGTGTGTGTGTACATGCATGAGTGTGTGAGAGAGTCTTGTTAACACAGTGTTTGTGGACAGATCTAATGTGGTTCATTTGTTAATTGTATGTTTGCTTCATTGTGACCGTCTCAGTCATGGGGCTGTGTGTTGGTGTGTGTGTGTTTTTTTTTTGTGTTTTTTTGTATGCCCCCCACATTTGTAGATGGAAGTTCTCACATGTTTTGTGAGTGTGTTGGTCAGCTTTCCGCGTGGTCTATAAATGCATCTGTGTGTGTGTGTCAGAGTGTCAGTGAGTCGGCGCACGTTTGGCACGAGCAGTGTGAACGTTCACACATGGCTGTCAAGCAGTCCACAGCTGACCAGGTGCATCTGGTCCATGGCCGTCGCTCAGCACCAGTTCTACAGGGAGAGGAAGCAAAGCAAAGTGAGTGCTCCATGTGTGTGTGTTGGGGGTGGGTGGAGGGGCAGGAGTGTTCCATTCCCTTCTTCCTGTCTCCACCCCAGCTTTCAAGGCCACAGTATAGAGTTGCAGTGTTTAGTGTGTGTTGTGTATATATGTTTGTGTGTGTGTGTCTGACAGGACCAAAGTATAAAGTTGCAGTATTGAGTGTGTGTGTGTGTCATTTCCCTTTTTCCCCCTGCCCCAGCACACAGGACCACAGTGTAAAGTTGCAGCGTTCAGTGTGTGTGTGTGTGTGTGTTCCATTTCCCTTCTGCCCCTACCCCAACACACAGGAACACAGTATAAAGTTGCCGTGTTCAGTGTGTGTATGCATGAGTGTGTGTATGTTTGTGTGTGTATGTTCCATTCCCCATCCGCCCCTGCCCAAGCCCACAGGACCACAGTGTAAAGTTGCAGTGTTCAGTGTCTCCTCTGGCAGGGCATGCTGACCACTGCACGCAGTATGAGCGAGATCGCTGCGGACCTGTGTCGCAGTTCCACCTCCCTGGTGGGTTCCGACATCAGTCGCAACTCCAGTTCCCAGTCGTTGCCCAGTCTGACCGGATCCAGGATGGAGCGTAAGTGTTGCAGGTTTCCTCATGTGCAGTAAAGTTTGAGTTATCATTTCATCAGTTCCCTTGTCTCTGTGTGTCGTCATCCTTTCTTTTCAAGGTCTTTTCACGTTCATATTTTCAGACAGTTCTGACTGCATTGTTCTTCTTTTATTTCAACATCTTTTCACTTTTGAGTGATATTAGATGTGTTTGTGAGTGTGTGTATGTGTGTGAGTGTGTATTAGTGTTTGCAAGTACATATATGTGAATGTATTAGTAAAAGGAAAATATGCACGCACACACGCACACACACACACACACACACACACACACACACACACAAAAGATAATAAGGATTCATTACAACAATTTAGTCTGACTGTATGTTGAGGTGCATATGTTTTTGTCTTCATAATGCTGCCATATGTAATAGCACTCCCAGTTACTCAATTTTTTTTTTTAAACTGGCCAATTGGAAGATTAGAGAATATCAATTGAATGACATCAACCATAGCGAAGTAGGCTATACCTTGTAACTGTTTTTTTATCAGGAAAAGTCTTTTCCAGCACTACCCTTACACCTCCAGTTTAACAACAATCTCTAAAAATCTGTATCATATTTTTGCTTGGACCCCTACTTCTGAAGCTTGAATTATTTTTACAGTGCTGAAGCTACACTGTTTAAAAAAAGAAAGGGGGTGGGGGGGGTCTTTTAAAAGTTTTTCAGCTTCCATGCTTTTCATCTTCAAATTGGATGACAAAAAGTATTCTTTATCTTGTTCTCTTCTGCTTTGAATGGCAGTGTATGCTGCTTCTTTTGAATTCATGTGTCAAATATAGATCATGAAAGGATAGAAAATTAACGAACACTTTTAAAATCATGTCTTCATATTAATAAGCTCACATGTAATATTTTTTAACTTGCATAAATGCCTTATCCCTAAACCCAATTTAACACAAAAGAAGTACAGTCACTTTTGATAAGACAGGCACACACACACACACACACACACACACACACACACACACACACACAGAAGCAATAATGTGTTGACAACTTCTTTACATAAATCAGTGTCTTAATGAAAACATTGAGAAACAACTACCTTGTTCTTTAACTGCATTATCTTGCCTCCTAAAGGCTTTATATATAAATACATGGATAAGGTCTTCATTATGTTGTTCTGGTTGTTTGTCATCAGCACGGTTACATGACAGAGACATGGGTTTATGTAAAAGTTTCGAGGAATGTAACCTTGCCTGAGATCACACAGCGCAGTACAGCAGAATAAACAACACATTTAATTACAGTGAACACAGAGAACGTGGAAACCCAGAAGGCAGAGAGGGAGATGTTCCAGGCCCTGAAGGCCCGCAAGGAAGCCCTGGAGGAAGCCTTGAAGAAGAAGGTGGAGGAGCTGAAGGTCCTCTGTTTTCAAGAGGGAGTGAGTACTTTTGTCTAGCTAAAAATAAAACAACACAACTACAACAAAAAGTGTTGTTGTTGTTGTTTATTTTCAGGAAGGGGTGGGTGCTTTTGTCTCACTGAAAAAAAAGGTGGTGTTTTTGTCTATTTTAAGGAAGGGATGAGTGCTTTTGTCTTACAGAAAAAAGTGGTTGTGTTATGTTTTCAGGAAGGGGTGAGTGGGTTTTTTTGTTTGTTTTTGTTGTTTTTGTTTGTGTGTGTGTGTGTGTTTTGTCCACAGTGGTGGTGGTGTTCTGTTTTGAAGGATGGGTGAGAGGGGTTTTTGTTGTTGTTGTTGTTTTTTCCTGACAGAAAGATAGTGTTGTTGTTGATGTGGTCCTGTTTTCAGGAAAATGTGAGTTTTTCTGTTTTCAGGAAGGGGGGAGTGCTTTTTGTTTCATAGACAAAACAAACAAACAAACAAAAAAAAAAAAAAGGTGGTGTCGTTGTCTTCATCCGTTTTCAGGGGGGATGGAGGTTGTTCTGCCTTCTCGTTAGGCCTGATAGCATGTTTGGTTTTAAGTGGTCAGGCATCTGCTGCTCTTTTTCTTTCTTTTTTTTTCTTTTTTTTTTCTCTTCTTTTTAACATCAGGTGTGCTGTTACTTATATGGATCTGTCTGCATGCTCTGCCCCCCCCCCCCACCCCCCCTCCCCCCAACCCCCCATGAAACTGATCACTGCCTCTGTTCTGTGATGTCATACTTTGCCATGGCAGCTGATGTAATGGAATATTTACTTCCCGGCTTTTGTCAGTATTTATGAAAATATTTTACATCAGTTGGTCATGGTCAGCATGTTTCAGTCGCTGAGTGATGACTTTTTACAATCTGTTCACAGGAACTGACGGGCCACTTGCCTAAAGAGACACCTCTAGAGCCTGGAGAACGAGTGCCCACTTTCCGTCGTCGTGTGGGAACTTCCTTTGCCATCACACCCAAAACTGTCGAACAGGATGGGGTGAGTGCAGAGCAAGATACGAGATACAAGAATACTTCATTTAATTACACATACTTAACCGTGACCCACTAGTGCAGACTCCGGCAGGGGTTTTACATTCCTGTCCTGTGCAAACTACTATCCGCCTTTGCGGAGAAAACGAAAGTAGCTACGGCTGATAACCTCCCAGAAGTCGGTAACCTCCCCTTTGCCCCCCTGACTAGCGCCCTCTTTTTCCGGCAGCCATTGTGACTCCTGTTCCTGTGCTCTTCATATGGCTAAGTTTTTTTTCGTATTTTCTGTCTGCCTGTCGATTCTCTGGCGTCCTTGTTTTTTGTCAAATTATGTCTTCAACCAGTCACATAATTATATGGTTCGATTGGGAGATCGGGCTAATACTTCATTATCTCAGAAAGAGAACATATTGACAAGTTGGCTGACAGAGGCAACAAAGGCGTTATCTCCACAGAACAAAACAAAGTCTGACCAGGCTTCCACATTCCAAAAAGTCAGACACCTGTTTAATGCAAACATATGCCCAACACAGCAAAGTTCATATAACCCATGTAATGCTGTGCTCAGTGATGCTGTTTGAAAGTGGATTTGTTTGTGAGTTCTTTTATGTCTGATTGATAGTATACTTCAGAATTTTATATTTCCTGGTTCGAACATCAACCTCAGTATGATTCACAACTTCATTTGGACAGATTTTAGTTGCATATTAGATGCACCATATTATTAAAAGCACATGGGTTGAAATGGGGCAAAAAGTATTGCATTATAGTCCGTAAAATATGGTATAGAATAATAAAATGGAAAGCCCATTGTGCCTCTTGATCATGATGACTTGTTTGCTTAAAAGTTGTACCATAGGATGCCTTAAGTTTTTCTATTATGCCATTAAATCCCAACACAGCTTTCCAGCTGAATCTGCATCTTAGGTGTTTCTGTGAACTTGACAGAAGTGGATTTTATAACCCACTTACCCCCAGGTTGCCCAGCACAAATGACCTATGAAATCCCTTACTAGAATAAACTCCTCTTCCAGTTTTGGATAATAAGTAGTTAAGAAAATTGATTTGAAATATGATCATCTTCTTTTGTCACACCAAGTTAATTTTCCTGCATTCTACACATGATAAAGTAGCAAAAGGATTTTTTTCCAGGCTCATGTTGCTTTGAACCCCCCACCCCCACCCACACAAAAAAACATGTACAATTTTATGGTCAATTTAAAAAAAGATCTTTTTTTTAGAAATCACAGTACAGTGTTTCAAAGTAAGTTTATCTGGTCTGCAGTGTCTTCTAACACTTCTTCTTTTTCTTCCTCATTTTGAGTTGCCACAATTAGCATGCAGATTTTTATGTTCTTTTCATGTTGAGTGATGCTGTATTTTGTCTTCATGGTGGGGAGAAAAATAAACAAAACAAACAGCAACAAAACCAGTAACCTGACTTACATATATCTTCTCCATAAAGAAAAGAGTAATATAATCCATTGAAACAGCACAGTCAGGAAGATGGTGCAGAACGCCAGTAGATATCAATGGAATTGATGACTGATTCACTGACAGTATTGATTCTGGAGGTCCAGCAATTGATTCACTCTTGAACCAACATCTCTCTTATAATCGATGAAATGAGGTCAGTCAATATCTAAGTCACTCAAGACGATCTATTTTTACATGATTCTCATGCAGAAATCGTCCAAAGATTCAAAAATCATCTTCAGAATCATCATTCAGCACACCCCAGAGATCTCAACTGTCATCAAACTCATCTTGCATCTTTAAGAATTCAAAACTTTCGCAACACTTAACCAAATTGGACGCTGAAAAGTTCAGAATGCTCAGCAGGAAGTGGCGAAAATGTGACAGTGATTCATACGAGGATCTTGTTTATGTAAACAACAATGTCTGTCCATAGCAAGCATATGTTTAGCGGGTGCTGGCAGGCATTCAGCAGTGTGAATGCAGATTTTTTGTAGGTGCTGACGGGTGCTCAGAGGTAACTACGGTTAAGCCAAGCTTTCACACGGCCATACTTATATTTTCTGGGAATGTGTATTTGATATGTATATGTCCCCCCTGTGTGTGTATGTTTGTGTGCACACATACATGTACACATAATTATTGTTGTTCAGCCTCACTTGGGTCAAAGCATATGCTGAATCCCTGTTTTGGAGGGACGGGGATCTGTCTTGATTCCTGAATTGGGTTTTAAACAACTAAAATATTGGTCCATGTTGTTTTTTCAGATGGACAGCACTCTTGCCACATTAGAACTGGAGTTCTGTCTTGATTCCTGAATTGGAAACAACTAAAATATTGGTACATGTTGTTTTTTCAGATGGACAGCACTCTTGCCACATTAGAACTGGAGTTCTGTCTTGATTCCTGAATGAGGCTTTAAACAACTGAAATATTGGTGCACGTTTTTCAGATGGACAGCACTCTTGCCACATTAGAACTGGAGTACGAGCTGCAGTGTAAGATCACTGCAGCAGCTCACAGGCTGGCACAGGACAAAAGTGCCAGCAAGTATGTGCGCAAACAGCGGCGAAACTCTTACAACAAGGCAGCTGCCAGAGTGAGTCTTCTGCCTTTGTATGTATGTGTGCAAGTGCATTGACATGTGTTGTTTCTATTTTTTTGTGGGTTTGTAGTGTCAGAAATTTGAAGACATATAGACTGCTTGCAATGAGTACTGCTGTCTGTTTACAAAGATTACAGAAGTTTGCTTATTAAGAGGTATGCATACATATATGTGGATAGTGAAGCAGGGTTGTAAGACCAACAGGATCCACTTTGCAGCAACTGGAAAAGATTTTAAAGACTCTTGGAACATTTTCTTAAGATCGAGCACTAAAGTGGTGACAGATATAGAACAGCATGGGTGATGGGCACAATAGCCGAGTGGTTAAAGCGTTGGACTTTCAATCTGAGGGTCCTGGGTTCGAATCTCAGTAACGGCGCCTGGTTGGTAAAGGGTAGAGATATTTCCAATCTCCCATGTCAACATATGTGCAAACGTGCTTTTGCCTGAACCCCTCTTCGTGTGTATACGCAAGCAGAAGATCAAATACACATGTTAAAGATCCTGTAACCCTTGTCAGCGTTCGGTGGGTTATGGAAACAAGAACATACCCAGAATGCACACCCCCAAAAACAAGAGTATGGCTGCCTACATGGCGGGGTGAAAAAGGTCATACATGTAAAAGCCTATTCTTGTACATATGAGTGAACGTGGGAGTTGCAGCCCACGAATGAAGAAGAAGAAGAACCGCATGGTAGTTATAGTGGATAAGGATATTATTAATATGTAAGAGTAGTGCGAAGGATACTGCACCAATTGTGTGTGTGCGCGTGTGAATGTATGTGTGTGTGTATGTGCATTTTACTGGTATGTATGGATTTATTTGTTGGATGATTTTATTTGTACACGTTGATATGCATCAATTTATTAGCATTTTTATTTGACTACTTTTGATCTCTTTTAATGATGTGCCTGATCAGATTATGTTTGTGTCTATAACGATCCTTTGATTGCACATATCACCTTCAGATTGATAAAGTATTTTTGATTTAATGACTGATTAAAAACTTTTTAAAAGAACTTGTGGGAACGATGAATTGGCAGAAATTGAGAATGTGGGGCTGTGTCAAGTTTGGGCGGGTATTGTGTCACCATTTAGAAACTGATGATTGTGATAGAACTGTATTAGCAGTAAGAAGTCGTAAGAGTTATTGAGGTGACCGATGGTCTGGATTGTGATAGAACAGTATTAGCAGTAAGAAGAAGTAGTAAGAGTTGAGGTGAGTGGTGGTCTGGACTGTAATAGAAGAACAGTATTAGCAGTAAGAAGTAGGAGTTGTTGAGGTAATTGGTGGTCTGGACTGTGATAGAAGAACATTATTACCAGAAGTGATAGAAGAACATTATTACCAGAAGTAGTAAGAGTTGTTGAGGTGACCGGTGGTCTGAATTGTGATAGAAGAAAAGTATTACCAGAAGTAGTAAGAGTTGTTGAGGTGACCAGTGGTATGGATTGTGATAGAAGAAAAGTATTACCAGAAGTAGTAAGAGTTGTTGAGGTGACCGGTGGTCTGGACTGTGATAGAAGAACAGTATTAGCAGTAAGTAGTAAGAGTTGTTGAGGTGACTGATGGTCTGAACTGTGATAGAAGTACAGTGTTAGCAGTAAGAAATAGTAAGAGTTGTTTGAGTGAGTGGTGGTCTAGATTGTGATAGAAGAAAAGTATTACCAGAAGCAGTAAGTTGTTGAGGTGACTGGTGGTCTGGACTGTGATAGAAGAAAGTATTACCAGAAGTAGTAAGAGTTGTTGAGGGAACTGGTGGTCTTGACTGTGATAGAAGAACAGTATTAGCAGTAAGAAGTGGTAAGAGTTGTTGAGGTGACAGGTGGTTTGGATTGTGATAGAAGAACAGTATTAGCAGTAAGAAGAAATAGTAAGAGTTAAGGTGAGTGGTGGTCTAGATTGTGATAGAAGAATAGTATTAGCTGTAAGAAGTAGTAAGTTGTTGAGGTGACTGGTGGTCTGGATTGTGATAGAACAGTATTATCAGTAAGAAGAAGTAGTAAGAGTTGTTGAGGTGAGTGGTAGTCTAGATTGTGATAGAAGAACAGTATTAGCAGTAAGAAATAGAGTTGTTGAGGTGAAGAAATAGAGTTGTTGAGGTGAGTAGTGGTCTGGATTGTGATAGAAGAACAGTATTAGCAGTAAGAAGTGGTAAGAGTTGTTGAGGTGACAGGTGGTTTGGATTGTGATAGAAGAACAGTATTAGCAGTAAGAAGAAGTAGTAAGAGTTGAGGTGAGTAATGGTCTGGATTGTGATAGAAGAACAGTATTAGCAGTAAGAAGAAGTAGTAAGAGTTGTTGGTCTGGACTGCAATAGAAGAACAGTATTACCAGAATTAGTAAGAGCTGTTGAGGTGACTGGTGGTCTGGATTGTGATAGAAGAACAGTATTAGCAGTAAGACGTAGTAAGAGATGTTGAGGTGACCGGTGGTCTAGACTGTGATAGAAGAAGTGTTAACAGCAAGAAGTAGTAAGAGTTGTTGAGGTGAGTGGTAGTCTAGATTGTGATAGAAGAACAGTATTAGCTGTAAGAAATAGTAGAGTTGTTGATGTGACTGGTGGTCTGGATTGTGATAGAAGAACAGTGTCAACAGCAAGAAATAGAGATGTTGAGGCGACTGGTGGTCTGGACTGTGATTGGTCTGGACTGCAATAGAAGAACAGTGTAAACAGCAAGAAGTAGTAAGAGATGTTGAGGTGACTGGTGGTCTGATGGTGTGACAGCTGAAGGACATGGAGAAGAAGCTGATTGAGGCCAGGGAGCAGAGCAGCCAGCCCCAGGAACAGGACAGGCCAGCAGGTCAGCCGGCTTCACATGGGCTGGGCACGGAGAGTGCTTCTGCCAACTTCTGCCACTGTCTTTTTCTTTCCCTAATTTCTGTTCTTGTATTGTGACTGTCTTTCCTTTTCCTTACTTCTATTCGCCAGCTTCTGTCATTGTCTTTCCTTTTCCTTACTTTTATCCAACTTCTGCAACTATCTTTCCTTTTCCTTACTTCTATTCGCCAACTGCTGTCATTGTCTTTCCTTTTCCTTACTTCTATTCGCCTCCAGTTTTGCCACTATCTTTTCTTTTCTTCGCTTCTGTTCTTTTATATATCCACCAACTTCTGTCACTGTTTCTTTTCTTTTCCTTATTTCTATTCACCAAGTTCTGTCACGGTCTTTTCATTTCTTCATTTTGATCATTCTTTTATATATTCACCACCAGTCACTGTGTTTTTTCATTTCTTAACTTCTGTTTGCCAGCTTCTTTCATGTCTTTTCCCTATTTCTATTATTTTATATATTTGCCAACTTTTTTTTAAAAATTTTTTTTTATCTTGTCTTCTGTTCACCAGCTTCTGTCACTATCTTTTCTTTTCCTAACTTTTATTCACCAACTTTTTTCTTTGCCTTTTCTTTTCCTCAGTTCTGTTCGCCAACTTATGTTACTGCCTTCTCCTTTTCCTCACTGTTTTTCTTTCATATATTGACTAAATTTTGTTACTGTCTTTTTTTTCTTTTCTTTACTCTGTTCTTTTATATTTTGCCAAACTTTATTCACTTCTTTTATATTTCTGCCTCTTTTTAAATTTTCTTAGTTGATACGTACCATTAACTCTTTCACAGCCATAGGCGACTTAAGTTGACTAGACAGTGAACCGCCATAGGTGACTTTTATCAGCATCGAGGGGCCATGTTGATAAGACCATTTTTCACATTGTAACAAAGCTTGACAGCTGCAGCCAGTTTCCTGCCAATAGAACAATGGCTTACTTTTGCCCCCTGTCTGACTTTCAGTTTATTCTTTTAACTGTCTTTTTTTAATTCTTTTATCACACTTCTGTTCTTTTATATATTGGGAAATAGGAGACAGGTATTATACAGGTCATGCAAGATGACACACATTGATAACACACATGCATTGTAAAGTTTAAAAGTTCAGTGGGTCAGTCCTCTGCTCTTTTTCTGCAGATGTCGGGCAGCATATTTGGACCAGTCTGTGTGTTATAAAGCTTCTTTGAAACTCTCTTTGTCTCACTTTTTTGGTCTCTTATTCATTATTGATTTATTTCACCCATTATGATCATCTCTCCACCTGTCCATAGGATGCCTTTAACCTTTTTGTCTCACTTTCTCTGTCTGTCTCTCATTCTTTTTTTTCTCACATTATCTCTCAACCTGACTACGCCTTTCATCTTTTTGTCTTAGTTTCTTTGTCTGTCCCTCATGCATTTTGTCTTGCATTGTCTCTCTACCTGTCCACGACTTTTTTGTCCACTCACTGTGTCTCTCTCACATGCAGGTATGCATGCACATCTGATTTCTTATTTAAGATTAATTAAAATACTACAATCAGGTTATTCCTAGTTATCTGCGCTAAGATTTTCAAACTTTGAAGATGTGTTTACTTATATGGACTGACTGGAGCTGCAAATGAGAACTGAACAAGCCAGTATCTTATGTCAACAAATGTCAGCTCTAGACAGAGAATAGAAATGATTGTTCTTGTTCATCTGGCGTACACTGTCTGTCAGTGACTCAATGCAATGCAATGTGGACATGTAGAAATATCAGAGCATCTATATCTTCCAATTTGAAATCTTGATTTTCTGTTTCATAAACATTGTCAGGAAAATCCTCAGCTGATTTGTTTGTTAATCCATTGAACCTTCCAGTGTCAGATAATGCTCATATAAATCCACACACAGACTCTATTCTTTGCAAAGAGTGGAAGTGTTAATAGTTATTTCATTTTCAGAGGAATCATCCATTCCTTTAGGGGAGAGCCCTCACCACGAACACTGGGACAGCACAGCGGTGAGTGATTCATTTTGTCATCTGCTATAAGAGTAATGATAATGGTAGTAATGGATACTTATATAGCATTCTGTCCAGAAAACTGCTGTAGGTGCTTAATATGAGAACACTCTTAGTCAAGCATACCTCATGTACATGAGTATATACTGTTTTGATATGTCACAAGGTAGTGCTAGTTCAAGTATATTGGATCTTATTTAAATCTGCATCCAGTTGTTTGTGTACAGTGTGGGTTGGTATCACCGACACATGATTCTCAGTGGTTATGATGGCGAATATGTTTACAGAAGCTCAGATCCTGTGCGTAAACTTTCCAGTATGTTATAAAATTGCTCTTTGGAAGTAGCTGATTTCTGGTCCTGGCTCTGCATATTCTGTGTGTTTTAAGAATATGTTGTGTATTGAAAGCTTTTCCAATGTTGTGTTGTTTTTTAAGCCTTGGCTCTGTATATTCTAGCCAGCGGGACAAAGGGGAGGTTACCTACTTCCGGGAGGTTATTGGCCATAGTACTTTCGTTTTCTCCGCATAGGCGGATAGTAGTTTGCACAGGACAGGAATGTCAGACCCCTGCTGGAGTCTGCACTAGTTGGGTCACGGTAAGTATGTTATTTAAACGTAATTTTAGATAGAAAATTTCCTTTTTTATTTAAAGCTATTCCAGAGTTGTATTGTTTTTTTCAAGCACTTTCTTATATTGTTATTTGTTTCAGAGTGCACCAACTGACCGGTCAGCAGCCTTGCCCCCTCATCCACCCCCGTACCATCACCACCACCATCATTATCAACCACCACAACAGCAGCAGCCCCCTCTGTCAGGGATGACATCACCAACTCATCAGCCACTGCCCCTCAGTCCTAGTCACAGCAGGTAAGAGATCTTTGTATGGACTGTGTAAAACTCCGTATAAACCTTTTGCAAGTGGATGACCAGTCAGCATCACAAGCTAGATAAGTTCAAATGGCTTAGATTTGTTTAGCTGTAGGTAGTGATTGTTTTTTTTCCACCAGTTACATTTAAAGCATAGATTTGTTTTTTTCTAGATATACTGCAGATTTGGACAACCAGTTACTGTAATTTTTGGTCTGTAAGGTGCTTTTGGTATAAGTGCACACTCTAAATTAGTTTTGAGTTTCATAACAGCAACAACAACAAAATACAGTAAGGGGCACTCATAAAGTCCGGCCCAATTAATTAAGTTTGGTCAGATATGAATAGAATGTAATTTTGGAACTAGCACATTGTGGCTGAAGAAAGCTGATTAACCAGTAATACAGTAACATTCTGAAGTACATAAACCAAAGAAAAAAACAGGAAAATAGATTTTCTCATTCATGATCATGTGTTGTTTCCATAGTGTTACAGTTTATTTCTTTTCAGAACATTGTTCTTGTCATTTTACATCTATATAGATCTGTCCAGTCAACCCCTCTTTTTCTTATATTATGTGCCTTTGTTTTGTGAACATGATTTTTGTCTTTTTCTGCCTTTTATACATTTTCTGTCACTGATACCTCTTTCTACCCATCCCAGCCTCACTGTTTGTGTTGTTTGTTTTGTTCACCCAGCCCTCAGCTGTCAGAAATATAACTCTCTTATGTCTTTTCATTCTTATGTATATATTTTCTGTCATTAATACTTTTTCTGTAGCTGTCCCTGTCTCACTGCATGTGTTAATTTTTGTGTTTTATACTTTTTGCTGTATTTTTCCATCCCTGGCCTCATTGTATTTGATTTTTGTTTGTGTTCACCCAGCCCTCAGCTGTGTGCCCAAGGCTACCAGCCCAGCAATGTGTATGACACCCGCACCCAGTACCGGTCCCAGATGTACCCAACGCTGTCGTCGTCGTCGTCACGCACCACCCTGTCCCCCAGCTCCTCCCTCAGCCCGGCCAGTGTGCGCAGTCTGCAGGAGGACGTCAGTGGAGGCAGCAGCAGCGTGGGATCCTCCTCCAACAACCTCTACAATGTGGCCCTGCAGCAAACCTCCCACTACGAGAGCACCGACATGCTGCAGTCGCCCGCCTCTGCTTCTTCCGACGTTTCCGACCATCACCCCCAGCTTCAGCTGCCATCCAAACACGGCAGTCTGGACCGCGCCTACAGGAGGGGGGACAACACCTACGGCAGCCTGGATCGCAAGAAGAAGCGGCAGAGGGAGAGGCAGCATGGGTACAGCGTGGAGCCGCGGGGGGAGAGGGAAGGGAGCAGGGAGAGGGGGGCCGCTGCCTTGCATCTGGACATCAGGTCCAACTTTGTGCCAGGGGGGTTTGTGGACCACCAGGATTACCCAGCACCCCCTGCCCAGAAGGTGGAGCTCCCAGTGTACCATGAGAGATCTCAGCATGCCAGCGACCAGGGAGGGTGGGGTGATGCCTCCTCTCTGCGCAGCCCCAGCTCTGTGTCGACGTACGCCCGTGGATACGACAGTTACAGTCCGCGTCTGTCCGAGGCAGCCCCCCCACCTCGCTCGGCGTGGGAGGAGGGAGGCTGGTCAGGGGGCCGGGGGGTGCAGCAGATCCCAGTGCAGCACCAGTATTCACAGCAGCCACCGCCCCAAAGTCCGCTGCAAAGCCAGTCGCCGTACAGCTACAGTGGCGCCATCCCTGTCCCCGTTGTCCATCTGGATTCCCAGTCGAACCCCCAAGGGAGCCAGTCTCCCCAGAGCCTGAACGCCACTCCCCCTCCTGCCCAGAGCACGCTGGTGACCGTGACCCGCCTGAAGCCCCACATGGAGGTCAGCAAGCCGTACGAGACGTCCGACTTCTTCAAGTACAGTGAGCGCTTGCGGAAGCAGCGCATCATCGACAATTACCAGCGACAGCTCATCGGGGGGCTGCTGGACCGGTCTGGGGCCTCCACCCCCTCCCAGTCTTCGGACAGTGACTCCCACTCCCTCCACTCCTCCCACTCAGGCTCCTCCCACTCCCATCCTCTCCGAATGGCTGCTGCTTCCTATTACGCCGCTACAGGGAGTCCAGCCAGGTCCACCCCTGATCCAAGCAGCAGCCGGGCAGCTATGGGACTGCCCCCCATGCACCCGCACTACCATAGACAGGACTCAGACCACAGTATCCGCAGTGAGCAGTCGATGGCTCATGAGCAGAGTGGGTACGGGGGGCGGGGAGAACCGATGCCCTACACTGGTGTCGTGTCGTCATCTTCGGAGTTCCAGACAGTGCGCAGTCAGGGGCCTTCCACGCATTTAGTCCAGTCTCAGTCTCACTCGTCCTATCGGGCCTCGTTCATGCAGGCAGTGGCCAGTGCCAAACACTCACACTACCAGCCCCCCACTCCCATGACATGCCGCCCTGTTACCAGCCAGGCTGAGTTCAAGGGCAACCAAGGCAAATAGTGTGTGCACTGCTGTGTTTGTTTTGTGAGTAGTATATGTGCGTGCTTGCATGCTTGCATGTGTGTGTGTGTGTTTGTTTACACCAGTTTTTTCTTTGTGTGCAGGTGCACGTGTGTGTACACTGTGGATGTGCACACGCTTATTTGAGTTCTTTTATCATGACTGGTTCTGGTGTTAGTCTGATTGGTTAGTGTTTTGAGAAGGGGTTTAGTTTTTAAGTGTTTGATGTGTTTTAGGTTTTGTAAGAGTGTCTTGGTATGAATTCGTCTTGGTTCTCCAGTTGGACTGCAGTTGAAATGTTTGTCATGAAAAAAACGAAATGACATTTTGAGAGATCCTCCACATTAAATCTGTACAAACTACAATACAAAATCCAAACAGTTTCATATGGAAACAATATTGCATGGCATTTTGAAGAAAGGTTGATGATTTGACTGATGAGAATTTTCTATAAAAAAAAATCAGTTGTTGATTTGTTTTTTTCCTTTTGAGTCAGTGGTCTCACATGTGTCTGAACCTGTGAATATAGAAAAGTTTTAAGATAGATATGTCATAAGCACTTATTCTTTTTTTTTCTTTTTCTTTTTTTTTTTTTTTAACTGATAAGAAATTATCTAGGTTTGTTTTTGTTTGGGAAGTGTACCATGCTTTCCAATAGAATTCCGTACAGTCAGCAGTGACTGACCACACATAAAAAAATCAACTATAGGTCTCTCAAATCCAGTCGCACGGTTCATGTGAGTGGGGCACTGGTACTTGGTTGTTCAGTATGCATGTTTTAACTACCAATACAACTACATGGGACATTGATACAATGAACAAAGCTAGAATAGGTCAGTTAGTGACAGATGAGCATGCTACACTAAAATGATAATGACAGTAGAGATGAAATGCCCTACAGAAACAAAAGTCATAGGGCTGTAGAGCCAGTCATCTTTTGCAACCTTCTGAATCAGGACTTGGTAGCATGAGCGATCTTTAGCAGCCCTAAACTTAGCATTAAGAGCTTTTCAAAGTCTAAGCTAATTGCACTGACTGAAGGCAGTTCTTAACACCAAGCAGACATAACGCTGTTAAGATCGCTCATGCAGCCCATTCCTGAACCTTATGCAGTCCCACCTGCCCATGGAAAAGGTACCAGTCGTCTCACAGCGAGGCCCACGCTGGTCAGTAGACAACAGACAGGTGGGGCCACTCGACTGCAGCAGCAGCCAGTGCAGAGGGATAGCCTTTGGGAGTATACCAGGAATGCCTGGTAGAGCTTGGTATGTTTCACAACATGTCAAAGTGGAGACGTTTGTAGTACTTTGTATATTTCACAACATGTACCTATGATGGTTTGAAGTTTTCATGGGTATTTTTTTGTTTCCAGTGCAGACAGATTTCACTGCCATTATATTGAAGTATGTGTGTCTGCCATTTATAATAGTTTTAGATTAGTAATGTCAGCCCTCAAAAATGATAGTTTTTGATTTGTGATGTCAGCCCTAAAATGGGTGCATATTGTTGGGAGGGTATGGTATGTGTCATCCATTCAGAATATAGTATGGAATAGAATTTAATAAAAAGAATGAATTGTCAAAACAGACTCCCATCAGCCATTAAAATCTCACTTTCGTTTCTCTTCTTTTCTTCTTGTACACTGACAGTTTAACCCTGAAGATAAAATGGGTGATCTTTTGGAACATTTCCACAGACCCATGCAGCTTGTCCTGTAGGGCAGTGGATATCGACCAGATCTTCTACCTCACACCTGTGGGGTGCCAGCAGTCCTGAAGTTCAGTGTAGCTTTCTTGACACACACACTATTAAAGATTGGAAACAGGTGATTCACCTTTGAAATGGGTCAGCATTTTAACAGTACAATACTGAAGGCAGATTGAAACAGGTTGTTGATTAAAAAAAGGAAAAACTCATAATGTTTTCAGAGTTTGCAGCATTTCTTTCACAACCCATGGTCCCTTTGTCTTCTTGTGTGTGTTGAAGTCTGAGGTGACTGCAAAGACTCTGAAATGGGGTTGATTGCCAGAGGAAAATATCTTAAGGGATTTTATTTTTCCTTCTTGTGTTTCACAAAGTCAGGATTCAGCCTTGACTCTGAGGACTGAAGTTGGCTGGATGTTTTGATTTTAGGTGGTTGATTCAGTGGACTGTTTTAATTGAATATTTTTCTGTCTTTAAAGCAGTTGACAAATATTAAAAACCACTTTTACTAAACTTTTCTGCAGTATGTTTCATTCCAACATTACTTCCTTAAATAAAAAGAGTGCTGAGCTGTTTTAAAACAAACTTGGAAGATAAGATGGTATCACTATCAGTGTAGCGTTAGCTAGGTCGCTTTCCCACACTTTCTGTGGCATTGTCCCAGTTGGTCTGATGGGGGATTTCAACATTAAACCTGCATATCAAACTAAAAAGAAGTCATCTTCGGTGTGTGTGTGAAATATGGCCTATTTGCAATGGTTCTTTGTTGTAGGTGCAGTGGATAGGGGCAAAGTGATCATTTTTACATGAGTGGCTGCCACCTGATCTGGTTGTGTTAACTACCGTTTCCTCTTCATCTTGCTTGTGAGGATATAACATGGGTGATTTCATAAACAAATAGATGGCAGTGTTCTTTTTGTACAGCTGGACTTCAAATGTCACCGGTCATCTACTCAATATTCTCATTGTCACAGTTTATGCTTAGGTTATTGTCTCAGAAATGACAGATATGGAGCTCTTGTGTAAAAAGAAATAATTATCAGCGAAGTTGTTTATGGTTTCTGTAAATAATGATTGTTGCATGTACTTGATACCAGCTGATGTTGTTGATATAAGACATTGTTTCCCTCCTTTTCTGCTTACCTTGAAATAAGGGGGAAAGAAGAAACATGACTTCCTTTTTCTGTGGGCTTTTTTAAATGGACAAATTGATCTCATCTTGAAGGAAGCAGTGAGTCTTTTACATTTTGTGGACCCTTTTCCTACTTAATGATAAGAGACAATAAAAATGGATGTTGCTCATTGCTGATATGCACTGATCTAACTGTTTCTTTGAATCATGTGAATGAAAAGTAATAAGTTAATGCGATGAAAAACTGTTGTGTCATAAAATGACCATAGAAATATAAAGAGAAATAAAGCTGTAATTTTCAGTATTTGACTGGGAAAAACCATGCCCATCAACAAGCAAATCAGTGGTTCAGTTCAGCATTGAGCCATTTTGAACTGACCTGGTTAATGTTCATTACCTCCAGCTTCCTAAGTCTCGTTCCTTGATTATAAGAGAGTAGTTGGAGGCGTAGGAGGTATTATCATGTGTGTTGTGAATAATCATAGTAATAATGATAATTGAATTTAGTCGTGCCTAATCTTAAAAGAGAGCTCGAGATGTTTCACAACAAAAAAAAAGTCAGAACAAGCACCACTGAATACCACTCAGATGACTTACAGTAGTACTGGGTTTCTTTTGGTTGTTGGCTGCACAGCAACCTTTCATTAACAATTCCCTGTGTGCGTTTTCTTTCATTTGGTTGTTGGCTGCACAGCAACCATTCATTAACAATTCCCTGTGTTGGCTGCACAGCAACCTTTCATTAACAATTCCCTGTGTATGTTTTCTTTCATTTGGTTGTTGGCTGCACAGCAACCTTTCATTAACAATTCCCTGTGTGTGTTTTCTTTCATTTGGTTGTTGGCTGCACAGCAACCTTTCATTAGCAATTCCCTGTGTGTGTTTTCTTTCATTTTTCCTCTTCACCTGTGCAGTGTATATTACACCTTCTTGAAACTGAACTGCCCAGTGGCTTGCTGGTACAGGCACTGGGACAGAACATGACTGGGTGTGGCAGTATTAGGAGTAGGATGAGTGGCGTGAGAGTAATGCTGTCGAGAGAGCACAGAAGATGCAATAGGTATCAAAAACATAGAGAGGAAAAAAATAGGCCTAGTGTCATTTGTTCATCACCATCCATTTCATTATCACTCCTAAACCCAGCTTATTTTATCTCCTGAAAAGAGACATGTATGTCCCTGTCCTCGCCTTCTGTATTTCCTCAATTTGCTCATCGAGTAATTGTCATAAAACTGAGCAGTCATCAACCTGTTTTTGTGGTGGTGAGGCATAACATTGCGTGGGGTACTGGTGTTTGTGTGTGCTTCAGATAATTTGATATATACTCCAGCTATTATCACTGCCATGGCGTTTTGATATGCATCTCCTATTTACTCAGTTCTGTGGCAAATATAAAACTTGTCTTCTCATGCCTTCATATTTGTTCCCCCAGTCTTTCATTTTTTGGATATTCTCTGACTTGCTCTGTCTGTCTGTCTTTATCTCTCTCTCTCTCTCTCTCTTCTTTCTGTGCCTCTCTCTATCAAGAAGTTTTAGGAATGGAATTTCCCCTCTGATACTTATTTTTCCCAAGAAAGATTACATGGTTTACCTTAGTTTGGAGACTGAAAGATTCTTCAAACATGTATGTGCATGCTTCCATATACACACATAATGCTCTTTGAAACTGATGGAACAGCCGACAAATGAACATTCTGGTCAAGAAAATAACACAATTTAAAATGTTCATGAGTTGTAGTCTTACTCTTTTTGTAACAAAATGATGGTAATTTAAAATCTGAACTACTTATAAAGGAAATTTGTATACAAAGCCACAGTCTTTGAAGACAGATGGTTACTCAACCATGATTGATTCGTTTTGAAAGATAACAGCTTGTATGAGATACAATGCATTACCTGTTAAAAAATATGATGCATAAACATTTGTAATTGCACCTTTGCTCATTATGACAAATCATTACTTCTGTAGAAGTCTTCATGAAAATCTTACAACAGCTGTTTCATGAAAATAAGATAAATAAAATAATAAACTTTATTCATAAACAATTTCCTCACTGTTACTTAAACAAATACCATAATAATAATTTTCCTAAAGTCTGTTGGAGTTTTTAAAGTACTTTTTAAAAACAAATTTTTATACATATACCTGCTCCCTCCACCTCTCCCTTCAACCTTTTCACTCTTTACAATTAGCATGCCTTTTCAAACTTTTATCTGTTCCAGTGTAGAATTAATTCATGCTGACATTAGCACGTAATCTTTTTCTTCTTTTTTTTTTCAAATGAGTGGGGTTTGTATAATCTAGTTTGTGAAAAATGGCAATAATATTTTTGCATGGAGGCAAAAATTGTGAGCAGATCAGCTTTGATTTAGTTTGATAGTGTGTAAAATATATTAATGGGGTAGATTGTGTGAATAGATTAGGATCAGTCAATTTAGTGGTGTGTTACATGTGTTCCTATAACAATAAAAGCATATTCCATTTGAAAAAAATTCCATTTGTTTTATTCTCCAAAGAAGTTCCATGAAAAATTATATTTACAATTTCAGTTGTTGTCGTTAACAGGAATGGTGTATTTAAAATCAAGCAATAGGCAATATTTCTTAGTGAGCTTGTGAAGATTTGAAATTCCACACCTATGAAAATTTACTCTGATAAAAGATGGTTTATTTTGAGTACCGGTTATTTTATGCTGTTTCCTTGAACAAAATGTGTGGGCATTCAAGAATACATATGTGTCAGTGTAAAACTGGTGATGAAAAGACGGTGATGGTTGTTTTTCCCCCAACCATCTCACAAGTCTCACTTATGTTTTTGTAATGTGTCCTACTTGCCAGTCACTGTGTGTATATATATGTACAGTGGAATCATATTCATCCGAGCTCCTTTTCTACACTGCTTTTATTGCACAACATAAATGATTTATGTCTGTATTATAATCTGCCATTGATTTGATGTGTATTGCATGATGCATTTTCATTTGCTGTTTTTTGATCATGTCACAAAACTTGGGCATTGGGCATGTATGCTTGTTCCTTTTATCTCTGTTTAGAATTTCACTTTTCCACTGCCTGATCACATCTTATCAGTGCATCAAGCATGTTTTGTTTTGTACACTATCTTTTCATGGAGTGTACATATTGTGAACATATTCACCTCCAGTCTGAAAATTCATTTTGCATGCCTGTATTGAATCTGATACATCCCGCAAATGCTCTTTACCTTTTTCTTTCGTTTTTTTTTTTTTCTTAGTCTTTTGATGCCATGGTGTAGTAAATTATCAGTAATAGTCATTATTCCCCATGACACATGATAAGTTTCAGAAGTGAATGTAAATGTGTTTGTCAGTAGCAGTTGCAGCAGTAGCAGTAAGTTATTGCACTGACAAACGGTTTGCTTGATCAACCGAAATAACTGTAAGAGTCATAGAGATGACCACTGATAAATGAGTGATATAGCAATAAAATAATAAAACTACTTTAATTAGCAAAATGCAGTGTGCCTTTCAATGCATAAAAAGAGTTGTTTGCTTTTCATGGGTGATAGGGGTTAGGATGGTATTTTGTTTTTCATAGTTTCTAAATTTCTGTATGTTCTGATATTTGAGTGATTATGATTATTTCTATTTTAGTTTTGGTCATTATTAAGTAGTATCAACAGGTTTTAGGTTTGGATTTTTTTTCTTCGGATTTTTGCCTTTGTGACTGGTTTATCACTGATAACAGCCTATTATTATGATCCCTATCACACAAGCAAAATGAAACATTGTATTCACTCCTTTTGTTTTATATCATAATGTGACATGTTCCATGCTGATCTTTTAAAGCCACAGTGTCCATCTGAACTGGGCTTTGATGTTAATCCAGTGTACATATATCAGCATATGTCTTGAAAAGCCAGTTTATAAAATGAAAATGAATTTCTGTGTCTTTGTTGTTGTTGTTTGAAGTGAGGAAGGGGTGGATAACTGGGCCTGTGGGTGAGTGTCATTTTGAAGCCACAGTCCAGATACAGTCACGTCTTCCCTGTTACTGAAAGAAACTGTGTTGGAATAAGTGAGGAATAATCTGTTGGTTTTACTGGTGTGGCAAAAGAAACTGTGTTGGATAGCTGTGGAATCGTCGGTTGGTGTTACAGATGTGGTCAGGTGCTGATGTGTGTGGATCTCAGTCTGGTCAGTTTGTGACTGTCGTTGTCGGTATTTTGTATCACACTGATGTTTTGTAGAAATCACTGTGTGCACTGCAGATTAGGGATGGAGCAATGGATCTGTGTTCTTTGAAACAACATATTAATGTAAAATCAGTGGCCCTGACTCTGACGTTTGTTGTATACATGATCTTCGTGACATGGAATCCAGTCATGTGTGCAGAGCAATTACAGACACATATGTGCAAAATATTTGAGTGGGAAAGTGTTGGTAGTTCATGTGGTTGTGTATTTATAACTACATTTTATTTGCAAATATCATCACCTTAAGTATCGGCAGTCAAAGAAAGGAGTCTCAGTCTACTTAAAATGGACAGGTGCTTTTTTTTGTTGTTGACATCTGTAGCGTTTGATATGAAAAGTGTTTATTAAATGTCAAACTGAGAGAGTGAAGGGACCCTCTGATGATCTCATTATTCTGATAGTGGTTTTGCCAGAAGTCCCTTCTACTTCTCAGAACATCTTTTTTTTCTACTATTCTCCATGACATACATGTATGTATGCCTATTCAAGCACATTTGCATATTTTTATCACCCCCAGAAATAGAACAGAGCAAGTACTGGCATGTTTCTGTTGTGAATATTAAATGTTGTTATCACCTAGCAAAAAATAAAAAATAAAAAAAATAATAGATAATCATGTCAACCGTAGACAAATGAATGTGATCTACATGAATAATGGTAGTATTGGAGGAAACTAGACAGGCTTGGCTTGAGGAAGAAACACTGTGGACAGAGATGTGTACAGGCATGGTGTAAAGCACCATGCGTTCAAGAATGGACTGCTGTTCTGTAATGAGAAAATGACCTGCACAACACCTGTAAAAAGGGGAAAAAATCGCAATAAGAAATGTTGTTTTGCTGTTGGTTATTTTAAACTTATTGTAATGATTTCTGCTGAGGATGTGTGTGGGTGTGTATGTGCACGTGAGAATTTCATTTCCCATTTTTGTGTATATTCATCACTCCTCATTTGGCATATTTTGATCATTACTAAACAAATCATGCTTTGTATAATTCAGTGACAACCTTTGTCACACTCCTTTTTCTCTGCGCCTCACACACCTGTTTATTTGCGCCTCCATCTCTTGCTCAGTGGCCAGCAAGTCAAAGGTGATATTATTCCGTCAGCTGCCTTGTGTTTGAGACGCCATCTACACATTTCATGTTTTGTTTTCCTTCTGCATCTGTGACCCTGATCGTTATGGAAACACTTTCATGCTTGTTTTTTGTGTAGTGCCAGTTATGTAGGAGTCAGTGGTGATGGTGGTGTGTGTGTGTGTGTATGTTGTTCATGAATAGAATTGTATCATGGTCTTTTTCTTTCTTTCTTTTTTAAATAATTTTTTCTTTTTTTTCTTTTTTATTTGTGTCAGAGTGCTTGTTTTTTGTTACCAGTTTGTTTCATGAATGAAAAGGGTATTATAAAAGAATTGTTAGAGAAAACATTTTTACAGACGCGTTGCATGCTGAAGTCTCTTCTACATAACTATTTACACACACACACACACACACACACACACACACACACACACACACACACACACACACACTACTCCATACAAACCCACACAGGCATCCACAAATATTTGTGCACTCATGTACACAATCCACATGCTTGCAAAATACTCGCATACAGACCCACTCACAAGATGAGCCCATGTGTTATGGATGTTCACTCATAGGTACACATGCACACACACACACACACACACACACACTCAAATGCAGACATACTCACAAGGTGAGCCCATGTGCTGTGTTTAAGATTTCCACTTAACGTAATGGCAGCAGCTACTGATTAAGCCATTCCCGTGTCATTCCAATCACAGCCTAGGCAATGGTGCTCATCCTGAACTGAACTGTACCTCACACAGATTGCAGACTTTTGTCTGTCAGAGATGCTGTCACTGTGTCAGATGTTATACATGTTGTTTTTGTGTGTGTGTTTTTTCTTTTCTTTTCCACCTTTTCTTCTACTGAAGACAGTACTGTGTGATTGTGAATTTCAGAAGTCAGACGAGTTTATTTGATATCATTGTATGTATATTTTGGTCCTTTTTTTATTATTAGATTTTGTTTTCTCTCCCTTTTTTAAAGACAGCGCTGTGTGGCTCTGAATTTTATAAGCTTGATTTGCAGTTAACAAACTTAACAGAAGGCAGGTATTTATATTATAAACAATAAAGGTGCACAAGTTATTTTTCCAATTTTGTCTGATGCACAAGTTATGTTTTCATTTTTTGTCAGATGCCCAAGTTATGTTTTCATTTTATGCACAAGTTTTCATTTTTTGTCAGATGCACAAGTTATGTTTTCATTTTTTGCCAGTGTCTTGTTTTTACTGCAGTGAAGTCTTGCAGAGTTTTTTGTAGAAAATATGATGAAGTCATCAGGGAAATGCCCTAGTCATGTCAGTCACTTGTTCTGGCGTCTTCACCACATGTCCCCATATCTTGGATACCAGCACATTGTTCCCTTGTTCCTGTTTTTCTTATCATATTCAGACATTGTGCGCAATATTGTCTCAGTGTTAAATTTGTTTCTTATCTCAGAGGAACCTTCCTCCTCCTTTCTACACCCATGTTTTGTTTTTTGGGGGTTGTTTTTTTTTTTTTAACATTTTGCTTGCGAAAATTACATTGTTGTAGCATAGGAACATGTTTTTCACACCTTTGTAGAAGATTGGAGGATTTGGGTGTGGGGAGTGCTAGAGCACAGAGGTTTTACAATGTCTGTTGCTCACTCTGTCATGGCGCATACCTGCATTCTATAGTCTGAACCAGCTCGTCTTAAATTTAGCATGCCGACTAATTGCAGCATCTGGTGGGTTTGAGGCAGACTGGGAGTGGAGTGAGTTCAGTGCTGAAGTAAGGAACTGTGCTTGACAATTACAAACATAATTACACCAGCTTAGTTGACAAAGCTGGGCTTCATGTCCTCTGCAGTTAAACTTGCTTCATGATGCTGTTGATCAGTGAGTATGAGTAGTGCTATGAGATTAACCCCTTGACTGCTGATTTTTGGTGTAATGAGATCAGTGTTATGTGTTTTAACTGCAGTCACTACATGTGTACTTTTTAATTATGTAATTGATTTTGCTGAGCAAAGGTAATCTCAAGCAAATGACAGATATCCTGACCAGCAAGCTCTGTCCTGTTTTGGTAAGGCGACAGTCCATCACTGACTAGAGTAGTTGTCAGCAGCAGTCAAGGTGGTAACATTTTGGATGTCAAGTCTTAGATCAATGATTTAGTACTTGGCTAGGCTGCATGAGCAATCTTTGCAGCACGAAGTTTGCTTAGTGATGAGAATGTTCCTAAGTCAATGGAATCAACGTTGATATAGGAATGTTCTTAATGCTAAAAAATAACAACAAAAAACCCAACTTAATGCTGCTTTTATTGCTCATGCAACTCAGCCCTGGACTGGAGAAATTTTGTTTCTCCATTGTGGGTTTTTTTTCCCCCTAGGACAGTGGGAACAGACATGTGCACTGAAGGGTCCATCTTTTTTGTCCTGGGGACTGTAGTCTGTTCCTAAGAGTTCTTTCCAGTGAGTTGATAGCTTCCTGTTTGTTTGGAGGACTTTGGGAATTATTGACGATTAATGACTTGTTGGCATTCAGCCTCATGGTCAGGTTCTGTTCTAAAGCTGGTACTGAAGAGGAGTCCTGCTGGTAGTGCTGCTTCATTCTTTTGCTCCTATGAGCTGTAACTTGCTCAAAATACTCCTTTCCACATATGAGTAGGCTTCAGTGTTATTACTTTCTTTTCTCTGCATCGTATAGGCAGCCATACTCTGTTTTCAGGGACAATGCTTGCTGGGTGTGTTATTGTGTCCAGAAGCAACAAAATTGTTTTGTGAAATACTTTTTGTCTAACATCCTTGTTGGATCTTTTGCACACCCAGATCCTCAAGAAAAACATTCAGGCACTTGCAGGCCAGGTTGTAATAATGTTGAACTGGAAGGTCTTAGAAATCTGTGACACTTGCCTACAAAATGGTGTCCAGATGAACCAAAGATCTTCCAGAGTTATGGACGATCAACTCACTTGTTGCTCAGTCATAGCATCTACCGTCGCCCTGTTTGAAGGGCTAGCACTCCGACAGTGGCAGAAGATGAGAACAGTGGGATGAGGAGGGGTGGGGGGGAATGTGGGGGTGAGGGGGGGAAGCTGCTCAGCTTGTGTTCTCGCATGAAGCCATTGACTTTGTCACTTTTTCGTTGTTATCCATCACTGATATGTGCACCTCCTTCAGAATGACAACTGTTGTTTTAGGCAGATAATACATTTCTCAGACTTGTCTTTACTTTTTTTTAAGCTGGAAATGAGATTCAGTGTTTTGTGTCAAGTGTCTTGGAGTTGGACTTATTATGCTTTGGAACAAACTACATATTATTTATACACTAGCGTATCATTTCACTGTGAACACATGCTGGTTGTTAACACATATTCATTGCCCAGAACTGTGGGTTGTAATTAGTGGTCTCACGGACAACTTTTTAATGATGTTTGTTTCTATCGTGGGCACGAGAGGTATGTGTGAGCTTTGCTTGTTTTTGAGTTATCCTGAGCATTTTGTGACTTTGGCAAATATTTGGCATTTATTGAATGGTGTAAAAGGAGGTGACTGAGTGGCATGGAATGATGACTGATTGCATGTTTGATGAACACATTGGATTTTTCTTTTCTTTTTTAATTTGCTTGTCATAATACAACTATCAAGACCCAAAGTCTGTGCGTGTATATTGTTTCTCTGTGCACACGTGAGTGTGCACATGTGTATGCATGTACTATTGCATTTGTGTGCACAGCGTAATATACACATGTAAGTATGTGTTTATGTTCTAGAATGACTTTGGGCATTCCAAAGGACAATGAATAAAATCCTTGAGGGAATGAAGGCGCCGTCAAATGTCACCAGACACATAAACAAGGGGAACAGCAACAAAAAACAGCAACTGCAGCAGATTAGGAAACTGAATTCAATCCAAAGGAAAAGTAATCACCAAATCTCACTGGGAAAGTTGGCTAATCGAAGTCTGCCACTAAAAGAAGAAAAAATGTCAAATTTTTAAAAAAGAAAGAAGAAAAAAAAACTATTTATGACACTAAAGTGAATTCAAAGGCAAAATCACCAGATCGCAAGAAAAGTCAAGTCAAAGCCGATCACTGGGAAAAAGAAAAAGAACAGCAGCGTGCAAAAAGTGATTGAAAATAGGTGAACTCTGTTGGTAACAGGTGCTGGCAGCAGGTGATGACTGATGAACATCTGTTTTTTTCTGTGTTGATAGTCGGGCTAAATGCTTTCACAACCATCGATATGCAGTGGCGAAGCCCTGTCGGTCGTCTTTAAAGAACTTTCAGTTTATTCTTGACATCTTTAATTGTTGGCGAACGCTGTAGCAAGTCAAGTCAAGCCTTTCGTCTAACTTGCAGGAGGCTCAATAGTTACATTCAGATATATGCGGACACATACAGACACACTCTCTAACATACAAGTGCGCGCGCGTGAACACACACACATACACACACACAGTACAGCACAGCACAGCACACACACACACACACACACACACACACACTGATGATATTGATGAGGGATCTGAATCATATTTGTTTGAAAGATAAAAGAAACAGCTGTCATCTTCTCATGGAATTAGAACAAAGAGCAGAATGCAACATCCGATGTACACTTGATTATGCATGTCTTATCATCCATCAAACGTTGCAACCAAAATGGAATGGGATTCTTAGATTTTACCTGTCGTCTGTATTGCTGACGAAAAAAAAGTAAAAGACGTTGTCAGTCACAAAGTCCTAAGAATAATGACTGATAACAAAATACCCCCGTTGAAATACCTGGAAATCATGTCCGAAAATCGTGGTCCAAAACTATACCACTTACAGAAAATAAATTTTTTTTGTTAACTTACATGCAGGGAAAACATGTTTTTATTCGTTTCGTCAATCTGCTATAGACTATGCCACTGCACTTTGGGATTCAGCCAGCAGTAATTTGCTTCAGCCAGTGATTAACATCCACAAAAGAGCTGTTAAATCAACTATTGACAAGTCAGCTTCTGTAAGAGATTCTGAATACAAGTAGGCAGATATCCTTTCTTGCAAGACTAAACTTTTCACTAGTAAAGGTTTTTTCATACTCCATGGTTAATCTCAATAATGGATGATTATGTTTTATCCTAAGGGTCATCGACTCTCAGATAATATTCTGTATGTAAATCAAGGTCTGAGGCTTGGTTGTGAAATCGTATTCCTCACAATCTATTAAAAAACATTTCTTAAAATCGAACTCTGAAACAATTTGATTAAGTGAAATTCTATTGTTTATTAACCTTTCGACTTTGATACAACTGTATCCGAAGATACAGGCGGGGTGTGGGGGGGAGTGTGTGTGTGTGTTGGGGTGGGGGGGCAAAATGGTTTAGACGCTTATCTACCAATAGGCTGCAGTGTCCGTGATCGAGGGTCAGGGTTTGAATCCAGGTCTCGCCCTTTCTCCCAAGTTTGACTGGAAGATCAAAAGGAAAGTCCACAGTCATTCGGATGAGACGACAAACCGAGGTCCCGTGGGCAGCAGGCACTTGGCGCACTGAAAAAGAACCCATGGCAACATAAGTGCATGTTGTCCTTTGACTAAATTCTATAGAGGAAATCCGCTCTAAAAGGTACACAGGAAAAAATTAATTTGTATTTGTATTTCTTTTTATCACAGCAGATTTCTCTGTGTGAAAATCGGGCTGCTCTCCCCAGGGAGAGCGCGTCGCTACACTACAGCGCCACCCATTTTTTTGTACTTTTTCCAGCGTGCAGTTTTATTTGTTTTTCCTATCGAAGCGGATTTTTCTACAGAATTTTGCCAGGAACAACCCTTTTGTTGCCGTGGGTTCTTTTACGTGCGCTAAGTGCATCCTGCACACGGGACCTCAGTTTATCGTCTCATTCGAATGACTAGCGTCCAGACCACCACTCAAGGTCTAGTGGAGGGGGAGAAAAAATATCGGCGGCTGAGCCGTGATTCGAACTAGCGCGCTCAGATTCTCTCGCTTCCTAGGCGGATGCGTTACCTCTAAGCCATCACTCCACCTTATGCATGCACTCAAAGCCTGACCAGCGCGTTATGCTGCAGGTACAGGCACCGGCCCAACAAATATGGTGGAGCGTATTGTCTGAACACCAGAGGCGCATCCTCGAGAAACTGAAACTGAAAGATGTATTGTGTTTCAATATTAATGAGACTGTTCTGCTGTGGAAGTCCCTTTTGCCCGCCCCAGCCCCACGCCTCTCTCTCAGTCTCTGTCTTTTTGTCTGAAGGCCTGATCAGCGTGCTGGGTTCATGCGAAGGTCTCGCACTGCTTTTTCTTCTTCTTTTTTTTTTTTCTTCTTTTTTTTTTTTTTTTTTTTTTTTAACCCCCCCCCCCCCCCCCCCAATCAGATGTGTAGCGTATATGGATCTGTCCGCACGCTCTGACACCTTGAAACTGAAACTGTCACGAAAATATAGTTTTCCTTTCCCTCTTCTTGTGTTTGGGACATATTCTGTGTTTATTTTGTATGCTCAGAATGACTGGGTTTTTTTTCTTAGGATTGGATGTTTAAAAAGTTTGGGTTCTTTGTTTGTGTTTTTGATAATGCAAATTCCACTACCCTCGTGAAACAAAGCTCGTTTCGTTTTGTTTCGTTTTTACGCAATCACACTTGCGCATGCGCAGTCAATCAAAAGTTTGTCGGCTTCTTCACAAAGATCTGGCCAGAGAGATGGAAAACTGGAAGGTGAGTGCTGCTGTCAAGATTTCATAACTGAGGCCGTGGGTGTGTGTGTGTGTGTGTGTGTGTGTTTTCAGATAAATGTTGTTGTTGATTTTTTTTTCAGAAAAGAATCCTCTTTGATATGATAATTTACGGGTAAATGTCTATTGTATCCTAATTCAGTGACCTGTTTTACGGCAATTTTCTTGCATTGTGTAAAAGCGACATTGTCATGAACAGATGTGATCCACGTTTTTCTTTCTCTTTAACCCGATTGAATTTGTTGTTTTATTCCAGATTTGATACAGATTCAGTCACTAAATTCATGAACAGCCATCTTGCAAAGGATGCGGATTTGTCTGCAACGATGCGCTCATTTGGAGAGCCGCCATTACTGTTTATAGTCCTCTGCAACCATGCAAAGCTAAACAAACAAAAATAAATTGAGTGGCGTCGACAGGTTTTAGTTCGTGTTCATGATTTGTGTCACTGTACATCGTATTTAAGCCTAATACTTGACTTGAAAGGTGGATTGTAGGCCTACCACTCGTGTCTTTTTTTTTTATTTTTTATATGCCCGCATTGCAAACCCGCATCCAAAACTTATCGTTTAGATAGGCCCCAGAAAAGTAGGGCGTCCTTTTTCCAAGTCGTCTTAGGTCATCTGCCAGCGCGACGTAAAACGAACCGTGTGATTTAAAGTCAATTTTAAAGGAACGAATCAAGTTGTTCTGTGGACTGGAGTCGAGGACCTTTCTGCTTTCGTCGCGTTCAAAAGGTCAGTTGTTGATCTGTTGCGGAGGTCCTTGGTGGCTTTCTTTGGTGTGTGTTCCCCTTGATTCATTGTGATTTCATTTATTTTCTTTAGAGTTTGACTCTGCGCCTATTTATCCTGTCTTTAAAAAATGAGTCCAGCAGTCTTTTTTTTCCTTTCTGTTTTATAAATGTTTTCTTACAATGATTTATCAGCAATGTGATTTTTTTTTTTTTTTTTTTTTTTAGGAAATCACTGTGATATTTCTCAACTTTTGTGTCAAGGAGAATGAAAAATACTTTCTGGTGTCAATTTCGGCTAATACGTTCATGCTAATTTATGTTAAATAGGATCGTCTGCGTTTTGCCTGGGGACTCAGCATACTACATACGTCCTACGGTTTATAAGAACCTCCAAACTGAAGGAGTCCTGTAAAGCGCCTAAAGCCATACTTAGAGAATAGGCGCTGTGAAATTTCGCTTCTTCTTCTTCTTCTCCTCCTCCTTCTACTACTTCTTCTTCTTCTACAATATGGAACTATAGATATCTGCAGTAGGCTACAGAAGGAAAACGAAACAGATTTTCAACGAACATACGAACAGTCATCAATCCACTAAGACTTACACTTACTGCAAGGTTCTGAACACAGCCTGTGCACTCATGTGTACAACACGACTCGACTAACACTAGCAACAACAACAGTGGCAACAGCAACATGAACATCATATTTAATCCACAAACATATATTTTTGATAATATCCAAGCATCCTGATTTAAATGCACACTGACTCATGAACTCGTCGACCCACCCACCCCACCCGCGGACACACACACGCAAGCTGATAACTGTTGACAAACCATTTGATCAAGAAAACTTTAATACAAAAGGGACAGGGATAGCTTGCTACAGAAACGGGCCAGGTCAAGACATTTCCAGGGAGCCTCGAGACATTGCTGGGGCACTTAGAGACATTGTAGTGGCACTTCGTTACCAGGGAGCCTCGAGACATTGCTGGGGCACTTAGAGACATTGTAGTGGCACTTCGTTACCAGGGAGCCTCGAGACATTGCTGGGGCACTTAGAGACATTGTAGTGGCACCTCATTACCAGGGAGCCTCGAGACATTGCTGGGGCACTTAGAGACATTGTAGTGGCACTTCGTTACCAGGGAGCCTCGAGACATTGCTGGGGCACTTAGAGACATTGTAGTGGCACCTCGTTACCAGGGAGCCTCGAGACATTGCTGGGGCACTTAGAGACATTGTAGTGGCACTTCGTTACCAGGGAGCCTCGAGACATTGCTGGGGCACTTAGAGACATTGTAGTGGCACCTCGAGACAGCTCGTTGCGATCTACCTTGCTAACGCATCAACCTGCCCCGTCGCGACCTGCCCCAAACCTTTTTTTTCTTCTTTTTTCTTTTTTTTCCTAAAGAAAGAAAAAAAGACATGTGGCGTTTTTCAATTGAATCCATTATTTCATGGTATTCCTGAAACATTAACAAATTAAAAACTGCCTGTTACCCACTGTGTGTGTGTGAAAACAAAATAGCGAAAATGCCCCATGGATACACAGGTGATGAACAACTTCATGACTATACGCAAGATGCGCATTGGTATAACTGGTAAGTGCAGATAAGGCACGCGCTACAGCATGAAAAGGAAGTTAGAAAAAGAGCTTCAGTTTCGACATCACCTCATATAGTTAGTTTCGCACCATCAGCTTGATGCGGTTAATTACCAGCCAGACTGCCTGTGACATTCTGACCTGATTGTCTCAAGTTTCGCTGTCTTACATTTAGAGCTGGCTCTTTCTCTCTATCACACACACACACACACACACACACACACACACACACACACACACACACACACACACACACACACACACACACACACACAGATATATATATATATATAGAGAGAGAGAGATTTTATATATATATATATATATATATATATATATACACACACAATTTGTTTATATCTTATTTGTTCTTGATCACACACACCCTTCCCCCATATATATGTACCAGATAGACAAGAACAAATAAGAAAAAATGCATGGAGTGTATGTCTGTCTATTTTGTTACTGCGTGTACACTATTCTTCTTGTACCATTATGACTGGTTTCATTGTTTTACGTGTAGGACTGGCTGACATAGGCCTATGGTGCTATATATGGAAAAGAAGAAGGGCAATTATGCACGAATTACTGAGAAAAGTTGCATGGAGTGTATCTCTCTATATATTTAAACTGTATGTAAACTAACCTTATTATGCGTGTGAATGACTGGTGCCGCGAAAGCGCTTTGATTTGTCTCTGCACAAGATTCAGCGCTATATAAATATAATAATAATTATTATTAATTATTATTATGCCAGAGAAGTAAAGATTAATATAGGAGGAAAGGGGGGGGGGGGGGGGGATAATGATAAAAAGCGAAAGAAACTCTGTGTATGTCTATCTGTCTCTCTGACACTCTGTGTCTGTCTGTCTGTCTCTGTGTTTCTCTCTGTCTCTGTCTGTCTGTCTCTCTCTCTCTCTCTCTCTCTGCTCGTGAAGATTTATGAAGAAGATGTGAGGGGGACGATCCTGTGAATGCCCGTGCGAATGCTGACGATCAGAAGAAAGACGACGTTGAAGAAACAGAAATAGTAGAAAGGAAACAAAGAGCGAAGGAATGTTCCTATCCCAGGAAGCAGGGAAGATCCATAAAAGCAACGCTAAACCTGGACGACAGAAGGAAAGAAGGATGAAAAGCAGAAGGGATGCAACAACGTGTACCCACAAACATTTATCAACCACAAAACTAAGATGAAAGAAATAAAATAAGAAAAATAGTACAAGGCAGTATCCGCTCTATCTTTGATTAAAAAAGGGACATGTGTTTTTCCTCAGCGGGAGAGAGAGGGGGTAAGAGGGAGTGGGGCAAGAGGCCGGGGGGTGGGGGTGGAGGGAATGGTAGTGCGATGCGCATATGTGCATGCTAGAGGTTCAAGACGAACAAACCCGCGAAGAAAAAAAAACTTCACTCGCTTTATTTTACGCGCTCGTTTACTTTTGTTTTTTGTTTTTATTTTCACCCAGATTAACGTGTTTTATTTATGTGTATAATCTCTCTCTCTCTCTCTCTCTCTCTCTCTCTCTCTCTCTCTCTCTCTCTCTCTCTCTCTCTATATATATATATATATATATATATATATATATATATTTATATATATATTTATTTATTTATTTTTTTTATTTGAGGGAGGTGTCGCTTAAGATTTAGATAAATACGGGAATGAGAAATTGTGCGCGTGCGCGTTGTGATGAAAAAAGAGAGTAGAAGTATAACTCTCTTTTTTTTAAAGGGGGGCGGGGGGATTGGGGGGGGGGGAGGAGAGGAAGCACTTCAGTTCTCATCATATGACACAAGTAGGACAAAGAAAACACATGAAAAAGAAAAAGGACAGCGTGACTTGAATTAATTCGCCTGTATCGTGTATCAAGTGTACTTTGCTAAATGAGAGATGGAGAGGGAGGGACGGAGATTGGGGAAGAGAGTGGGTTGGGTGGGTAGACATCAGTGGGGGGAGGGGGGGGGGGTGTGATAACACAAGGGAAGGAGCGATGTGTGCGTGAATGTGTGTATGTTCGCGTGCGTGCGAATTGTTGAGGGGTGTGTGTCTTGTGTGTTTATTCTTCACGGTTTTTTGTTGTTGTTTGTTTGTTTGTTTGTTTTGTGGGGGGGGGGGGGAGCGGGTGCTGGGGAATGGGGGGGGGGGGGGGGGTTCAGATGAATATTTTGAACGTGTCTCTTTTGTTCGTTCATAAAAAGAAATATATTTCTCGGGTGCTCTCGAACCATCCGCCAAACCTACCCCGACCTACCACATACCAGCAAATGCCAAACCGACTATTCTCACCTTGCGGTTGTAGTTTTCAGCCGTGATACTGCCTCTGATATTTAATGAAACCCTTCTTCTGGAGCACGGATGATAGTCTCATAACATCTGTGGGTCTGCTATTTATTCAGCATTCCTTTCTTTGTTTATCTGTTTGTTTGTTTGTGTATCAGTTTATTTATTCTCTTATTGATAATGATATTCTATTCGGATTTACTGATGAAGATTTCTTCCCCTACTGATAACAGATCACTGGCCTTTCCTCACTGTACCTTTCCCTCACCAGATGTAAATGGAAGCCAGGTTGCTTTTCTCTTTTAGAAAACTAAATACGATGTCCAAGAGTAGTGTTTGTGTGCGTGTGTGCGCGCGCGCGACTGTGTGTGTGTGTGTGTGTGTGTGTGTGTTCTCATTCATCCTTTGGGGTGTCTGAATCAATGATCAACAATATTGAGGAAAACCCCGTCACTGGCACTGATCTTTGTCTGGCCATTGCTGGATGTTTGTGTTTCTCTCTTCTTCTTCTTCGTCCTTGGGTTGTAGCTTCCATGTTCACGTGTGTACATGTACGACTAAGCTTTTACGTGTATGACCATTTTTACCCCGCCATGAAGGCAGCCATGCTCCGCTCTTGGACGGTGTTGTGTTTATGGCTCGCTGTTGTTGAACGTCACGAAACTTTCAGAGTACATAGAACAGGTCGGTCCACTTCCTTTGGTTCCCGGACGTTTGTCGTAACAGGTAAGGCTATCGTCGAGCGTGTCATGTTCGAGCACAGTCTGGAGTGTGTGTCCATCCTATTATCCATCCCATTGGCTGTTTTCCGTGTGGGCTTGTCCCGGCCGACTGTCATGATTGTCCTTGACATTGATAATCTTATCACGATTGTGCTTGACATTAATAACCTTGTGTGTCGTTCCACCTTTAAGTCGTCTTTATGGGAGCGTATAAATATTTATTGTATATGTGTGATGTGTTTCTTCTGTGTGTGTGTGTTTGTGTGTGTGCGTGTGTCCGTGCGTGCGTGCGTGTGTGTGTGTGTGTGTGTGTGTATGTCTGTGTGTGTATGTGTGTGTCAGTGCTCAACCATCTTTCGAAAGAAGACGTCTTCATCAGTGATGACAGTAAAGTATGGACCAAACTGACAATCGGTGATATCTACCTGTTTTGTTTGTTTGTTTGTTTTGTTTTGTTTTGTTTTTTGATCGATGTCACTGCCATTGAATCCGTAACCTTGGGGCACTGCATCGCTGAACGCATCACCAACTATCTCCATTTCTGTCAGTCTTGGGACAGGGCCGGAGTTCCGACTAAGCTCCTCACTGTCTACTGAGCGAGGTATCTGCTCACTTCCTTCCACGTTCCACATCCATTTTTCCCCTGCACAATTCCCACATGGATGATCTTGCGGACCCCGGCAGACCTATCGATAGCTGTTGTTGTTGTTTTTTTGTTTTTTTTCTCAAGGCCTGACTAAGCGCGTTGGGTTACGCTGCTGGTCAGGCATCTGCTTGGCAGATGTGGTGTAGCGTTTTGTCCAACGCAGTGACGCCTCCTTGAGCTACTAAAACTGAAACTGTTGTCTAACTGTTGCCACCAGGCTTCTCCCACCTGATTGATGACCGGTGCCGGAGTGAATCGAACAGAACAGCTCCAGCTGTCTCTTGGCTCTAGCCTTTATTGACAGCACAAGTTTATACAGACGTTGGCGTCACAGTATCGTCACAATATCAGTGAGGCGAAGGAAGCAGGGCTCAACTTCTGGAGACGTTTTCCCTTGCAATACCTGTGGGAAGTGCTGCGCATCCAGAATCGGCGTCTTCTCCCATATGAGGACACACACCGACAGATAAGCCTGCCTGCCTATTCGTCCGACGGGAGACTCCATCATCAGTGAGGCAGACCTCTGTGCTTTATGCATGGGTGTTAAGTTTTACAGGCAGTTTCAGTTTCAAGGGGGTGTGGAAGCGTTCGGACTGATCCATATACATGTACGGACTGATCCATATACATGTACGCTACACAACATCTGCTGTTGAAATAAGGGAGCATTTTCCCGACCTTCGCATATACCCAGCTCGCTGATCACTGAGGCTTTTGTGAGCCTACCCCAGGCAGTTTGTGTAAAATATTGAGATGAAATGGATTTTTAAAAAGACAAAATAAACAAATGAGTGTACGTAAGATTGTAGTAAAGTGAAAGATAACGTACAAGATAGATGATTAAACACACACACACACACACACACACACACACGTAGATAAACCAATCATGGAGATATTCCACACCCCATAATTATTTAATACACAAAATACTGGCGGAAAACAGAAACAGGAACACAGCAAAAACTCGTTCTTTGTCGACATGTGTTCGTAAACAGAACTGAAAATTTAACTGCACAATGTCGAGGTATGGTTCATTCAGAATGAGTATGGACTGCAAACGACACATCAAAAGATACCTAAGTGGCTATTAAGAAGCAGAACCAGGTAAACAGACATTGTTTTGAACACAGTTTTGGATGTCAGGGCTGACTTTTTTTCTTCTTCTTCTTTTTTATTTATTTACTTTTTTTTTTTTTTTTTTTTTTTTTTAGCCACTGTCTACAATAAAGTGCTTGCGTGCACGCGTGTGTATATACTCTCCGTGTACAGTAGGGTATTCTGACTCCATGCTCGATGGCACACATATGGAATTGATCAGTGGTAACATCTCGCCTCCTTCAACATGGCATTTTCATAGAGGCCAGACTAGATGCCTACTCCAGATATGTTCACACATCTTCGAAATACACACTACTGGACAGAACAGGCCCACTTGCCGCGCCTCACAGACACGTAGCCTCCTGTATAACCAAACACTCTTGGTCTCACTCCTTCGCTGACACTGTTTGCCTGTCTCGACTGGAAACTGTGTGCCAACATCCTCTTAAGACCTGTGAGAGTGTCTTCCATGGAGGCGGGTTGAGGCTTGTCATCTTGTCCTTGACATTGCCCGTACACGGGCTTAAAACCCTTTCACCGCCAGTCTGTTTAGAGTGAAACACTCCCTGATGCCGGAACTACAGAAAAGATGGCGTCTAAGAATAGCTAGAGATTCCCCTCATATTTGGTGTTGATTCTCAATCTGTTTTAAAAAGTTTGCTCCTTTTTGAGAATAATCAAAGAGAAAATTTATTGGCGTCTAAGAATAGCTAGGGATTCCCCTCCTATTTTGTGTTGATTCTCAATCTGTTTTAAAAAGTCTGCTCCTTTTTGAGAATAATCAAAGAGAAGATTTATTGTTTGAAATTAGGTATTTATTGCACTCCCTATTTGTGAAGGCTGCAAATGTTGATTTTTGTTGGATACCACCCCATACTGGATTCCTTTATAACGACCAAGCAGACAGGGCAGCAAAAAGGGGAGCAAAGAATCATACAGATAGTATAAAAGTATATTGCCCATTGTCATACAAGGAAATAAGCAATGTACTAGAAAGAGACTTTTATAGGTGCTTGAATTCAAGTCTAAAACCTCGTCAGTTGACTCTCTCAGACTTTGGTCCGATTCGCAGACCAATTCTGAGTTTAACTCTCAGACTATTATCAAATTCATTACGGGTCAAGTATTGTTCAAATGTCAAGTGCATATGCTTTAGTAACCTGACAATTAAGCATATATTTTTTTTTACTGTAGCTTGATGAAGCCTTATGTACACGAAAGTGTGTCTTCACAAGTGACTGAGAACGTTGATGTTTTTGAGTTCTTGCATTCATTATCAGTTGTTTCGCTTGTCAGTTTAACTACTTCTCTTTTACGAAGTCCTTTAATTAATTTCCTGTAATTTAGATTTTTTTTTCAGATTTCACCCTCATTTCACGCTCATCTGCCCAGTTCCCCCCAACCCTCCATTCATTCACATCTCCCACCCCTTCTAACCGATAATACTCAAATGTTTTCATAAATACTTCAACAAAATGTCTTCAATCACCGATATGTGTGACGGGACATTAAACAAAATTCCTCCTCCTCCCCTGCGTTGTGAAAGAAATATGGCCTGATCTACCACAGAAAATTCAGAGCAGTAGGTTTTTAAAAAAACAGACGCATGATCTGGTCGCATTTCAACAACATATGTCCACTACCTGATTGGTGCTGAAATGTGACATTGGCAGTGAAGTAATTCCGGAAAGTGTGCACGCATGTCTAGTGCGTGCGAGCCCCGACGCTGCAAGAAGATGATTGTGTTAAAAGTGAGTGAGTTCATGATGTTACCGATATGGCGTCTGTTTCTTTATCCGTCTCTGTTTCTGTGTGTCACAAGCATTACCCCTACCTCCCTTCATACACACACACACACACACACACACACATATATATATATATATATATATATATATATATATATATATATCTACGTGTGTGTGTGTTTGTGTGTGTGTAATCTTGGTAGCCAGTCCCAAGTTTAAAAAAGCTGGACACCGCACCATGACCTGTTGGGCTCACTGGATGATGCATGTTATGCGATTATAGATTAAATCCAGGTCCAGATGTCTTTCTTTTTTTCAGAATGTAATAGATAACACACCAAAAAACAAACTTGGTTAACCTTTTAACCTTTAAAACTGTATTTGTTTTTGGAGTGGGGTGGTGATTAAAAAAGCTCTCATTTGCTCATTCCTCCAAAAGGAAATATGGTTTGCACAGCAAGCGACAGCTGTTTCGCACTCATAGAGTACTCATCAGGCTTGCTACCCGCTCTTGTCTGCGACCCAGAGATAATCCACTACTCAAGCAAGGAGGAATTTCCATTTGCTCGGCAGGGACTTTTTTTCCACTAAAGAAAATGTTTCTCAATAACCAACTTGAGCAGAACACGGAAAGTAAAAATCAGGCATATAGATAAGACAGACGTTCTAGAATTATCTTAAAACCTGCACTTAGAAACTACAAGACACGGTCTATATATATATATATATATATATGTGTGTGTGTGTGTGTGTGTGTGTGTGTGTATTTCTTTTTATCACAACAGATTTCTCTGTGTGAAATTCGGGCTGCTCTCTCCAGGGAGACCGCGTCGCTACACTACAGCGCCACCCCTTTTTTCTTTCTTTTTTTTTGGTATTTTTTCCTGCGTGCAGTTTGATTTGTTTTTTTCCTGTCGAAGTTGATTTTTCTACATAATTTTGCCAGGAACAACCCCTTTGTTGCCGTGGGTTCTTTTACGTGCGCTAAGTGCATGCTGCACACGAGACCTCGGTTTATCGTCTCATCCGAATGACTAGCGTCCATACCACCACTCAAGGTCTAGTGGAAGGGGAGAAAATATCGGCGGCCGAGCCGTGATTCGAACCAGCGCGCTCAGGTTCTCTCGCTTCCTAGGCGGTCGCGTTACCTCTAGGCCATCACTCCACTATATATATATTATCCCTTGTAACTGGCCCCCATACACGCCCCAAAACAGAGAGGTATAGGGTTGTAATGGAGGTAAGAATGTGTGGCACAGTCAGTGCAACATAAGGAGTCAGACACTTTCTGTAACCACCACCCTACCCTCAGCCTCTGCTCGCTGGCTTTCAAGATGGTCTACAGTAAACAGTTGTGTGTGCGAGCGCATGTTTGTGCATGCATTCGTGCGTACGGTAAGTGCGTGCGCCATGAATATGGTTGAGTGTATGATTGTGTGTGTGTGTGTGTGCGTGCATGCGCGCTCATGTGTGTATGTGTGCTAGAATTTTTCAAGATTGCAGAAATATGCTCCAAACGATAACTCGTCTTGTCTGTAGGGCTGACCCCGTACATGGACAACGAGAAGCAAAGCCTTCAAGGCTCGGCTTGCGTATGATTTCTGCTCATCAACAAAACAGAAAACACTAGAGCTCACAATCAGAATCGAGTGTTTGTGGAACCGAAAGTTGCTTGCTGGAAACCATATGTTAAGCAATCCCACATCGATCGGCATTCCATTGTTTTTGCAATCATGATAAAGATCTGTCAAAGTTTAAAACTTGACGTCGTATTGGTTCAGTGGCATAATTTCGCTGCTCCAGGGAGATATAACCATTCATGGTAAGCAAAAGAATTTATTTCCATTTTGAACTTGAAATGATTAAAACGATTGCTAATAACCAGTGTGTATGTCAGACAAAAGTGCTAAGTTTTGTTAAAAAGAAATTAAAATATAACAGTAACCAAAATGTTTATATATTTTGGCTTCTCTTTATGTGCCCTCCAGAGTATATTGACATTGTAAGTAGGATTTCGAGAAAAAGCCAACTTTGGTTTCAACATAGCATTTCCAGAGAAAATGAAATGATTTAACACACACACACACACACACACACACACACACACACGGACCACAGACAACCGAAACTGTGTCATTACCTGGACAACCCATTGTGTGTTAACACACACGCGAGCCAATAAAAAACGTGAAGTCAGTGGTTCTTTATTGGTACACAGCTGCGTTCTGTCTGCGGTCAGGAGGGCGGCATTGTCATATGGACAGATTCATTTAACATATCAAAGGTCACTGACTTTTTACTGGATCGCAGCCACCCTTTTTCTTTTCTGGTGAGGAAGGTTTTATCTCTATTCCTGATGTCACTTTTCACATCCTCTGTCTCTCTGTCTCTGATCTCTCGTGTGTGTCTGCGTCTGTGTGTGTACTTTATCATATCTGCCTTTTGGCACGATTTTGTTTTCTTCTCTCTTTCTCCCCTGTACATCAAGTATGTGTGTGCTGTTGTGACTGAAGCCAGGACAGATTGGAAGAATAGGCCATGCCTAAAATCTTCATCCTTGAATAAAAAATGTTTCGAGTTCTGAGTTCTGTGTGTGTGTGTGTGTGTGTGTGTGTGTGTGTGTGAATGTGGGCGTGCTTGTGTGTGTGTGTGTGTGTGTGTGTGTGTGTGTGTATGCGTGTGTGCGCGCGCGCGCATGCATGCGTGGGTATGATTCTTCATATGTCTGTGTGTGTGTACGTGCGTCCGTGCGCGCGTGTGATCATGCTTGAATTCTGCATGCGTGTCTACCCCGTCCAAACACCAGTACAGTGTTTACACACACGTACCCCCGGCCTCTCCCCTAGAGATGTCAACACCTATATAACAACCCCTCTCTCAACCTTCCGAATGACCCAGATAAACTGGACGTGTGTTGACGTACGTTGTCCACAGCCGGTCATTGACTGACCCTTAGGCCAGAGCTGTATAAACAAGACGCAATGGTTTTAATCAAAACCACGTCACTGACTGGACGCCACGGAACCTATATAAAAGTGGTGCGGCGACGCCACCGCGTTAAGCTTCATGTGAGCGGGAGAAATCTTAAAAAAAAAAAAAAAAAAAATAAAATTAGAACGCCACTGCGTCGTTCCAAACACTGCCATTGGCTGAACAGAGCACAAACCCCTTCGCTTCACTGTCATCTGGTGTTGGGGTCTCTGACTCCCAGAACTACCTGCACAATCAGTCTTCCAGTGGCTACAGTGTCGGGAAAGTTCAGTCGAGCTCGCCAGAGAAACAAGAGTGGTTTGTACGTTGTCGTTTTTTTTCCCCTTGCCAGTAAGATGCTGAAGCTTTATTATTTATTGGCTGTTGGCATAGTCTCTGCTTCTATTTTGTATGATGTAGGCTTTCCCAGTGTATTACCACTACTACTACTACTACTACTGCTGCTGCTGCTGCTGGTAGAAGCAGCTGCTGTTAGTTCTATGCCAACTACTTCTGTTGCTACTTCTGCTCGTCAAGCGGAGCTATTCGTTTCGTCCGAAATTGTGCTGGTTGTTTCGTTTTTATTTCAGCTTTCTAATTAACTTTCTTATGTTCATGATTATTTTCAAGATTTCGTAGACATATTTTAGTTGTGTCTGTATTATGTAGACATCCTCCAAATACTTTTAATCCATATTCGTTGTCATGGATGCATTCATGTCTTACCATATACCGTGCATTTTTCTTTATTATGGTGGATTTACATTATCTGTTTTTATTTATTATTATTATTCATTTCTTTATAAATAAATAAAAATTGCCTGCACACTGAAAAAAGTTAATCATAAAATATCAGAAAATGTGGGTATTGTAGTTTTTGGTTCCAGTGACACTTTAATGTCAGCTGTAAAAAAAAAATCCATCCCAGTGATCAGCCATTCTGTTACCAAATGAAAATTAGTATCCCATGCAATTTAAACATCTCAGTGTTAAAACACACACACACACACACACACACACACAACAACAACAAACAAACAAACACGAGGCTTCAATTGTGGATCAGCATATCCCAACAGAATGAAAAGTCAGAAAACAAGACCCAACCATTGAAGTCTTTCTCCATTGATGAAAATACGGGTAATGTGCAAATCATTGAAACCTAAAAAAGGCAGTCACGACTTTCGTTACATCATGACTGCACTACCCATAGAGATAATCGTCTTAGTTCTTGGTGATGTGATTTCTTGTTGTTGTTTCTTTTTTTTTTCTTTTTTTCAAACACAAAACAGAGAAATCTGTTGTGACAAAAAGAGTAATACAAATAAAATTTGCAAAATGGCATTAACGTCAATAAACAGATAAGTAAAAATAATCTCAACAGCTGCATTGACAAGGTTTGTCAGACTGACGTCTTCTGTACTTCATCCCAGATTTGTCACACTTAAATCTTCTCTACTTCTTCCCAGATCAGAATTTATTGGGAGTTTCTCTGTGAAATAAGGTCGCACGAGCCGTTCTTTCCAGACCCCACAGGGTGAAGCTGTCAGTCTTGGTCACGTGTGACTGGTTCGGCAAGTTAGTCTGCAAGGGAAACAAGCACTTGTTTCTCTCCCATTTGCATGCAAGGTCGTGGAACACATAATTTCGCTTTTTTTCTATTTCTTTCTCTCTCTCTCTCTCTTTTTTTTTTTTTTTTTTTTTTTTTTTTTTTTTGTCTTTCTTTAATCAAATTTTCTAGTGCTCCACATGATACTTTTTTCAATGGCCAAAAACAAGAAAAAACAAAAATTATCAGAACGCGCGCGCGCGCCTATGCAAGCATTCCTTTGTATGTTTTCGGACAATTTGTGCTTTATTTTATGTTTGACGGGTGTTTACACATGTCGTTTTTGTTTGTTTGGTTTTTTTTTTAGTCGGGTGGGGGGGGGGGGGGGGGTTGTTTGTTTTTTTGGGTTTTTTCGTAATAAATATTTTGTCAAATCCCTGGTATGCGTTGCATTACATGACGTGGCTGCCTTTCACTCACATGAGCCCTGCCTTCCTTTACCGAACCGAAGACACTGGATACAAATTCATTTCCCCGATGTCCGTTTAAGGCTGTTGGACATTAATGAGTGGTTTACTGCATCATTCATAAGCCTGAACCCTTTTCTTTTTTTTCGTTTTCTTTCTTTCTTTCTTTTTCAATTTATTTTATTAAATTTTTGTTTTTATTTCTAACTCACACACGTCCCTCCCAGAGCCCCGAGGATGAAGCTGTCTGTGCGAGTGAGGGGTGACTGGTTCGCTGTACCCTGCAAAGGCAACGAGAGCGTGTCATGGCTGGGGGAGGACGCCATTCGGAGGTACTACCGGAGCAAGGGCAGCTCCGGCTACGCCCCGGAGAAGGTGTATGAGGTCCGCAAAGCCAAGGGCGGCGCCATCCTGGACACTGATGACCCCATCAAGGATGTCCTCGACGACAACGATTTTGTTACTGTCGGTGAGTTTGTGTGTGTGTGTGTGTGTTTTAAGGCTGCAATATATACCTAAAAGTGGTTTGTGTGTTTAAAGAAAAAAGGTCAATCTACGTAATAATCCTTCTTTCGTGTGTGTGCGTGTGTGAGAGAGAGAGAGCGTGCGCGCTGTGAGAGAGAGAGAGCGTGCGTGCGTGTGTGTGTGTGTGTGTTTCCGTGGTAAACATTTCTCTGGACATATTTTTTGTTTGTCGACACCGAATTCAGCTTGCAAATAGAAGAAAAACATTTCTTTCCATACATGTAAATCATTATGACAATGCATTTCCAGTCGGAAAGTATACAAGAAAAAGCGAAGAGGCAATATAGGACCTTCCACGGTAGTTGTACTGTTATTTTTGTCTTTTTCATTCAGATTTTGTTGTTTTGTTTTGTTTTTTTTATCATACAAATTGACAAGTCGGTTCATAATTTTCTCATTTCTAGATAAAATGATAATCTATTTTGCTTAGCAAGGAAGTTACATCTCTGCAAATATATGCTGTTTACTGAACATCAATCTAAATATACAGTTGGATGTTTTTTGGTGTTTTTTTGTTTGTTTGTTTTTGT
>NC_134883.1:22357746-22502746 GCF_041734735.1 Babylonia areolata | reverse complement strand
CTGCGGGATCACCATATTGTGTACTTTTGACCTCTTTCTAGGGGCCGGAGGCCTAGAGATTAAAGTTCTTGTTCTTGTTCTTGTTATATATATATATATATATAGAGAGAGAGAGAGAGAGAGAGAGAGAGAGAGAGAGAGAGAGAGAGAGAGAGAGAGAGAGAGAGAGAGAGAGATCTTTAATGTATGGAAAAGTTTGTGTGTGTTGATATCATTTTCTTTCTCTTTTTGTTGTTGTTGTTTGCCCTCTTTCTCTTTCCCAGTCCCTGTATCTCTTTGGCTTTGTGTGTGTGTGTGTGTGTGTGTGTGTGTGTGTGTGTGTGTGTGTGTGTGTGTGGCCACTGGTCGATTGATTGGTTGATTTTTATTGATCCGTCCCTACATTCTTTTCTTTCCTTTCAACTGGTCTGGCAAATGTCCGCTTGTTTAGTTCCGTTCTTTCTTTCTTTCTTTCTCACAGATTTTTTTCTGCCCCTTTGTTTCAGTGAACTGCAAGAAAATCTCATCCGTTCACACGCTGCTGGTGGGTGAATGATGTGAAATATTGGCTCTGTGTGTGTGTGTGTGTGTGTGTGTGTGTGTGTGTGTGTGTGTGTGTGTGTGTGTGTGTGTGTGTGTACATTTCATTGGAGAGAAATATTTTTCATACAAAAGTATTTTTGATTAACAAGTGGATATTTCTATATGTTGTTATTTACTGAGTTTGTTTGGGGTTTTTTAAATAAAATTTTTGTTTGCCTATTTGTGTGAATGTGTATGTGTACATTTTTTTTTAGAGAGAAAGATTTCTTTTTTTGATATACCTACAAAAGTGTTTTTGATTTACAAGTGGGTATTTCAATATTTTATTATTTACTGAGTTAGCTTTTTTTTTTTTAAAGATAAAACTTTCTTTTTGCCTATTTGTGAAGTATGTGAAGTCATCGTTTTAATGATTTTGTACAATAATCAGGTAGATTGATAGATACATCTCTTTGATTATTCATTAATTATTTTCTTACTCTTTATATGTGTGTGACGTCTTTGAAAATAATATTTTTAATGGACACAGAACAATAATTAGATAGGAATATAGAGACAGAGTGACAGAGTATATGTACGTGTGTGTGTGTGTGTGTGTGTGTGTGCAGGCGTGGGGCCAGCACTGTCCCCCGAGAGGACACGGATGCTGCTGGCCCTGCGGATTAACACGCTGTCCAAGGGCTACAGCGGGATCTCCATGGACACCCTGCAACGCTACATCGACATCTTCAATGGTGAGACAGACACACACTGCACGGAGGACACGTTGTCCTTCTGCTCTTTCCTGTGTGGTCTCCCTTTCTTTTTCGTCTTCGATTGTCGTGTACACCTTACCACCAAAGATGTCCTTCAATTGTCGTATATACCTTACCACCAAAGATGTCCTTCAATTGTCGTATATACCTTACCCCCGAAGATGTCCTTCAATTGTCGTATATACCTTACCACCAAAGATGTCTTTCAATTATCGTATATACCTTACCACCAAAGATGTCCTTCAATTTTCGTGTACACCTTATTCCCGAACATGTCCTTCAATTGTCGTATATACCTTACCACCAAAGATGTCCTTCAATTTTCGTGTACACCTTATTCCCGAACATGTCCTTCAATTGTCGTGTATACCTTACCCCCGAAGATGTCCTTCAATTGTCGTATATACCTTACCCCCGAAGATGTCCTTCAATTGTCGTGTATACCTTATCCCCGAAGATGTCCTTCAATTGTCGTATATACCTTATCCCCGAAGATGTCCTTCAATTGTCATATATACCTTACCCCCGAAGATGTCCTTCAATTGTTGTGTACACCTTATCCCCGAAGATGTCCTTCAATTGTCGTGTACACCTTACCCCAGAAGATGTCCGATTATCGTGTATGCCTTACCCTAGAAGATGTCCTTCAATTATCGTGTATACCTTACCCCAGAAGATGTCCGATTATCGTGTATGCCTTACCCTAGAAGATGTCCGATTATTGTGTATGCCTTACCCTAGAAGATGTCCTTCAATTATCGTGTATGCCTTACCCCAGAAGATGTCCGATTATCGTGTATGCCTTACCCTAGAAGATGTCCGATTATCGTGTATGCCTTACCCTAGAAGATGTCCGATTATCGTGTATACCTTACCCCAGAAGATGTCCGATTATCGTGTATACCTTACCCCAGAAGATGTCCGAGTATCGTGTATACCTTACCCCAGAAGATGTCCGATTATCGTGTACACCTTACCCCAGAAGATGTCCGATTATCGTGTATACCTTACCCCAGAAGATGTCCTTCGATTATCGTGTATACCTTATCCCCGAAGATGTCCTTATATTATCGTGTATACCTTACCCCAGAAGATGTCCTTATATTATCGTGTATACCTTACCCCAGAAGATGTCCTTATATTATCGTGCATACCTTACCCCCAGAAGATGTCCTTATATTGTCGTGTATACCTACATTACAGGGACAGATATCTTTCTCTTTTCAGGCCCCCTCATCGTGGAACAAACTGCCAGAAAAATTGCGACATTCTGTCTCGCTAAATTCTTTTAATTAAGCCTGCTTTGAAAAGACATCTTTTTCCAACGACAGTAATTTTCCAGCCCTGGAATGCTCTGGTTCCGAATGTTTGTTTGTTTGTTTGTTTGTTTTTTGTTTTTTGGTTTTTTTTGCTGCCAATCATCTGCACCATTTCAGTGGCATTACTCCCACGCCGCTCATTTAGATTCCCCAATACACGGCCACTCCCGGGTTCGTCCGTCACAGTTCCAGCGTCGGTAGTCCACAGGGAACCATCGATGTTAGGTCGCCAGGAGGCCACACACCAGAGGAAACCCTGTACTGCTGCTGAGTCACTTCGGTGGTGTTCAGTGGTGCCTGTTCTGATTCATCGTACTTTGGACACCACCTACTAACCCCCATACTAACGACAATAATGGCTTAGTCGCGGAACCAGACTGAGTGAGCATCCCTCCCAGAGTGGAGACCGCCACCACGTCCCTCAAACAACAGCCCCCAATGTTTCCGAATATTTGTTTTATTGTGGGAATCAGAATCAGAACCATATTTATTTTTCATGAAAACTGTAAGTGAAAGGTGTATACACACACAACAGTAACGGGTAAAAAAAAAAAAAAAAAAGAATAAAGGGTGGTTGTTCCATGGAGGTACTGTGCGCGAGTGTTTTCTGGCACGTGTTTCTCTGTGTGGGGAAGGTGTATACACACACAACAGTAACGGGTAAAAAAAAAAAAAAAAGAATAAAGGGTGGTTGTTCCATGGAGGTACTGTGCGCGAGTGTTTTCTGGCACGTGTTTCTCTGTGTGGGGGTGAGGGGGGCAAAATGTAAAGCCGCGCTTTGAGCAGTATTTCTGCGGGGAAAAGCGTTATATAAATATCAGTTCTTCTTATGATGATGATGATGATTTGTATTTGTATTTGTATTTCTTTTTATCACAGCAGATTTCTCTGTCTGAAATTCGGGCTGCTCTCCCCAGGAAGAGCGTGTCGCTACACCTCGGTTTATTGTCTTATCCGAATGACTAGCGCGTCCAGACCACCACTCAAGGTCCAGTGGAGGGGGAGAAAATATCGGCGGCTGAGCCGTGATTCGAACCAGTGCAATCAGATTCTCTCGCTTCCTAGCCGGACGCGTTACCTCTAGGCCTTCACTCCACTGATGATGATGATGATGATGATAATCTGTGTTCCAGCCTCATGCCTGCCCTGGGTGCCGGAGAAGGGGACGGTGGGGGCCAGTGGTGACCTGGCTCCTCTCTCTCACCTGGCGTTGGGCGTCGTTGGCGAGGGCAAGATGTGGAGCCCCAAAAGCGGCTGGGCTGAGGCCAAATATGTTAGTGTGTGGATGTTTATGTGTGTGTGTGTGTGTTTGTGTGTGTGTTTATGTGTGCCGCGTGTGTTTGTTTGTTTATGTGTGTGTGTGTGTGTGTGTGTGTGTGTGTGTGATGTGCATGGTGTGCACATGTGTGTGTGTGTGTGTGATTAGTGTGTATAGTGCATGATGTGTGTGTGTGTGTGTGTGTGCGTGTGTGTGTGTGTGTGTATGATTGGTGTGTATAGTGCATGGTGCGCGCATGTGTGTGTGTGTGTGTGATTAGTGTATATAGTGCATGATGTGTTTGTGCGTGTGTGTATGTGTGTGTGTGTGCGTGTGTGTGTGTATGTGTGTGTGTGTGTGTGTATGAAAGAGACTGAGAGAATGAGAGAGAGAGAGACAGAGAGTGTGTATACATATATATTTTTTTGTGTGTATGATATAATGTGTGTGTACATGTATTGTGTGTGCGTGTCAGTTTCCACGCATATGCGTGTGTGAGAGAGAGAGAGACTGTATGTTGATGTTGGTTGCATGTGCCATGAATGAAATGCTGACATAGACGAAAAGCTGCATTAATTGAAACTCTTTTGTCATAAATACTTTTACATAACCATGAATTTATTGAAATAGCGTGGGTATGTGTTTGTATGTTCTTCAGGTGCTGGAATCTCACAATCTGAAGCCTATAAAACTGAAACCCAAAGAGGTAGGAACATGTAGTGTGTTTGTTTGTTTGTTTGTTTTGTTTTTAGGTTTGTCTTTTCTAAAGTGGTAGTGACCTTCGTGTTTGGGCTGAATATTATGTATCCAAAGTAAGTGTAAATGTGTAAAGGTGTGAATATTACTGTGGAAATTGGGTGTTTTCATGCACAATTACCTTTATCTCTGTTGTGTATGTGCTGATGATGATATTTTGACCTCGCCATCATATTTGCCCATAAGATAGAGCAGAAAAATGCAAAGGAATGAACAGTATAATGTGTGTGTGTGTGTGTGTGTGCGTGCGTGTGCGTGTGTTTACGCGTGCGTTTGTGTGTGTGTGTGTGTGTTCGCGCGCGCCTGTGTGTGTGTGTGTGTGTGTGTGTAAAACACAATTACCTTTATTTGTTTTGTTTATGTGCTGATGATATTATTTTGACCTCGCCATCATATTTGTCCATAATGTTGTGCGCGCGCGCGCGCGCGTGTGTGTATGTGTGTGTAAAATCATGCATGAGTACGTGCGTGCGCGTATTTGCAGGCTGTGTTTGTGTGTGTGTGTGTGTTTTAAATGATAAGAAAAAACTGATATTTTTTTATCGGGTTTCCTTTGACTTTGCTGTGTGTGTTTTATATTGTGTGTTATCCTTACTGTTTTGCTGGCAGTCTTAATGCATCGCAAGGTTCACCGTTTTTAATGTCTCTGTTTTTTGGTTAATACAGTATTGTGATTCTTGACACGAGTTGGCCTGGTTTGCCAGTTTGGCCCAGTTCCCAGTGAAAAGGACAGACCTCGGTTGGAGACACTTTGGAGCACATGTCTCTTTTGTTACTTCTGTTCTGTTATTGCCGGTGTTGATTTTCTTCTTCTTCTTCTTCTTCTTCTTCGTTCATGGGTCCCATGTTCACTCGTATGTTCACGAGTGGGCTTTTACGTGTATGGCCATTTTTTACCCCCGCCATGTAGGCAGCCGTACTCCGTTTTCGGGTGTGTGGTTTCTTTTTTTTTTTTTTTTAATGATTATAGTATCATTTACTGATGACTATCCAATAACTGATTTCCACGTTGTTTCGGGCTTACGGTTATTGTCGATGATGATGATATTGCTTCATTTATGATGATGATGTGGAGTGATGGCCTAGAGGTAACGCGACCGCCTAGGAAGCGAGAGAATCTGAGCGCGCTGGTTCGAATCACGGCTCAGCCGCCGATATTTTCTCCCCCTCCACTAGACCTTGAGTGGTGGTCTGGACGCTAGTCATTCGAATGAGACGATAAACCGAGGTCCCATGTGCAGCATGCACTTGCGCACGTAAAAGAACCCATGGCAGCAAAAGGGTTGTTCCTGGCAAAATTCTGTAGAAAAATCCATTTCGATAGGAAAAACAAATAAAACTGCACGCAGGGAGAAAAAAAATGGGTGGCGCTGTAGTGTAGAGACGCGCTCTCCCTGGGGAGAGCAGCCCGAATTTCACACAGAGAAATCTGTTGTGATAAAAAGAAATACAAATACAAATGATTGCGATGTTGTTCCTGTTTCAAGGTTGTTGTCGGTGATGATTTTGCTTTATTGGTGACGATGATGACGACTGATGCAGTTAGTGTTTCTGATGCTGTGATTGCAGGGTCTGGCGCTTATCAATGGCACACAGTTGATCACTTCGCTTGGCGTGGAAGGTAGGTGTTGAACCCTTTATATACATATATCCAGCAACATGTCTTCTTCTTTCCGTATCACATGAGTGAATCATCTCAGTGTTGGCAAAATTTAAAACTGAGAACAAATGATCAGTATCAGTATCAGTAGCTCAAGGAGGCGTCACTGCGTTCGGTCAAACCCATATACGCTACACCACATCTGCCAAGCAGATGCCTGACCAGCAGCGTAACCCAACGCGCTTAGGCCTTGAGAAAAAAAAAAAATTTAATTAAAAAAAACAAAAAAAACAAAAAAATAAAAATAAATAGATAATAGAATAAAAATAACATTTTTATAATTAAAAAAAAAGATAGAAAATGAATAAATAAATAAATAATATTATTAATAAAATGAACGAGGGACGATTTAATTCTCAGGCATTTGGATTTGGTGACTGACGTGACTGATATTACATTTTACGAAAAACGTCTGCCTCTGCTGTTCTGATGGTCATAGTCGGACACGACTGACAATCATACTGTTGCTACTGCTGCTGGTGCTACGACTATACCGTGTTCTGTTGTCTACAGGAGTGGAGAGGGCAGAGGGCATCGCTCGTCAAGCTGACGTCATTGCGGCCTTCACCTTGGAGGTGCTGAAGGGCACGTCACGCGCTTTTGACAGCAGTGAGTCTGACGTCACGTGTATTACGTCACGGCGGTGTTGACGATAATGGGCGACTTGTTTGTTTAGGTCCTCTCTCTCTCTCTCTGTCTCTCTTTCTTTCTCCCTGTCTCTGTCTGTCTGTCTGTCTCTCTCTCTTTCTCTCTCCCTCTCTCTGTCTCCCTGTTGTTCTGTGTGTGTGTGTGTGTGTGTCTCTCTCCGTCTCTCTTTTTCTGTCTCTCTCTCTCTCTGTCGTTCTCTCTGTGTCTCTGTCTGTCTGTCCGTCCGTCTGTCTGTCTGTCTCTCTCTCTCTCTAAAATTTAAATATTGCAAAAACTTCATATCAGTGTAAGACAACCAGTTGTTTCTTAATCGCCAACGACTCGGTATTAAATTTTACTTTTAAAATCTTCGGTTTCAGACACACAAAACACATACTCACACATGCACGCGCACACACACACACACAGTGACAGGCACATGCGTCACACACACACACACACACACACACACACACACACACACACACACACACACACCACGTCACACCAGCGCAGTATGATACGCCTTTTGCTTTGACTCACCACACGAGTGTTCTCCATGCTACACACGTTGCTGTGTCCCACAGAGATCCAGTCAGTGCGGCCTCACAAAGGACAGATCAAAGTGGCTCGGCGTCTCCGAGGTCTGCTGCACTCCGAGACCTACCCTTCGGAGGTGGCAGGTGGGTGTGACACCTTACCGGAGAGACAGAGGGCGGGGGGGGAGAGAGAGAGAGAGAGAGTGTGTGTGTGTGTGTGTGTTTGTGTGTGTGTGTGTGACACACAGAGAAACAGATGGTGAAAGAGAATTCAATGTACTGTGGTGATGGGTTGAAGGTGGATTTAACGTCTTGCATAAACTGCACTGACACCACACCAGTGACAGCGAAAATGCCTGCAGATTAATTTTTTATGTTGGAGCGCCCGTGGGGTTCGAACTAAAACCACCTGAATGCGAACAAAAAACAACAACGAACAAAGACAGCCCCCCCCCCCCCCCGCCCCTCCCCCCCCCCGCCCAACTCTCACCCCCACCTCCAAAAAAGAAAGAAAAAAGCACCCTCTCAAAGTGCTTTGGACACAGACACTCAACAAATTCAACAGGCTTTACGTTTTGCACGTGCTTTCTGTAACTTTTGATGCAGAGCAAGCCGCTGTCACCAACTGGCCGCCATACGAAATTTTCAAAGCTTCATGGAGTTTTAACAGTGAGCTCTCTCATCCGGTTTTCCTGTAAACGTATCCCCCCCCCCCCCCCCCCCCCCTCATATTTTGATTTGCACACTCCGTACAAGAAAAGCGGATGTCGATGTGTTTTCAAAACAGAGGAAGTCTTGTACGTTTATAAGTCTTTGGTGAAACAATAGAATCAGTCAGCCATGACTTGACTGTGTGTGACTGCAGTCAACATGGGTTGTTTTCTGTTGTGACTGAATTGTTCAGTGAATGTGCGCGGTTTAGTTCAGCCACGGTAGAGTTCGTGTGGCGGGGTGACTTGTGGTTGATACCAACTAATGACAGGCTGTTCTAGAGGATATAACTGTTACTTGGTGGATTCAAAGTGAACTGTGATTGGGTTTTTTTTCTCCTCTAGAGAGCCACCGCTTCTGTGACCGAGTGCAGGATGCCTACACTCTTCGCTGCTGTCCACAGGTGGGTCAGAACGAGCTTGGTAAAAATGGCCTATTTTAGTATCCTAACTCCTAAGACCTAGTTAAACGAAATATTTCGTACGTTTTGCAATGCAGGCATAATGAGAAATTACATGTTGTGCGTAATTCGGCACAATACCACGCGAAATGACCCATTCCATGAACACGAACGGACACTTGTGTCCAGCCGTCTCTTTCATATAGATCTCTCTCTCTCTCTCTCTCTATATATATATATATATATATATATATATCAGTATCAGTAGCTCAGGGAAGCGTCATTGCGTTCGGACAAATCCATACACGCTACTGACACCACATCTGCCGAAACAGATGCCTGACCAGCAGCGTAACCCAACGCGCTTTGTCAGGCCTTGAAGAAAAGAAAAAAGAAATAAAAACAACGGAAAGAACAACTCTCAGATTAGCACAGACTGACTAAAGTTGCGTAACTTCAGACTACTGATTCTTCGAACCAGGCTCCTTGTCAGCAGAGCCTGAAAGTGCATCAAAACTGAATACAATTATCCTCAAACTGGAGTTGAAAACCAACTGAAAATGGGTTACATCATTTGCTTGTAGCAATATCGTTTCATCTGTGTACGAATATTGCCTTTAAAATAGGTAGCTTACCTGCCTTTGGGATAGTAAAAAGAAGTGTTACGTTCTGATGATAGTGGTAGTTTGTTTCTCGTGTAGATCATCAGTCCACATGCTTTGACATTGCCTTAAAAATGAAACTTCTCATCCTGTATACAAGTCATTAAGGTACTCATTTGAGTGTGGTCAATCACATGCTTTCCCAGTAGGTTTTTTTGTTTGTTTGTTTCTTCGCCTTTTGTTGACCACAAACAGGCATGTGTTTGCGACATTCGTGAGAAATCCGTAAACACATGGATAATACTGGTGTGTGTGTGTGTGTGTGGTGTGGTGTGTGCGTGTGTGCAGAGCACAATGTTAATTTCACAGAAGATTGATGACATGATATGATTACGTGTCACGGTGTGTCAGAGCATGTTGATGATGACTCGATGTTGTGTGTGTGTGTGTGTGTGTGTGTGTGCGTGTTTGTGTATGTGTGCGTGCGTGCGTGCGTGTGTGTGTGTGTGTGTGTGTGTGTGTGTGTACAGGTGCACGGAGTGGTGAACGACACGATTGAGTTCGTGCGGAGCTTGCTGACCACAGAGATGAACAGCGCCACGGATAACCCTGTATCCTTCCCACCGTAACTCACTCACAGACACTGGTGCTGGAGTCGGGTGAAAGCGACCGAGTTAGAGTTAGACACGAACACACACACACACACACACACACACACACACACACACACACACAATGTGCAGCCTTTTACACCTGAAGCATGGTTATATGTAAGACCACGCGTAATGTCCAGATATGAATACATATGAAGGAGGACACCACACATGCAGTTACTAAACCGTGGTATGCACTCAAACATGCATTGTTTAAGAATGTGTTCACAGCAAGCACACGCACTTTGGCTTCGTGTATATTATACAACGTAACCAACATGCCAACTACACGCGTGCATGCTCGTGCATAATGCCAACGTGTTGTCCTTAAACAAGAATGTAGATGGTATTTGCAGACATGGGAGAGATTCTGTCAGGGGGCAACTTCCATGGAGAATACCCTGCTAAGGTGAGTGTCAGTGATGTCATAAACACCATGGAAATTAGATAATCAATTAAATAGAAATGGGAACATCATCTTGTTCAAAATGCAGTGTACTACAGTAACACTGATCCTTCATGGGGGAAGGGGTCTGCAATAAAGCAGCGTGTTTGGAAAGCGAAACGCACTTGAACCATAAGGCTACATTCACACGAAGCCCAACAAGTTGGTGACAGCCAGTTGCCCTCAGCCTCACACACACACACACACACACACACACGCGCGCGCGCGCGTACACACACAAGCACGCGCGCACACACACACACACACACACACACACACACACAGCCAGTTGCTGTCAGCTAGAAACAGTTCGGCGCTCTCCAGATGGTAGAAACGAATAATTATTGATAAATGGGATTCACGCTTCTGGTATCATTGAACAGTTCCGTCCCTTGGAACAGCTATCCACAGCTATCCGTCTCATAAATTATGTGTGCATGAGACACAGGTAGGAGACGGCTGGTGGCCAGTGTGAATGCTTAGACCGCCGGCTTACAAATGCGGGAAAACGCGAAATGACATTCGCGTAATTCTCGTACAGTTGCTGTCAGCAACTGGCTGGCCATAGTGTGAACGTAGCCTTGTGTAAATTGGAGAGAGTGCAATGATGGACAAGGGAAGTGTGTTGTTTAAATAGAAGAGTGTGGAGAGAGATATGTCATCCCGATTCGCCTATCAGTAAATTGTTGATCCCGATTCGTTCATTCCTATTTTGCCTTTGTATATATTTAGCTACTCTCTCTCTCTCTCTATCTGTGTGTGTGTGTGTGTGTGTGTGTGTGTGTGTGTGTGTGAATTGTAATGTTTCGCATTTTCGTGAATACACCCACAATATTTCGTCCATTCTCAAGACCGGTTGAAAAATTACGTGTTCGTTGTGGTTGATAGTAGTATGAGTGCACATGGTTGAATACTGGGGCGAAACGGAAACGGTGGGTATGGGCGAAACAGGACAGAGTCAAACTTTCAAGAGGTCATTAAGGGTGACGGCGCGATGAAAGAATAGGCGAAATGGGAAAAGGGCGAATTGGACCTGCTCTCCAGGAGAGAGAGGGGCTAGGGGGAGACAGAGACAGACACAGAGACAGACAGAGACAGAGAGAGAGACAGACAGAGACAGAGAGACAGACAGAGACAGACACAGAGAGAGAGACAGACAGACACAGAGACAGACACAGAGACAGAGAGAGACACACAGAGAGAGAGAGACAGACAGAGACACAGACAGAGACAGACACAGAGAGAGAGAGAGACAGACAGAGACACAGACAGAGAGACAGACAGAGACACAGACAGACAGACACAGAGAGACAGATAGAAGCACACGATATGACTGTTTCAGAGTCTGGACTATCTGGCCATTGGAGTACACGAACTGGCGAACATGAGTGAGCGCCGCATAGAGAGACTTGTCAATCCTGGTAAGGTCACTGTGTATTCTGATCCGTTTTGTGTTGGTGTGGATGAGTGTTGTGGAAATCTGTCACGATACTTGTTTTAAACGTAAGTCAATGTAAAAGCGTTTCTTTTTAATTGTGTGTGTATGGGGGGCTGGGGGGGGGGGAGGTGGGGGGAATTCGTCTGTGATACATTCTGGTCTTTCTAGGCATTTCCATTGGAATAAATGTACAACGACCTGGGCCATAACTTTGCAGTTAACGTGTCCACCTATAGATTATAATTATGTAGTCGTTTTACATAGTAGAAAACATGCTCACTTTAAAAGTCCAGCTTTACACCATGATGAAAGATCCCCCTCCTCTCCCCTCTAAAGAAATACTGCTACATATCTTTGCCATAATTTTTCAAAAGAAAATATTTAATAAAATAACAAAACTGCACAACTGTATCTGTACTCGGAGCCTTCGATGAAATGAGAAGTGAACCAATTTAGTTACTTTGTCTTGAAAAATAATCTTTTGTTTCATTCGAAACTCATTTCACGTGTTGAAAAGGAAAACACTCTCAAAGAGAATGTCTTCTGTCACAGTCATAATACTGATGGAGTCTCCCGTCGGACTGACGGATGAGTAGGCAGGCAGGCTTATCTGTCGGTGTGTGTCCTCATATGGGAGAAGAGACCGAGTTTGGATGCGCAGCACTTCACATAATACTAGCAGTATCAGAATGACTGAATCATGTATATGGGATGGGAATCGCATGATTAGCCCTACATAGTTTATGAGATTGCGGTGCTGAGCATTTTAGTCATTCGTAATATTGCCTAGTGAGTATTATATCTGCTTTCTACATACTTTCTGTAGATGCATATGTAGGTAATTGCCCAGATGTAGGATACTGTCAAAGGTATGCATGTATCCCACGTTACGTTTGAGGATGGAATGATTTCGATGATAAACCTTTTTTTCCGTGGTATATCATCTGCTGGCTCCTTGTTTTACATGCAGTTGATTTCGATTTTCTAAGGACTAATGAGGTGGTTTTTAGACAGGATGGAAATGTGTGTACATAAAAAGAACTGTACAGATTGGATGTGGATGTCCATCTAACGAAGGACAGGAAGAAAGAAGAACAGATTGGATGAAAATGTGTAATCATGAAAAAAAAAGAAGAAGAAAAAAGAAAGAATAATAATTAGAAGAAGGAAATTTGTTTTCATAAATCATAGAAAAAAATAATTTATCAGACAAATCTGAACAATATAGTTTTAAAATTTGTTTTCATTTATCAGAAACAAATTCATTTATCAGACAATGCTGAACAATATGTTTGCCCATATTATATTATTAGTGACTAGAGCGTGCGAGCATTTTGAATTGGTTATACAACATGATAATTGTGGTAACAATATGTTTGCCCATATATTAGTGACGAGAGCGTGCAAGCATTTTGAATTGGTTATGCAGCATGATAATTGTGGTAAGCAAAATCCGCATTGTCTGTAGCCTACTGGTAGTGGTATTGGTGTTTTAGTGACGAGAGCGTAAGGCATTGGTTGTACAACGTAGTAACTGTAGTGAGCAGAATCCCCAAAGTCTGTAGCTCAATGGTGGTGTTTTAGTGACGAGAGCGTACAGCACGATAACTGTGGTAAGCAGAATCTGAAGCATCTGAGCGTGCGAGCATTTTGAATTGGTTATACTACGTGATAATTGTGGTAAGCAGAATCTGCATTGTCTGTAGCCTACTGGATGTGGTGGTGGTGTTTTAGTGACGAGAGCGTACAGCACTTTGAAATGGTTGTACGACTGTAGTGAGCAGAATCCCCATTACCTGTAGCCTGGTAGTGGTTTTGGTGGTGGTGTTTTAGTGACGAGAGCGTACAGCACTTTGAATTGGTTGTACAACTGTAGTGAGCAGAATCCCCATTACCTGTAGCCTGGTGGTGGTGTTTTAGTGACGAGAGCGTACTGCACTTTGAAATGGTTGTACAACTGTAGTGAGCAGAATCCCCATTACCTGTAGCCTGGTAGTGGTTTTGGTGGTGGTATTTTAGTGACGAGAATGTACAGCACTTTGAACTGGTGGTAGAACGTGATGACTGTGATAAGCAGAATCCCCACTGTCTGTAGCCTACTGGTGGTGGTGTTTTCAGCCCTGAGTGAACTGCCGGCCTTCCTGACTCCGGACGGAGGGCTCAACTCGGGCTTCATGTTGGCGCACTGCACTGCAGCTGCACTGGGTGAGACAGCCGGTGGTCACGCTACCTTGAGTGTTCAGTTTCTTTGAAACAACAACAGCAACAACAAAACTAACATACTGGACCAGCACGCAGCACACACACACACACACACACACACACACATACATACACACACACACACACACTCACACACACACACACACACAAGCAGTGACACACACACACTACACGAACGAACAAACGTACACGCATGCACGCGCACACAACACTTTTGTTCAGTTTCGTTCGCTTCTTCGTTTGTTATTCCAAAAGAAAGGTATGCACTCAGTAAAACACATGCAATAATCTGGACTTCTACCTGACACATACATGCTCATGTGCTTTCACTGTGGCAGATTTATGCTTGCATGCTGCGGTCCTGAAAAGATGAAGTCTGGGACGCGCATTTTTATCAACATTTTTTTGTTTGTGTTTTACGATGTGGGGTGCATGCCATACAGTTCTTCTCTGCGTCACGAACAGATTATACTTCTCGATTCAAATGTGTGGTTCAACCAGAGGCACACATGCACACACACGCGCGCGCGCGCGCCAGCCCGCCTGCGCGCACACACACATATATATGCTCTCCCCCTCCCCACACAAACATATGCCTGCCTGCACACACACATGCCCTCATACGCACCCACATGCCTTCTCTCTCTCTCTCTCTCTCTCTCTCTCACACACAGTACGCACACACAGACAAACACACACATACAAACACACACACACACGCACGCACACACACACGCACACGCACACACACACACACACACACACACACGTAGCACACAAAATTCACACACACACACACACACACACACACACACATTTATATATATATATATATAATAACACGTGGCAGTGTCGGAGAACAAAGTGCTGTGCCACCCCTCCTCTGTGGACTCGCTGACCACCAGTGGCGGCACAGAGGACCACGTGTCCATGGGCGGCTTTTCTGCCCGCAAGTGTCTGCGTGTCGTGGAGCACGTGGAGCAAGGTGAGGGGCTGGTTCAGTTCACAGGGGGGCGTGTCCCGATACGTTTCATAGAATAGATGATGGGGCGGGCCCATAGTTTTGCCCATAGTTTTAGAATATTTATTTAATGGGCTGGACGCATTTTTGTGCTTCTAGAATATTTGGCGGCGTTGGAATATGGAATATTAAGTAGGATGGACGCATTTTTGTGGTTATAGAATATTTGATGGGGTGGACGTAGATGTGAGTATTGGCGTATGGAATATTTAATGGGGTTGATGCATTTTTGTGCGAAGAGAGAAATTTTAATTGATTTGGTGGACGCAGTTTTGTGCAAATATAATGTTTTCAATTTTGGTTTGGACTCAGTTTTGTGTTAGTAGAATATTTTAATGGGATGGGCGCATTTTTGTGGGAATACTGATATTTCAATGGGGATGATGCAGTTCTGTGCAAATACATTCTATGGTGATGGAAGTATTTTTGTGTGGATAGATTAATGTGGTGGACGCATTTTTGCGCACATAAAATCATTTAATGGGGTCGACACAGTTTAGTGTTGATACGTTTTATACATTTGATCGGAAAGGTGCAGTTTTATGTGTGTTCGTTTTATATGTTTAATGGGTGTACGCAGTTTTGTGTGCATAAATTTTCTCGGTTTTTTTTATTTGGATGGATGTCTTTGTGTATGTTTTGTATATTCAATTGGATCAGATGTTTTATAGAATATTCAGTATATTGGGTGCAATTTTGTGCGCAAGGGTTTTATATATTTAATGGAGGTGACGCGTTTTTTGGTCATTCAATGGGGTGGCGCATTTTGAGCGTATTGAATGAACAAAGCATGTAGAATATTCAGTGGGGTGGTCGCGTTTCTCTGCGTGTATGTTTTATTTAATAGGGTGGACGCACATTTTGAATATATTCAGTGGGGTGTGTGCAGTTTTATGCAATATTCAATGGGGTGGTCATTATTTGCGGAGTTCAAGTATCTTATAAGGTAGACGTACATTTTTAATGTTTAATGGGGTGTGCCCAGTTTTGTACATATATCTATACATTTGATATACCGGTATGTATTGGGGTGGATAGTTTTGTGCACTAACGTTTTACATATTTAATGAGCGTGGACGCATTTATGAGTTGCAATACTGTTTTATAATATTTTGGTGCATTCTACTACAGTTTCATATTTCATTGTGTTATGTTCGTAGTGTTCTTTTACTTGCAAGAGGTGGCCTGATTTAGGCCTACATTTTTTATGTCTGTATTCGAGCTCCCCTCTTCGTGTGTGTGCATGTGTGTGTGTGTGTGTGTGACAGTGCTGGCCATAGAACTGCTGTCAGCCTGCCAGGCCATGGAGTTTCTCCGGCCCTTGAAGACCACTGCACCCCTGGAGGAAGTGTACCGCCTTGTGCGCTCCGTCGTCAGGTCTGTGGCAAGCTATAGGCAGTATCATTGATAGGCCTACTTCTGTTTCGCCTATTTTCTGTCAGATCCTTTGTCAGGTGTGGGGCATGTTATAGGCAATATTAGTAACAGGCCTACTTCTGCTTCACCTATTTTCTGTGATCCGTTGTCAGGCAGGTGGCATGCTATAGGCAATATAATTGACAGGCTTACTTCAGTTTCACCTATTTTTGGTCAGACCAAACTATATGCGCATTATGGAGTCAATTGCTCAATGGGCTTCCTATCTGGATAGAGCGGATTGACAGTTGCTTTTAAGCGTTCATCGTTTGTTCACTTCAGTCACACACACATAAACATGTATGTTCTCTGGTCAGCCGTAAGTATTGCACTTAGCCCACAGAATAGAACCCACAGCAAGTTCTATTCAAGTTGTCCGTGGCAAAATTTTGAAGAAAAATCCACTCTTACATATCTGTGTGCGCATGTGCATGACGGAAGCCTGACTGAATGACACAGGAAACAAATGAGTGCCCAAAGACAGCTGCCAGTTGGTTCTACTCAGGCAGGCAGCCTGTTGTGAAAATGACTCGCTGTTTATAAAGCACTTCAGCTTGGTCTCTGACCAAAGGAAAGCGCTATGTAAGTTATGTTGATACTCTTGGCAGATTTTTCTTTCCACTTGTTTCCTATAGGTCTGTGGGATGGATAGCTCAGGTCGACAAGCTTGTGATAAGCACAAAAACGTTTACGGCTTTGTAATATGTATTCCTTCAGTGAAATGAGTTCAGATTTCTGGGCTTCATTCACATGTGTACAATCATACAAACATACATTTGCTTAGTTAATAATAGCACAGCACACCTATATGTGTACATGCATACATTCATGGATGTGTGCTTAGTTAACGCACATCATTTATGAACTTGGTGGATGCAACGATGTGTATATAAATACAAGTGGCAGACCTGTGCATGTGCAAACAGATGTCACATATAAAAAACAGGCTTTCACTGGACATTGTTCTGTGCAGGCCATGGAACAAGGATCGTTTTATGGCCCCCGATATTGATGCAGTCACTAAGCTGCTTCAGGAAGGCAAGGTGAGTCAGTGTTCAGTGTCGTGTCAAAACAGTCTTTATTCTGGGTAAAAGAGAAAGTTTATACAATATTTTCTATCTACCTTTACAACAAAAAAATGCAAGTGTGTGTGAGTGTTTGTGTGTATATCACTATAGGGAGGGATCACATTTGTATTAAATTTTTTTGGTCAGATTTTATGCAACCAGAACAGCCTTTAAAACAGTGTGGGGTGACATATGGTGGGGAGAAATAGAAATGGTGAAACTTGTATCATGCATTTGAATCTAATCTTATAGGAGATAAACTTGGAAATATTAGCAGTTTAGCTGGGATATAAGAGAGATGAAGCAAAGAAGGAATTTTGTATGATGTAATGTGTAATTTCAAATCAGGCAGACTTTAAGCACTAGCTGGAAACCGAGAGAGATATAGGGGAAGAGGAAGGGATGATGTGATGACACAGTGCAGTGAACTCACCAAGTGCATCACATTCCTGTGTTTCAGATCTGGCACAAGGTGAAACCCATGATTGACCACTACCACTCCGTGCAGGACATAGAGACCCGTGTCTTCTCCCCCACCACCACCACTCGCCACAATGACGACCACACAAATGGTCCTGCCCCCAAAAGAAAGCGTCTGGCTGGACGCACCTCTTCCTTCAAGAAAGACTGAAATGGTTGTCAGTGCTTCCGAAGTTGTGCACATGAGCGTCCTGGCTGGTTAGATGGTGACTGTGGCAGTGAGATGGCCGTATGGTACCTAGTGCCATTACACAGTATTGAAAATCAGGCAATATCCTTCACCATGTCATAAATCTGATTCAAAACCCTAGGGATTTCATTTATAATAAAAAAGTTTGGTGTACTCAAGTCCTCGGAATAAAATTAAAAGACCCAACAGAGTATTCACTACTGCAACAAGCAGAATAAAACAAGATGCTTCATAGCACTGTGTTGGAATTATAACAAAGAAAAATGTGTTCAATCTGAGCTTGTGCATGCACTTAAGTGTTTTATTTGCAATATTTTCTTTTTGCACAATCATAATCAGATAGCAGACTGCCCACAAAAAAGTGAATGACAGAAGATAAAACATGTTAATGTTTAGAATGAAATAGATAATACTTTGATACATAATGGTACATATTTATTCAGTACAGTGAAAGCAGAAATATTTGAACATTGTTCTGACTGAAGGGCTGTTTTGCTTGGACTCGGCACTTTAAGTTGCTGAAAGCCTATAAGTGAATGGGTCTGAACATAGGGATAATCACATGTTCATTGTTTGTTGGATATTTTTCACCATGCCTGCTTCTGTCACTTTTTTTGTTTGTTTTGTTTTTTTGTTCACTGAATGTGTTTACTTTCACGTCATTATAACATCCCTGTTGTTCTCATATCCTTTGCCTTTGTTTGTTGGTTTCAGCTGCCAGTGTAGTTCATTCAGGCTGTAACTTGGTATTGGTTTCTATGCACTAGACAGTAGAGTTTGTAATTTCATCCTGCACCCATGTATGTATTATTGCTGATGTGAAATACAGAATTTAATTTCACCAGGATCTGTATGTGGTTGATTAGTAAACAGCATGTGTAACACCTTAGATCAGCCGAATGCACAATGCATCATGGGTCTTCATTCACTGCTTTTATTTCCCAACTTTTATCCTGGGGAAAAGATCAAATGTATGACCTGGATATGCAGCTCATCAGGAATGTTTAAAAAAGAAAATTTGCATGTCATGTGCTTTTACAAGTTTCCATCCCAACAAGCTGTCATAACAACAAATCCTTCCTCAGACTTTGGCAATAAATTAGCTTGGATTTCTCTACACTGATGTTGATTGCACAGGGACACACACAGACACTCATTCTCTGTTGCTGTAGTATCTGGGAAACCAAGTGATGGGATGATTTTCACAAACACCTGTTGTAATTGGCAGAATGGTTACAGTGGGTTCATGTCTGTCACCAGAGGGTTTTCATTAAATGAAACTCTGCTGACTGGCCAATATTTAACATTTGTCTTTGGATGAGTATCTTCTGTGAGGAAGGATATAAATGACAATAGCGGCAAATGCATCAGTAGCAGGCAATATGGAGCATAACTTAATATCTAGGAGTAAAACTTGAGATCTAGGAAGAAGTGAAAAATTATGCTATAATTTGTTCAGTTTGAAGCACTGAAAACATGTATTTCCAATGCCATGTTTATCCTGAAACTACTGGCCACAAAATCATAAGGAAACAAAACCAAACCACCAAAAATTAAACTAGGAAAAGCCCAAACCCATCAGAATGTTTTATTAATATATCTGGCAATCTATTTTAAAGTTTATCATCCTTGCTAGATTTTCCAAACAATGAACAGAGATTAAAAAAAAAAAAACAATCTGTGGAGACAGATACAATGCTGAAAAATGTACCTTGCTGAAAATGTGGACTCTTCTCACGTACACACAAAGCCAGCAACTGAAGAAAAGATCATTCTGTGATGTCCTTTCGTGTGTGTCCCAAACACTGACACTGGTCTGCATGGTGACTGATGTTCAAAGTGTTTTGTTGCATGCTAGTATTCTTTTGAAAGTCACATGGCATTTCAAACCCATCTTCTCAATGTAGATCTTTTATTTTCAAAACTTCACTTCCTCAAACAGTCAATAACAGTCTGCATGTATGCACCAATCACCATGGAGTGTAACCATGGAAAATATACAAAAAGACCAGAATCTCAACTTTTTATGTTGTATAATGGAATCCTAAATGTTACAATGGAACAAAAATAACAAGTTGAAAAAAGAAGAAACTACCAGCATTACAAAATCGCTGAAGTATAATGTTTCCTTATATATGTTTTTAAACTGAGAAAACAATACAGTATGTACAAATTACACAAATTATTGAAAAATCTAATAATATACTTTAAAAAAAATGCACTGTATATAAGGAAAAAGCAAACAAATGAAGACAAAAATAAGAGAAAAAGCACTGAAATCAATGACATTCACACATGTAAAAGAAATTAACTAAATATAGAGAAAAAACACTAATGGTAATAAAATTAAAGTGACATTCAAAGACATGAAATCAATCATAATTACTGAAAGAAAGAATAGTACGGTGCACACAAACCAAATCGACATTTTGACATCAATGAAGGTCATTCAATCACATCAGCTGATCAATATTTTCCTGGTTGTCAATCACAAGCTTGCATCCAGTCCAGTTGCCCCTAACACAACCTATCAGTGCCCTGGCCAAAGAAAGATTCTAGCGTGAAGCTGAACACACAAAGTGCATATATTCATATAAATGCCTCTACCACTGGGCTACTGTCAGCTGGCATCAGTGGTGGTGTCCGACATTTTATGTTTCTACCACAAAGCTGTATAATCAGTGGATTAGTCACTATACCAATTAAACTGGAGCTAAAGGACCATGTGTCTGGATTTTTCAAAGGCATTCACACACAGGATCACTGCCTTTAATCAGAATTTCACATGACAACAGTAGACTTGAATGATTACAAAAGAACAAAAAACAAAAAAAAAAAGGTGGGGTGGGGGGGGGAAGAAAAAGCTCCCTCTACATGAAGATAGTAGCAGCACTTGCCCTCACTTAGTAAACTTCATATCCAACAACATTCGAAGCACAACATTTTCCAGTTTATCACTTTTGACACCAACAAATACCAGAATGAAACAACTAAGTCTTGTGATATTTTCAGCAACATGTGCCCACAAGGTTTCCTCTGTAGACACTGTGAACAGCAGCAGGAAACATGCCCACCCACCCCCACACACACAAACACACACTGTTAACCATCAATGGAACTCATACAATCCTGGCGGCCTCTTGCTTTCTGTCTTGCCAACATGTCACTTAGTCACCGCATCACACTGACACTACATGGCTCTTGGTGCACGTGGGACAGCCGTCAACTGCATAGTGTTGTGTGTGAGAAGTGATGGGGAAGGGGGAGTCAACACTGGGAGATGTGGTCAGTCAGCTGGACACAGGTCAACATGATAGTGAGATGCCTGCTTTCATCGAGGAGTCTTGTGTGAGTCTCTATGCCAAGCCAAAACCCTCGGAGCACTCACTGACAGCCAGCAACAACATCTTGCGCAGCTTGTCGTATGTCTCGTAGGCTGGAAGGTCCAACTGGTTGAAACTGCAGAAGAAAATCCAAGTTGCTCAGTTTTTAGTTTTACAGTAGTAAGAAGGCAGATATTTCAACTTTTTGTCATGTCAGTGGGTACTTACCGGAAGGGAAAAGTACTTGATACATTCCCTTGATATCTATGTATTCTTAATTTATGCACATCTAAGAACCAAAATATGACAAACTGTCTGCATATAAAAGATACTGAAAAAAAACCCACCTGACCTGGAATCCCATAAGACATGAATGAAACAATTTCTGAAATGTAAGTAACTAGCTGGATCGAATGGCGCCAGACAAGAACATGAGCAGGAATAAAATTCATAGGTATTCATTTATAAGACATTCACCCACTTGCCAGATATGATTTAAATGTCACTCCAAGGGTACATAATTGCCACATAAAACAAGGTATTTAATAAACAAAAAAAGAAAAAGAAAAATGACACTGCAAACTCCCCTCATTCTGTCAAAAACACAGTAGTCATAACTAGACACTAAGATGACAATGGACAGACAATCTTAAGCTCACCAGGTGTGGGCAGAAGGCAGGCGATCAGTGGACCGGTCGTCACGATGTATCTGGAATTTCTGGTGGCCGTTCATGCCTTCCAGGGTAGCAAAGCCTTGCAGTGGCACCTTGGATGTGCCCGTCACAAACTGCAGGAAATTGGCACGCTCTGCTTGGTCAAACGAACGCAGTGCCCGCCAGAACCACTGGATCTGAAGACAGAAAAGTAAACATCTTTATATTCTGTGGTTTTATCATAGATAATCTGGAACTAAAAATGCTGCTGCTCTTAACAACATTAACTTTAGTGAACATTGAATATAGTCAGCAAGTCTAACATTCATAACTTTAGTAAACATTAAATACTGTCAGCAAATCTAACATCTGAAAATCCAGATGCTCATTCCCCCGAACCCTCTCTTCCCAATATCCTCAGGACTCTCTTGGACAACTGGAACATGTACTTACGGTAACCTGCCTTCCCACCTCATCTCAAAATGGTTAAAAAAATTGCTATGCTACCATACTGGCTGAAAAACCAATCATCTCTCAGTCCTCACCAGCCATTCCTGTACTGTGCTTACCTGCAAGGAGGTGGGCTGGTACTTGTGGTACTCTGTGTTGGCCTTGAGGTCGTCAATGTCAATGGTTGGCAGGCCTGAGATCAGCAGCTCCAGCTCCTGTTCTGTGAAGATGCCCACCAGTTTCTTGGGGATGATGTCGTAGAATCCCTCCAGGAAGGCGTTGAGCTGCTGGCGGATGGCGCCTGTCATCTTCATCTGGCACACCAGCTTCACATACTCCCTCTTGTTCTCCTCTGTCACAGCGATGTTGCTGCCATTCTCTATCAGGTCCCGTGTCTCCCTCACACCAAACTCCTCTACCTGTTCACAGGAGCAAATCCTTGTGTTTATGTACAATACAAGGTTAGCAATAAGTATATCCATTTTTTAAAAGATGTTTAATATATATGTGATTACAAAGGTTACAATGAAGATCATAATTTATCTCCATAACAATGGTACTTGTTTTTCACAGTGTATCGAATACAATTATGATTATGTTTGAACCATGGCCCTAAGTCCTGTAATGTATACTGCTGGTGGTGTTTGAACCCTCAGGCTTTCAATACATTAGTCCGTGACACCAACCACTTTTCAGAGACAGCTGACATTTTCTATGCTTATTTCATAACATTCACCTGTTCCTAAAACCTATCTTCTTATGTAATAAAAACCAAAGTACACACCTCAGCAGAAAAGTTGAGATCACCCAGATCAGCCCCCATATCTGTGATGTCATTCTCAAGAAGGAAGACCAAGCTCTGATAGAACTGGATATCCTCACATTCCATATCAGTGTACCTGCAACCAAACATGAACATTATAATACACATTATGAAAAATAAAAATACTCTGCAGTAAAGCAGTAAAATATATATACAATTTCAAGAAGCATCTGAATTAAAAGAATACAGTATGACATATGATTAGCATGTCACATATTAATAGAAATTTTGGTAAACCAACATTTTATGTATTTTGTTTGCCTTTTACCATCTCCCAAATTGAAGTGAAGCGTCACAGTGTTTGTGGCTTTTCTGTTTGCATTAAAACATCAATATTTTGAAACATATAATTACACTACACACAATCCAGTATTGTTTACATTGTTATTCTATGATCACACATTCTATGATCACACATGGGATGTCAAATCCTGAACTGCATGAAAGGAAACATCAATACTTTTTTCACTTAACTGCAATATTCTGTTTAAAATCACAATTCTAATACAAAAATAATGCACCTATGGCACAGTCAGAAGACGATGAATGCAGGCAGAGCAAGAAAAGCAGACTCACTTGACATGCAGTCCCAGTACATGTTTGTAGAAGGAGCGGGTGAAGTAGCACTCCAGCAGTTTGTTGTCATAGATGGCCTTGGCGATGATGCGGCCCACAAACTTGAAGTAGCTGAGGTGGTTGGAGTTGAAGTGAGAGGAGGGGTTGATGGTGTAAGTGACACCGTCGCGCGGGTACCGCTTGAACAGCACGTAGTTTTCATTGAAGATCTCACGTGAGATGATGAGGTACCACTCACGTAACAGTCCTCCAGCATCCTGACCCTCCTCACCTGAGACACATACACTAATATTTCACTTCTGTCCATGGTCAACTTTGTTAACATTGTCTTTATGATTAACTTTTATCTCCAAATAAATACCTGGTGGCACCTCATCAGGCATGAGATTGGGAAACTGTGATCGAGTCTGAAAGGTGGGGGCCTGGGGGCTGCAGAAGGCCCCCAGTGGGGGTTCATGGGGTAACGCCCCTGGTGAGGCTCTGGGGGCAAAGTCCCCATAAGCTGAAGGTTTTTCTCAATTTCAAACCATGAAATCTGCACTTGAGGGCCACCAATGCCTCAGAGGTATTCCAACCCATAGAAGACAAAAACAGTTCAGCTCTTCCTAAAGTGTTTTTACTTTCAAACCAGTAACTATGAGCCTTGGGGACATGATTTGAAATTTCAAAATATTCTGTGTGTGTGTGTGTGTGTGTGTGTGTGTGTGTGTGTTTCCAATGCTACTCTGTGTGTATGTGAGAAAGATAGAGACAGTCAAAGAGAGACAAAGAGATTGAGAAGGGGGAGGGGGAAAGAGTAAAAGTTCGTATGTGTGCACGTATCACTGTATGTGCACTACAACTTGAGTGAGTGAGTTAGAGAGAGGTGTCTTGTCTTGGTTGAGGAAGGAAATGGGGAAGTGGAGTGACTGGAGGGAGGAGGGAGTGGGTAAGTGACTGGTTAAACCATATCACTATTTCAGCAGTCAGGGATTCTTAGCTAGTACCAGTGGTCAGTGTCTTGGCTCAATGCCAAAGTTGCCACAGTCATTGACAGTGGTTTTATTCTCCATTAAACTCTGCGAGAGTGTGTGTGTGTGTGTGTGTGTGTGTGTGTGTGTGTGCGTGCGCGCGCGAGAAAGACAATGTGTGTGCACACGTGAATATGCGTATTATTAAGCTCTGTGTGATTGTGAGCACTCATATTTGTGCACATGTGTAAGTGTGAAGGAGAGAGAGAGATAATAAAAAAACAGAGTATGTGCATACGTGTGTGCTTCATGTGATTTTTTTTCCAAAGTAAGAGTGTGAATGTGTGTTTGTGTTTGTGTGCACGCACATTCAATTCAGCTCTAAGTCTCAATGTGCATGCATGTGTACCTTTGGTAATCTGGCTAGAGATCTCAGATCAAAATAAACTGACTGTGCCCAGTACCACAGCATCCACTGTGTCAGAAAAAGCACCGACATCCAATTGCTACAAAGTTTCTGTTTCGATGGCATCACTGTTACTTGTGCATAATGGGGCAAACATTTGCAGCTTTTGCTGAATGAACAGAGGGTCAAGCAGATATACGCATGGCCCTAGACGCTTGACAGGGATGGGGATCGTGCGCACCGGCGTTAATATGTATCTGTGCGTGCACGCACGTTTGTGTGTTTGTGTGTGTGTGTGTGTGTGATCGACTGCATGTGTGTGCATGTGCGCGCGTGCGTATGTGTACTTCGCTTTTCACAGTGATACCAATGCGTGCCATGTAGAGATCGCCTTCTGTTATCAGACATTTTGACAACTTCAATTGACTGTTAGGAAACCTTTTGACTGATTTTGGTGCTCTGACAAGTCACTGGATCGCCTCTCAAGGGGTCAACAAACGATGCTTTTCAAAGAGCATTTCATTTTCATTTTTGACAGGTCATTGGCAAACGAAATGGAACAGCTCATCGGCTTTTCTTCTTCAGAAAACAGACTGTCCGTTTTTGATGTAAATCTGAAAACAGATTTCCGTGCCTAGACTGAAGAGTTGCACCCATACAATCTGAAACCAAACACACTTACCCTTGCCCATGGCGTCAATTTTGTGAATGGTGTCGCCTACCAGTAAAGTTATTTCTTGTTCTTCACTTGTGTTTTCACAGTCTCATCTTGCCAGGCCCAGTTCCGCTTATTTTTCACTCCTTTATCGATCCCAAAAATCTTCTTTTCCTTTGTGAGTTTTCTCATTTTGTCGATGATTGACAACGATCGATGAAATAAGGTATCTTTGCAAGTCGTGAAGCCCGCAAGCAGAAGTTGTGTAATCGAATAAGCTGAATGATGACAGAGGAGCAACGGAACACTTATTCTCAATTTTTCGCTTATCCAAACATGGTACATTTTGGCAAACGAGGTGGGCCTGTTTTGTTGACCAGTTGGACAACGTTCGCTGGTTGGTAAAAAAAAAACCCAACAACCTCACCCTTCACCCCCCACCCTTGATTTCCTCAACGGATTTACACAATCTCAAAAATGGTATCTGGAGTCAATTTTCGGTCGAAAATCAGACTAATGTCGGAAAAATCTCATGCCTGCTCATTATAGACTTTTTACTGTCATACATGTAAAATACTAATTAGAAAGAGAAATGGAAAATTCAAAGACAGTTCTGAAGATTCCACACCAGCTCTTTTCCCATGCAATCTTAATTTCAAAACCAAAATTCAATTTTAATGACTTTTCAAAATTCTCAAGAAATTATTTCAAGTCAGTGAATTTCAGAGGCCTTGATAGCTTGTAATTCAAGGGCTTGCAAGAGGTTCTAAGATTCATGTACCATAGCAGGACCGGAAAATAAAGGCAGAGGCACAGAATCTTATACACAATCATCTATCTCACCTTCAAACACAATGTAGAACCTCTGCTTCCATTCTTCTGGAGTGCGGCGGAAGAGCTCACGGAAGGAATCCTCAAAGACATGTTCTCGGCGCACATGTACAGGCAGGTCTTCTCGCCTCATGCCTTCTTCCATGCGCTCCAGCTCCTGGCGGAAGTAGCGCCGTTTGACATCAAAGTCCAGCATGCGGGTGTGGTCCACAAGCACAGAGAAAGGTCCATCGGCCAGAGGCAGGGTGGACTGTCGCAGGATCTGGTTCAGAACCGTCCTGTGGGTCTCTGTCATGCACACAAACACACAGTCATTTTCTTGTCCAATCTATTCATGCACTTTTTGAAAACTGCATGTGTGCACGTGTGCAAACTAGCAAGCATGCCTGCCTTACAACTCTGAAAATCAATATGAGACTGGGAGAAAAAGGGAAATATACTAAAACCAAGATTCATAACATGTGTCACATCTCTGTTCAAAAGAAAACGGACCATTTAAGTATAACATGCTGTCTGCTTACTGAAGTTTTTGTGCGTGCGTGCGTGCGTGTGCTGTTAAAAAGTCATTGAGGTTATTCATTAAAATTTGGGCATATCTGAAACAGCCTGTCTCATTTGTTTGTTCTCAAGATTTGTTTTAAAATGTATACATTATCACTACTTTCATTACTGTTGCTATAACCCAGCTGACCACAAAGGACCATATCCATTCTTTCACCAGGGATACAGGATGACAGGTTTTACAGGACCACATATATACTTGTCTGCATATTTGCACGCTCTACATTTTGAATTATTCAAATAAAAGGCAGCAGAATAGTTAAGGCGCTTATCTGCCAATACAATGTCCGTGAGGGTTTGTTTTTTTATCCCGATTTTGCCCCTTCTCCCTAGCTTGACTGGAAAATCAAATTGAGCATCTAGTCATTCATATGAGATGATAGACTGAAAAAGAACCCTTGGCAACATAAGCATTGCTTTCTGGCAAAATTCTTTGAAGATGATCTACTGTGGTAGGCACACAAATATATATGCATGCACTCGAGGCCTGACAAAGTGTGTTGGGTTATGCTGCTTGTCAGGGATCAGCTCAGCAGATTTGGTGTAGATCATAAGAATTTGTGCAAATGCACTGACAACTCCTTGAGAAACTGAAACTTAACAACCTGATAGTATCAAGTGTGAGGTGTAAGCAAAAGTTAAAAGCAACAGATTTCTACTAAATGGAAACTTTTTAACACAAGTAACCCTTAGGTTTGACTTGAAAAAAACAACATATGTATGCATGCTGTGTGACTGTGGAAACTACTTGCATGGATGACTGAAGCAGTCAAGGTGGGGGATTAACACACAAAAGAGAAAAATTCCAAAACATATTTAGATAACAAAATGTGTGGCATGAAGGAGAGATCTGAGTAGACACGAAGTAGAGACAAACACACGACACTTACCAGCAAACTTGAGGAACTTCTGTGTATCAGGAGGCAGGTGAGCAATAGAAGCGGCCGAGTTTTCTCTGGTGATGGAGACAGTGCTGGTCTCCACAGAGGCAGTGGAGGGACCAGGAGAGGGGGATGGGGGAGCCATTTCCACATTGAGATGAGCCATCTGGTCCTCTCGGCGTGGAGTTGAATGGTCACTACGTTTTGACTCTTTTTCTCCTGAAACAGTGACAGTTGATGATGATCTGGCACATCATTTCTTTTTCCAAAATATTTTCTAATGTCATACTCCTGTGTCTCAAAATTTTCAAGAGTAGAATGTGTTCATGCCAATGTCCAAAAAACCAACAAACAACAACTGAAAGGTAATCCAAAAAAAGAAAAAAAAGTTATTCCATACATGGCAGGAATGCACCTTATCAACAGTGAAAAAAGGGTAACAGAACTGGGGAAAGAAAGAGAGCCAAATGAAAAATAGTCTTGCTACCCATCACTTCCACTTAACAGATCTGTACACTGGCATCATAAAGTAAAGTATTGATCTGACCCTGCTACCCACCACAGCAAACCCAGCAGCCCTAAAAACTTGCGAGAGGCCTCAAACCTAACAGCAAGCCCCACCTGCATGCACGATGAAGAAGGCTTCCACAGCAGGCTGCAGGATGAGCACAGCGTGATGATCCGGGGTGCGTGCCAGCTCCTTCAGGCAGTCACCCAGCATGCTCCACAACTCGTCCAGGTTCAGCTGTTCACTGAGGCGTGGCAGCTGGGCTTGTTCCTCTTTCTTGTCTTTGTCCGAGCTCGGTCCTGAGGATGAACGACATAGATTGTCATTAACATTGTCCCCTGTCTGAACTCCAACACCTGCATAAAAAGTGAAATTATTGCACCAACTGACACACTTCATTTCTCAAGCCCAATTTACTGCCCCCACATCGCCTCCCCCCCTTCCTGCCTGTCACTCACCAGGTTGGTCCACTTCCATGGGGGTGTCAGTGGGTGCGTCAGCTCCCTGACCAGCACCAGACCCTCCTGCCCCTCTCTCCTCTTGGTCTCCTCCAGAGGCAGGTGCTGCATTTGCCCCCTCCACGTTCTCACCAGACTCCAGGGCAGGCCGCAGACCCAGGGCAGCCAGAGCGTCATTGGACTGGCGCAGCAGGCGGCGCGAGGAGGGTCGCTGTCGCACCAACTCCATCAGACCTTCTGCCTCAGACTCCAGCTCCCCCATGGCCATGTCAATGATGCTGGCCAGCTCTTGGGCACCTGTCACACCACAAACATCACAGTGTTCTGTTGTATTTTACAGTATTGTATTACTCGCCGTCGCAACAAATTTCTTTGAGTGAAATTAAGGCTGCTCTCCTTGGGGAGAGTGCATCACCACAGGGCAGTACCCCCCATCCCCCAGCTGTTGAACAAGTTTTCTTCATGCTCTATCAGCTCTCAGAGATAAAGGTTGGAATGTAACTTCCACACACACACACACACACACACTTGATCGTAACACACTCCCACCAATTCATTCACAATGCACTCACACATACTACACACAGGAAACAGGTCACCTTACACCTTTGCCCTTTCACTCACTGTCACACTCCAATACCAATACACACTTCACTAACATCCCACATATATGAGGATCAAGGAGTCTATTTCTTCTTGCCCAGTAAACGTTTCTGCTACGACTGAGAAAAATAGATAAGCGTGTTGTAATTGGATGTACAGTGAATGTCATAACACAAGAATCCTTGTGCCTTATGACATGCGCTGTACATCAGCACCATAGTGAAGGGCTGCACAATTCAACAGGTGTAGTGCATTCCTTTTTCTTAAAAAAAAAAAAAAATTAAATAAATGTTGTAAGATCTATATTCTGAAAGTCTGGACAGTTTCATCCAATTTCCTGAGTACATACTTCCTCTGCCACTCTTTCTCTTGGAGGCAGAGCGGGCAGCATCCCTGAGCTGGATGATGACTTTGAGAATTCGCAGGAAGAAGTGCTGGCTGGAGGTTTTGTTGGTCAGCTGGGACATGGATGGCAACTGTAACTCTCGACCAGATTTGATTTTGCTGGGAGCGGATACCACAACACTGCCTCCTCCAGTGAATCTGCAAACAGTACCAATCATGATTTTGTGTTAAGTTGACATCTTCCAGTACCGTAATTCTGACACAACTGTGTTGAGATATCTAACAATACTGTCATTAATCTGCCATTAAGGCTATTGCCTATCTGATGGAGACTCTTTAATACAGATGAGGATGTATTATACACCCAGTTAGGTTCAATATATTTACCATGTCCGACTGATACAAACCAGGCCAATCTGTCTACTCCTCTTGGTCAAAATTTCACAGCAACTCAGTGATAAAACACCTCACTAATCTGCTAGCCAATCAAACGCCATTTCCAGCTTGAACTGATTACTCATTTACAATGGCCACCATTTCTTAGACCAACTATCACCCTGCTTCCTCCAAGGACAGTCTGCAAATTTTACAGAGGGGAAATATTTGACAGGTGGTTTTATCATTTTTTTTTCTTCTTTTTTTTAAACTCTCACCTGTCAGCTACCACTCCTTTCACTTGCTGGGCAGAGCTGGTCTCTCCATCACGGGAATCTTCTGAATCATCCAGATGCTGGGCATTGAGGTTTCTCAGCTCCTCCAACAGTGAACTGAAACATTACCAGATACAGCATAACCAAATGCTATGATTTTTGTAAAAAAATAAAAAATAAAACAACCCAAAACAAACACACACACAAAGAGAGATAGAGAGAGAGAGAGAGAGAGAGAGAGAGTGTGTGTGTGTGCACGCACATGTGCCCCTTTTCCCAATGGTGGTTTGCACTGAACTCATTGACAACACAGTTAGGACTGTCTGTCAATACTTTTCTTTCTTCATCCTGCCTTAATGACACACAAATGAGTGATGATGTATAATATTCAATGCGATTTCAACAGTCTGGAACAAATTTTAAAAAGTCTGAGATTGCCAGAATATCTGGACACAACTGCACGAGCACTCATGTAAAATACCAACTGTCATTCCAGTCACTTTGCCAAGCAGCTGGTAACTGGTACATTTTTTCTTCCTTGAAAGGAACTTTTCAAAAGGGTAATAAAAAAAACAACAAACAAATAAATAATTTAAAAAGGGGGCGTATTGGGTAGTGTTACTGACCAGATATGCTGCCTGACAGTGAGTCCCAGAGTACGAGCCCCTTCCAGCAGGAGGGCCAGGATGGTGTGACGCGTAGCGTTGTTAGCCCACGACAATTGCAGCAGTAGGCTGGTGGCATCATCAAGACCCTCCTCAGAACAGGCCTTCGATGTCAACACCTGCGTACACAAACAGTTGTCCACTCAGCCGCCAACACTCAACTTTGCTCAGACGCAACTTTTTTTTTTTTTTTTTTTTTTTTGTCCTTAAATGAAGTATATTTTTTCCATACTTATCCACCTAGATAAGTGCACTCAACCTGTTTAAAAACAAAGGCAGAAAACCAGAGAGTCAAAGCAAATTCTGGGAAGAAAAGTGAATATTGCCACACCAAGTTAAAGCAAATTCTGGAATGACAAGTGAATGTTGCTACACCAAGTTAATGCAAATTCTGGGAAAAAAACAGTGCATGTGCAATACCAAGTTAATAACTGGTCCTTGCACAATGTTCTCACCTATAATTTACCCAAACACCATTTAAAGTCTTAACTCCCGTGAGCAAGGTTTCGGTTGCGCCCCTTTTCTCTGCATTCAAATTTTGTATTACGTGTAGCTGACACATTTTGTACTTTCCAAAGTCAATTCAGGTCTAGATTGGAAGCTGCTAGGCAAATCTCGCTCTCTGCCATAAATGAAGCCAAACCGTAGCTTTATTAGGCTTTTATTTTGAATAAACCTTCACCGACGTCACAGTGTCAGACTCTGGTGAGAAACTGGCTTGATTCAAATCGCCCGCCATTTATAGTCCGGTTCAGGCTTTAAAACATACACATTTTGACCATGCTCTATCAAACTCAAGATATGTATACAATCTGTATAAATGACTGGCTGAAAGACTAACATTTTCATGGACAGTACACAAAACAGCAGCTGAATGCATAACTAGGATGAGATAGGCAAAGAAAGATAAATGTTAAACAAAAAATATGTACAGTTACTCTTTACAGGCACATCATTCAAACTACTGCTGTTTGCATTATCCATCAGCTTGCACACTGATAAATAATGGGCACAAAAAAATAAACCCAGAGACTTCACCAGAGAATTCATATGCCATTAACAGTATCAGACATAAAAATGTTTTTCTTGCTGACACTGCTGTTTCAGTAAGTCAGATATTCTTGTATGGAAAAAAAAAAATCTTCAGGGAAATAAAAGAAATACCACTAAAAAATTAGACCTCTTTTCCACTTGAATATTTTCAAATTACATTATTTTCTAACGATTCTAACTAAACATATATTTCAAATCTGAGATTATAAAAGAAAGCGTAACTTTTCCATGATCTCAAGAAATCCTATTCACTTATTTCTGTGCATGTCTGAGTACATAAAGTGTGAGTGTGACAGTAGCATGCGACTGACCTTGCTATTTTTTCCTCACACCTTGCAAGTGCATCAGTGAGTGAGCAAAGGGTGAGATGGGGGAAGAGAGAAAGAGACAGCAATAAAGAGTAAGAGACTGTGCAAGACAGAACTTTACCTGTACTGCCATTTTCAGTTCCTTCATGAGAATTGGTTCCTCATCCCCACTTCCACTCTCCTCTTGCTCCTTCATATCTGGAATTCCAGTAAACAATGTTTACTCCAAACACAGACAACTGACCTAAAACCTTAAAAATTAAATTCCACGTCAGTCAATAAATCCACCAAGAAGCCACAGCATCTATAGACTGATAGATCACTGTTTTCAAATTCATATAAGGCAATTTTTATTTGACTTACGGAGTAGGCTGTGCACTTACTTCACTTCATTTTCACATAAGTCCCAGCAAACGAACTAATCTAGTTCATTCTGAAGCGAATGAACCTGGTTCAGTGACTGAAAATGCTTTATAAACTCAAGATTCATACAGAAATAGATATCATCCAACATGCACTTCTAACAGATCAACTGTCAACAAGAAAATGATAAATAATAAATATCACAGGTATAATATTTTAATTTCTTGGTTGCAATTTTTGTTTTGTTTTTTGTTTTGTTAACTTGTTCACTTTCCATTAATTATTAATACTTCCACACAAAGACCAACTTTTTCATTTCTGACACAACATATATTCATTATGTGTCAGTATGAGTACACACACACATTTCTTTTCCTTAAGCCCACCAGGAAAATCAAGGAGTAAGGATAAATTGGATTCACTACCTTCTGAAGGTTTGTTCTCAGTGGGGGGAACAGTGCTTTCACTGCCTGGGATAATGGTGGTGGTGGTGGGGGTGGTGTCACTACTTGGTGTGCTGGCTGCGGCTGCAACATCTGGTGCCACTGATAAACACACAGCCGGCGTCACAGATGACACTGCTGTAACCGCTGCTGGTGTGGTTGTGGCAGTTGATGTTGTGACAGTGGTGGTGGTGGTGGAAGTAGTTGTGCTGCTGGCCAGGGTATTGAGGCTAGCATTGTCCTGCACACCTACAGCAATAAGACCCAGCAGACGTAGAAGTCGATCGGTGAGGAGCTGACTGCGGCGCACTACCGGGTGACTAAGCATGGCCATCAACTGGCCCAGTGCCGAAGTTTTATAGTCACTCCCCAATGCCTCTGCCTCTGTCTGCGTGTTCCCCAAACCACTGTGTGCTTTCTGCACCCCTTTCCCACGTCGAGACTGTCCTGCCCCATCCAGCTTCAGCAGCAGAGACCAGAAGTCCGACTCCTGCCGACCTGGGTCCGATGTTGTGGAGGCAGCTGCTGAGCGGTCAGAGCGTGCCAGGCGGGGACTGACAGCACCGCTGGCTGCTGTGTGAGTTTTGGGTCGGGCTCCTCCTGAGGGGGGCACAGAGGGGGTGGTGGATCCCTGATCAGCGTCTCTGTCATCACGAGGCTCACAGGAGGGTGCCTCCCTGACTTTGGGGGTGGGCAGGAAATGGGAAGGAAAGACTTTGGCCAGGGAGATCAAAGTGTCCAGAACGTGACGGCACACTACCGGTGCTGCCTGGGGATGGATGTTAACACTGCTTCCCTGAGGTGTTGACACGCAAGACTTCTTGCCTACGGACACCCGCTGCACTTGAAAGACATTGGCACGACAACCGAGGGCAGCCTCCAGGCTGATGGAGAGCCAGGAACCAGGGCCTCGCATGTTTTCCCCTCGGGACCAACCTGACCCTGAACTACAGATGGGGTCCAGAGGACTGGCCACCACTGCTGGCTGCTGGTGTCCCTTTCGCCCTTTACTGCCTTTCTCTAATGAGGTCACCACCACACTCCCACTCTGCGAAATCCTGGGCATAGTGGGGTCATCCATGTCAGGGTGACACTCAGAGGTCCTCTGCAAGATGGACAGGAGGGCACGCAGGATCCAAGTACGGGTAGGTGCATGATAACACAGATTGCGCAACACACGACACAGCCGGTTCGTATTCAGCTTGGGCTCATCCATGAACAGCAGCACCAGCAGGCACGTCAACGCCTCATGGTCCAGTAAGTGGCGCCCTCTCAGCCGGGCAACAGGCAGACCACTGCTGTTGCTGGACCCTCGGTTCTGACCACTCAGGCCAAAGGTCCAGCGAGAGCGTGGCAGAGTTGGAACCCCAGTTGCTCTGATAGCGTATCGGGTTCCCAGGCGACCATACAGACCTGCAAACATTGCATAACAACATGTACTATTCTGCTAAAAATACAAATTCATATGTGTGTGAGTGTGTTTCTGTACGGATGCATGTAAAGGGACAAAGTGTTCCTGGCAAATAACTCCAGGGGGTGTACAGACAGAGCCAATCAAATGCATACCACAGAGCATTGCTGCAGTCTTGACAGATTAAGTTCATTAACCCATTTTGGATCTCGTAAGACTCACTGCAGGCTTAAATTTGCTGCATAGTCTAAGAATGCAATTTAAGTTTCTTTTTGATGTATTTTATCCAAATGTGCTGTTTAACTTATGGAAAATTAATACTGACATATGATTTATCACTTGTGACAGTAACACAAAATACTATTGTCTCATTTGCACTTTAAAGACATCACTGTACTCCTGTCAATGACATGCTCTGTAAAAACCTAGAGCTGCTTTCGAATCAATAATAATAATATAAAATAAAAAAATCTCCTGGTTTTGCAACTGCACAGTTCGTGTCTATTTGAGATGTGGAATTGGATGGATCGCACACAAGACAACCAGTCCATTTTTTCCCTTCTTTTTAACCATGGTGATTTCTTTCTTTCAAAACATTGTTATTTTCTTCTTTTAAACAAACACAGCAGAAAACACACATAAACTAGCCGGGAAGAGCGATATCCAATTATCCAGCTCTACAACACTCACTGGGGTTGCGGAGAATGGCCGAGAGGGAGGCAGCCCCACCCTGGAACAACCTCTCCTGCATGATGCGCCGGTGGCGATCCTCCAACTCCTGGCGCAGTTCTCGTGCTTCAGCGGCCACATGCTCTGGCAGAGCTGAGATACTGTTGTCATCCAGGTCACAAAGCACAGACTGCCGCAGCTGTGGGGAGAGTGTGTCGATAAAGCTGTAATTGTCCTCTGCTCCTCCACGCTGCTGGGCCTGGATTCGGGCCTGCTCTGCTCTCTGCTGAGCCAACACCTGAGACACATGCATCAAACAGGTCAGAGGCAATATGGTTGGGGGAAGGTGGTCTTGAAGGTGGAACACAGATGGAACCTGAGCAAGGAGAAATGATGTGGAGGTACTGACTGAAAACAGGTAAAACCCATGTACCAGTGGTAGGGTGGGGTTTTCAGCTGTCAGCTGGTAAACAGAAATACCCTTTGTGAAGAAATTTTACTTTTAAAAAAGGATGATAAAACTTAGAATTTATACTTCTGGAACTGGCCACCTACGTATTTTACCCGAGAGACTGGTTTTATCACAGATACCTAAGAATGACTGATTTAGAATTATGTGATCACATTTCTTTCAGACTGTGAGGGGAAATGAGGTGGGGAGTGGGGGTATGCCTGCAGTATGTCTCACCTCCTCCTGAATGTTTGGCGGCAATGCAGCAAGGAATTCTGGGTTGACCTCCATGGCACCAGGTGTTTCAGCTGACTGCTGCTGCTGTTGCTGTGCCCTCTGCTGGATTCGCTGCAGACGCAGCTGGTCGGCAATCACCTCCTGCCTAATGTTCTCTGGCAGTGCTGCCAAAAAGGACGGGTCCACACCTTCTGGCAATTCCTCACCTGCAAAACAGCAGTGAGGTAAAAAAAAAAATGTTATTCAGCTGGCAGAAAACATGTAATGATATGGTACTGGTAATCACCAAATGTTATCGTAGTCAGTTTGAGAATACACATGAAGAGGAAAAGATGTTCACTGCAAACAGCTTTCCAGCTTCTTATTCACAACTCCCGAACATGAAAAACATTTGTAAGCATTTTGTTTGTATCATTTTAATTATAAATTGACTATTGACTTTGTAGTAAACATTTCGTTTATACCATTTCATTTATAAATTGACTATGATTTTGTATCTGGTATGACATGAAAAATATGCATGGCTGGTCTATGCTGTTGCAGCTGAAACTTTTCTAATATTTGTTGAAGCACACACCTGTACACCCACCCACATATACACTTGCATTCATTGCTTCTTCACACTGTCATTTACATCCCTTAAATTTAAGATATGAAACTGAACAAGACATTCCTTCACACTGACCGAACATAGTGAGAGGAGTCCTTGAGGTAGAGGCCCCACTGCCAGAAGCCCCTTCCTGAGGTCCCGTGGTGGCCGATGTGCTGGTGGCTGTGGTGGTGGTGATGGTTGTGGTGATGGTTGCAGATGTAGTCAGTGTGGTAGTGGTGGTGGTTGGAGATGGATCTGCACTGCTGCCACTGCTGCTGGGTGTGGGGGCTGGAGCACTGCCATCAACAGAGTTAAAAAGAATATAGTGAATGGCTGACTGTGAGAAATATGAACAGGACAGAAGGTAAGGAAAGATGAACAGGCGGCAAGCGAATCATGTCTTGGCACTCACAGTCAGGATTTCTTTGGTTATTCTTATTGCTTTCTGTCCCTTTGACAGGATAGTAGTACCCCCTACTGTTTTCACATTGAACCATAATTACAAAATGCCATCTGAAAATGTATGATTCTGATCTCTAAGATTATTTCCAATATACATCCCCTTCGCAGAATAATGCCTCTTTCTACCAATAGCATTTAAATAAAACAAACCATTAGTAAGACCACTAAAAAAAAAAACCCAAAAAAAGAACTGAATTATATAAACCGTAGCATCTAAGTGAAACTAACCTTCAATAAAAACAAAACTAATAATCCTAAGAATCAAATCATGTTGCTGTCGTATCAGACATAACAAGGAGGAATATCTGACCAGTCATCACCAACTCACCTCGTGCTCTGAGACACAACGATGCTGGACAAGTCAAGGCCAGATAGTACAGGCGTGGGTTCTGGAGCGATGGACAGTCCTTCAGGGCTGGATGATGCTGAAAGGCAAAGGCCACAATACATTTCATTTGAACTTTTTTCAAGTCACAAGGGGTAAAGGCAATAAAACACTACAGATTACATGCTGTTTTCTCCATCCCACTCATACTTTCATCTTTTTGTGTATCTTTGAAAAATGGCTCAATCCTTTCACTAGTCTCTCTCTCTTTTTTATTATTAGTCATACCAAAAGCATTACTGTATTCCCTATATCATACACTCAAGCATGACATTCTTCTGTACGACAAAATCATTTTGAAATAATCATCTTTACTCAGACAGACAAGAAATCCATGCTCGCACTTAACTCTTGCCCATCACTCACAAGGAATGGTCCCTGACTGAGAGGGGTCCTGGGCTGCTTCCTGAGAACTCATGTTGCCGATTCCAGGGATGTTCGTGGCCAGGAATGGGTCGTCGAGGGAGGTCTCTCGGCCCAGAGGACCACTGCCCCCAAACGGGAACATGAAAGGGGGAGAATCCTCACTGGGTGCAAGGCCTGACAAGAACTCCTGCAGGTTGAGTATGGGTTGAGGGGAGGTGTAGGATGTTGGAGGGACATTCCCTGATCTGTAAGGGACCGCAGGTGCGTTTCCTGAGCTGTACATTGTAGGAACGGCAGGAGTGTATGCAGCAGGATGTCCTGTGCTGCCCGTGGTGGACGTGTCCATGGCCTGCTGGGGCTGCACTTGCTGGGCCATTGACAACTGCTGTGGTGTCATGGACGTTTGGGGTGCGAGTCGAGGGGCAACAGTTGGGTGGGGCGGAAGGACAGGGCTGGGGTTAGGTGATGGATGCTGCATGACGGAGGGGTCTTGTGATGGAAACCACCTATAAACAAAAAGAAGCACAGCCTGCATACCTGAGGCAAGTAACAAGACAAGCTTAACACTTATCAAAGGAAGTCTTGAAATTTACTTCCCGAAGTGTAATGTTTTCTTGTCTGCTTGAAAATTTTTTTTTTTTATCAACTTGGAAAGAGGTAGCAGGATACAGAATTCAGAATGATTCTAAACTGTATCCCAATCCCTGTTATCTTTTTAAGGGGGAGACAAGGGAGGAGCTGAAACTTGATTTCACCAGGCTTTCTGGTTCAAAACAAAATTTGTAACCAAACACCATCATCCAGGTCTGTGAATTCTGTCAATACTTTCAATATTCTGTATCTTCAATATCAAGAATTGTCAAGATGATGGCTATGACCTACCTGGATCCAGACACCTGTGTGCAGTCTGCCTTCAAAGAAAGCATGAGTTACTTATTCCACTTCTTTTAAAAGGAAGGTAGGTAAATGCTAACTTTTCTGTATCCCCACTTTCCTGTAACTTACTCTATTCCATCTTTTTTTTTTTTTTTAAATAAATCTTTCTGCTCAAAATACAACTAAATGCACAAATTTCCTCCTCCTTTTCCTTTTGAGTACGCGCAAACACACACACAGATATTACCCTGACCTGGCTCCTCCAATGGGATGCTGCATCCAGGGTCTGGGAGGGAACCGATGTGGCACCAAGATGGTGTGCACCTCCTGCTCATCACGTTCCAGCAGCTGTGACATCATGGGTGTCTGAAGGGCAGAGCTGGTGGGCGGAGCCATACCTGAAAGTGCCACCATGCTGGTTGGGGGTGGGGCAAACATCCCAGAGGCAGGAGGCACAACAGTTGAAGGTGGCATGACGCCTGCTGAGGGTGGGGCAACAGCACCTGGGGCAGAAACGCCAAAGGGGGACTCAGACCAGGTAGGATCCGAAGTTAGCAAAGGAGAGCTCATGGGGTGGGACTCCTGGAGGGAGGATGGAGCGGGGGAGGATGTGGACAGAGGTGTGGCAGCCGCCCCCATTCCTAAACCAGAAGCTGTACCTGAACACACAAAACAATCAACATCAGCATAAGCCTCTTGCATGATGCCGCCAATATCTAGCTTCAGAAGCTTCTCTGCTACCTGGCTACCATTTAGTCTTTTTACAGTACCACTGCTAAAACTTTTAATCGATCAAACATGGGGTTAGAACAACACATTTTGGGCAAAACTAAACATCCATATGCAAAGGCATAGGTGTGCACATTCATGTAAACATCTGCCTATGTACACACACAATGTTCTTATGGTTGTAAAAAGTGCACAAATGAACAAGAAGACTCATGCACGACTTTCTTTAGCAAAATACAAATAGCATCTGAGACAACCAAAACAAGAAAACCGTAAACAGCAAAAGCAAATATTGCAAAACTTGCACACAACACCCTTTATCCACTCTCAAATCTCAGGAAGCTGGTCAGGGATACTGAGGGGAGATAACCTACTTCCGGGAGGTTACTGGCCATTGCTACTATCGTTTTCTCTGCATAGGCGGGTAGAAGTTTGCACTGGACAGGAATCAGACCTCTGCTACAGTCTGCACTAGTGGGTCACAGTCAAGTATGTGTAGTTAAATAATGGTTTAAATTTTTCACACACTCGCATGCATGCAATATGATTATTTTATAAACATGAGTACACATAATCAGTACACCACATTAAGTTAAAGACACACAAACCTGACGAGTTGTCTGCGGACACAGCAGGGTTCAACTCTCGTCGCACTGTGAGCATGGTCGGGGGACTGGACGGAAGTGCTGAAGTGGCGGTGGTGGAGAGTGCGGTGGTGGGGGTGCTGAGTGCTGTGGACATGAGGCTGAAGGCTGCAGTGGCAGCAGGGGTAGTGGTGGAGGTGAACATCATGGTGGAGGAGGGACCTGCCTGCAGAGCTTCACTCACCAAACTCCGTGCCAACCTCTCCACTGACGACTGCTCTTCGCCACCTGTCACAATGGGTTCACCATCAATAGGAATGGCAATGCTGACAATCAAATAGGATGCAAAGACCTCTGAACTGTATTAACCACATGTACAGAGAAATTTGCACAGATGTAACACAGCTTGACAAAATAAAGAAAATAAAAAACGCACAAGGTGTTAATGTGGAAACAAAAAAACTAGAACACACACTCAGACATTGTGGCAGTCAGTCAGTTACTACCATGAGGGTTGTGTTGGAACGCTTACCTGTGTCAGGAACACTGGAGGCTGTGATGCTGGCTGGATGCTGCCCCTCTGGCTGGGCCGCACTGACATCTGCCACAGTCTACAACAACACACACACAGTACTGCACAGTGCAAAACTCCCTTCCAGTATCACTTCAAATGGTTGAACAAAGTCACTGCACACATGTGAGTGGATCCCGAGTCAAGTTCAACATTGCTTGGCCCACCCAAGCTGGCAGATGCCTTCTGCAAAAACTGCACCTCTCAGCAAATGACACTGAACCTGGGTTGCCATCAGAAAATAGGAAATAAAGCTAGTGAACATTAGCATTATCTGAAAAAATTTTATTTAACCAAACTCATGAACAGATTCATTTTTTTCCAGTCATTACACATTAACATCTTGCACAATACAGAATTTATGCTATGGTTCGAAATACCAATATCTATTGAGTCATATTTCTGTGTACATCTTGCTGCATGCCTGGTAAGGGCAGGATACTCTGGAATTAAGCACCAGGGAGACCCCATAAAAGAATCCTTTGAGTGGTAAAACCTTTGTATTGTTCTGAAGTATATACCATAAAGACCTCCAGTATCTGTCTAATAGCTGAACAGCAACAGATTGATGTAATTTTGCAAATGCACTGAAAATGCAGTAAGGAAACAAACATTGGTGTAAGAAGTCACCCCTATAGTGGGACCAAAAAAAAAAAAATAAAATAAAAAAAAATAAAAAAAAATAAAAAAAATAAAAAAATATATATATATATAATGAATGGTACACTTACTGTGGTAGTGCCAGCCGGACAAGAACTGATGCTGGATTCCATAGGACTGGATGAGGCCATGCCGCTGCTTGTGGCAGTGGTGGTGGTTGTGGCTGATGCAACAGCAGCCTCATTTGTTGTTTCCTTTGACTTTTCTTTGGCAGAGTTTTCTGCAGCTGCTTTCTTGCGCTTTTCTCGCCATTCAGCCAGCTCTGCATCTCTCTTCTTCACCAAGCAGTCAACCACCTCTGGCTTCACCACTGTAGAAAAAAGTAACAAGGACTGATATTCAGAAAAGTACAAAAACAACAAATAATCCCTGCTTTTACTATTTGGTCATTCCAAACTTTCAGGTCTTTTCTGCTTACCCCAAATGACCAGTTGCCCTGTCTTAACTCTTGAGTGTGGAACTGCTGAATGCACTCAAAAACACTTGGTAAACATGTCAGGGGACATATTCCACACTACCACTTCCCTAAGTATGGTCCTCATGTTGAATCTAACAGGGACAAAAAAAAACAAACACCACAGATGTGACACAGTTGCAGTGCAGGTCTCCTCTGTTGTGTGACCTCATTTTTGCCCGTCGACTCTTCTATGTTGAAGTCGGAATCACTGTGTACCCAAATGGGTATACCCTTTGGACCGAAAAGTTGTCCACCTTTCTGGTTCGACATTCTTATATTCTACTTAACATTTTTGCCCGTCTGCAGTACAAAACATACGTGAAAAAACTACGAAACGGGCAAAAATGTTAATTAGATATATAGAGAATTGTCTACTATAGTTGACGATTTTAAACGAAACTTGGCTCGATTATAAAGGTGTCTAAAAAGGGATGCTTTTTGGGGCGTTCCATGCACCTAGCAAGGGGCTTGGAAAGAATGGGGGATACGCAAAGTGAAGGAGAAAATGTCACGGACGGGCATTTACGTTTTTGCCCGTCTGAATTATTTGTAAACGGTCATGCGCAATTCCGATGGCAAGAGGTAAGCGCGCAAGAGTTGTGCACTTCAGTTCGAAACTGTAAACGGCGGAATGAAGTGCGGCGTCCGGCGGTCGCGCGAGGCTTAAAACGAAAGCGTATGACGACACAAGGGTTTGCGATTGTACTTACCGATACATGATTCCACATGTTTTGCACAGAGCCACACACACACACTTTGACGGAATGAAGTTGTCAGTGTACACGCACCAAACTACGGAATGAAGTCAGTTGTCAATGCCTACACACACAATCCTGGAATGAACTTGTGAGTGTTCACGCACATCATCATCAGTTACACAATGAAACTGTCAGCCCCGGCGACTATTCGGACACACAAACACGGAATGAAGTTGTCACTGTTCACTGACACACAGACACATGCTGAAGGAATGTTGTAATTGTACATGCACGACCTGTCCCTGGTCTGCCGAAGTGGATGTGCACGAAGGGGACGTAGGAAAGAGGTCACTGCTGTGCCACAATCTTGTACCTGAAGTGAAGACGGAATGAACTGCACCGCGCTTCGCGGGAGGATGAAAACCAGAGTGGAGGACTAGACAATGGGTTCGGAACGTAACATGAACAAGTCTGTGCGTATGGGAAGAATGGCCATCTGTTCAGCTAATTATTTTGTCTCCGCGTCCTCAGTTCTCCACGGAAAGCCAGGAGCATACTGACATGCAACACAGGACACAGCACACACGTACGTGACACGTGCTGTCGAGGAAAGAAGGTGCCGTCTAACACACACCACGGGCAATCACGGAATGAAGTTAACACACACACACACACGAGCGCACGCACGCGCGCGAAATCGCTGACTTGAACATTCACTGGCACAGCCGGCGCAAGCATCACGAGAAAGGACCGTCCAGCTGTCCAGTGGAAACGGTTCAAGTTCAGCATGGACACTGACTCGGTCGTTAAAATGCACTTTCCAATTTCGGAATGTTACTTTTCTTCGCAGCACGTTGTTGAGGAAGGTCCCACCAGTCCCGCTCATTTTTAACGTGAAGTCCTCTGCCAGTGCAACGCATTTGAGCACCGCAATACAGGGAATGGAAATCCGAGTGTGTGGATTTCCACGTGTACCCGGTCAGTGCTGTCGGAACCGATACAGCAAGGACGTACAACGAAACAGGCCGAAAGGAACGAACCGGCCCACTACAGGAGACTGCTGTCATCCTGTTTTTCCGTCGTACACACGCGAGTGTTTCATGCAAGCTGTTTTATTCTTTTCATTCAGTCAGTTTTTGCGAATGACGCTGTGCCATCATGTGTGCGTGTTGTGAGGCTGTGCAGGGGTACGCCTGCGCGTATTCAAGTCTCCGAAGTGTGTGTGTGTGAGGGAGGGTGCGGGGGGAGGGTGGTATGGTAAGTGATGGTGTTGTGACACTATGGGGCATATAAGAAAAGACGGAAAGAATCTATTACATTCGTCTAGAATCACACACTTTTAACAGATAAGAAATTAAAGAGAACACACAAGTATTAACATTGCACTCCATTCTGTTTACAAACGTGAAACTGATTTTCACACGATGTTTGTTTCAATATCGATTCATTCCGTTTCATCTCAGTAAGCATACAACACTGCCAAGTGATGCAGTCACAAACACTCAAGTATATTGTTGCAGGAAACCCACGGAGCAGCTGAAAGGCTGGCATCATCACCACCCAAGTTCACTGCCGGGCCGTCACGCCCTGCTCGTGTGGACACCCCCCCACCAGTGAGTGAGTCTATACCGCATATTTCAGGCCACCCATTTCACGAATGACAGATCACGACAGAGTAAAACAAAGACTGGCGAAGAAATCTGGTTTGACATCTTTCACTATTTTCAGAAGGAATAAACGGATGAAAACTTTACATGTGGATCCCTTCTCTCCGCCTTCCATGTGTGAATCTCAAGCAGGTGCCGTTTTGTCAACGGGTGAGATGTTTTCGCTTCTAAACACCATAGTAACGTTTGTGTGTGTGTGTGTGTCATTATGTGTGTCACTCTGCCGGTGTGTGTGTGTGTGTGTGTGTGTGTGTGTGTGACTGTAAGTACATACACATATTGTGTTGTGCAGAAGATCATTACTGGCACTGTCACACCACGAGGGCAGCTTCCCAAACACGCATGACAAGGCCGCCGCCTGATCCCCTGACTGGAGACTGCACTGTGGAACGAGGGCACTGTGACGACACAGGACAGGGACCCTGCTGTGGAGCTGCTTCTCTGACCGGAGCACCCGTTGGGTAACATGTATCCAAGCCGATGTCCCCTTAACGTTCCAGTTCATTCCGTCATAAACGGTGGTCCCAGTAACGCATCAACTGCCAAACCAGTGTTCCTTTAAAACTGCAGTTCATTCCGTCATAAACAGTGGCTCCAGTCACGCACCTGTGATCAAACTTGACCAGTGCCTGCCGTGGAGTGTTTCTGAGGAGACCTAAAAAGGATATATATCCACCGATCGACATTCTCTCCGTAAGTACACAGTAGTTCATGTTAGAATCAGAACCCATCAGTTGTCTCGTCCTCCACTCTGGATTTCATTCTCTCGCGAAGCACGGTACAGTTCATTCCGTCTTCACTTCGAATAACCGGCGATTGCGCACATTGACCGCTTTCGATCGAACTGCTTTATACGTCCCGTATCGCAGATCGGACACCGACAACGTTCCCGTATTCTTTTCGAATTTCTCTTTCACTTTGCAAATTCCCGTTTCTGTTTCAAGCCCCATGCTAGATGCATGGAATGCCCCACAAAGACATCCGTTTTAAGACACGTTTGGACTCGAGACAAGTTTCACTGCAAGTACTGACACAAACTCAAACTTGCGTATACATTCACACTCCCGTCTTAATCGTTTTCATGTATGTTTTGTACAAGAGATGGGCAAAAACGATAATGCCCGTCCGTGAAATTTTTCGCCTTCACTTTGCGTATCCCCCATTCTTTCCAAGCCCCTTGCTAGGTGCATGGAACGCCCCAAAAAGCATCCCTTTTTAGACACCTTTCTAATCGATCCAAGTTTCCTTTAAAATCGTCCGCTGTAGTAGACATTTCTATGTATATCTACTTAACATTTTTGCCTGTTTGGTATTTTTTCACGTATGTTTTGTACTGCTGACGGGCAAAAATGTTAAGTAGAGTATAAGAATGTCGAACCATAAGTGGATACTATGTTACGCTAAAACGGGTATACCCATTCAGGTACACAGCCATTCCGACCTCAACATAGAAGAGTCGACGGGCAAAATTGTTAATATTGATGACTGCTGTGGACTGCCAATGAAGATACTACAACAGGCAAATCTGTATGTGGCTACCACTATATATGGGGAGTGGGGTGGGGGGGCCTCAGTATGAGCAGTGTGGGGGAAATGCCACTGAACTATCAAGGAAAAAAACTACTACTTTCTTACCTGTGGTACAGTCGTGAACACTGTCACCATCGAGGACCCGAGCCTCTTCTGTCCAGCGAGTGAGAGTGGAGGGAATGCTGGACAGGACACCAGAACCCCCGGATACTGCATCAGCATACTGGTCCTGTGCAGTGCATACCTAACGTCATCCTTCAGTTAGCTACACCAATAGCAATACTCTCCAAACATCTAATACACTTTCTATCAGAGACGACCTTATCTCCCACTTTATTCTGTATGTCTGTTGGATGTCTTACTAAATAGATACAAGAACATACACAGACCCTCACCCACTTCCTCCTACACACATACCTATGGCTAGTTGTTTACCCCTTGATCTAAATTCACATGGCATACTCTTTTTTTTTCCAAGCATCTCACTTTGCCATGCCAAGGTTTTCACACTCCTAAATAGGAAACGTATTAAGTGGAGACAAGTATACAAGCTCCTATATTTTGCTATATTTTTCCAACACTCTTCGTCAATTTATCACAAACTTCTTCCCTGCCCATGTACCTTTCCATCTTTTTTTCAATTCCAAAATCCATACACACTTCGTATTTTTTTGTTATGCTTTACCTTCCCAAATCCATATCATACTGTTATATTTCCTGTACTGACAAATTCATACTGAGTTTAAAATATTTAAACAAATAAGGTAAATCAATAATTAGTCACAGGAAATAAATGGAAACAGAAGCCAATGCAATAACTATGTCATAGTGTAAAGCTTCCATTCATGAAGTTGCAAATCTAAAACTACTGAAGCATGGATTATAATTATTAAACAGTGCCATCTTCATGCAGCTTTCACAATTAAAGCATAAGCACAAATACAACCTCCCCTACCCCCCAAAACAACTACTAAGAAAACATCACAAATAAGCAACTACAGCTAAGACACTGATGCAAAGATACAATGGGTACATGCAAAAAAACATAAAAACAACAAATATGATGATACAATTAGTATGTCCACTCCATCTGTTTAATGATAAATATAAAACATTAAGCTGTTGATGTATAACCTTTTCAACTTCCAGTTTGTTGATTATGTATTTGTTTCTGTTGCCACATGTTTTGCAGGATTAAAACAAGTCAACTGAACTCTATAAACAAATATTCTTGTATTCACTGTGATAAATTTGTTTTTGGTTGAACAGATTTGAGCACTGAGCTATTCTGCCAACTGATTTGTGAACTAAGCAGCCTCTACTGATTGGTGTTGCACTGTTCAATGTCCAGGCAATTTTAACCTCTTGCCTGCCAAAGATTTGAACAATTTTGTTATTCCTGTGTGCCCAGCAAAAACTCAGGGATTCAACCTAAGTGCAAAAAAAAACATGTACCACTTCCTAAAATATAAAGATTTCTCCTTGAAATTAAGCATTATGATTGCTCACACATTATACTTCAAGTAGATGATAAGTTGTAAGTAAATGATAAAGATGTTATAATTCCACTGTAAAACTGTTGCTATTGTTTTACATCTTCGTCAGAGAAAATGTCTATAAAATCAAGTAGTTAAAACTTCTCTACATCACAATCCATCCCAGGATTTCCAGTGAAATTTGTTTTCACTGGGTGCCTGTGGCCCAGTATTACACCAGAGCTTGATGAAATAGAAACTGGCCAGCTAGCTGTGTGTTGGCACCCAGCCAACAGATACCGCCCTCCAGTCTACCTCCTGCTGGTGGCGAGCTTGACTGACCACCCCTCTCCTCATCTCCTTTCCAGCTAAACGTGTAGAGTGACAGTGCTTGTGCTGCCAACTGGTTCATGTTCACCATCACTTTAACTTTGGGCCTACTACAGATGCAGACAGATTAGTCTTATGCACAATACTTACATCACTGTTACTTTTCACTTTTGAATCACAAAAGGAGTTGTGGCTTATTATCATAATCTGAATCTGCCCTTGAATCATTACTCTCACCACTACAAGGGCTTTCTTCCCCACTATCCATATCTTTCAGTGTATCCTGAGCCGCTTCTTAGACTGTAAACCTTCGAAAAATGAGCCAAGATCCATCTTTGTTAGTCAACACCATTTAGACCAACCGTGTCTTCAAGTGAGTACGGAATTTCCGATAGAGTCACACGGTGCAAACAGGACAAGTCCAAGGATTATAAACAATCTTCAAACATTCTCTAAGACAAGGAGAAACAAGTAAGTCATTTCTCTTCAACTATCAACTGTTAATTGCTGATGAGAATTGGACAAGAGAGATAGTCCTGTAGGTGTATAACAGTGCGACAAAAGGGATTAAGTCTCATGTCCGAATCAGGCAATGGGTTAAGGTCATATTCTACCACATTTCAACATATTCCAGTCCTTACAACAATCCTGCTCCAGTATCTCATAACATATGCAACAAAGTTTTTAAACGGAAATTGATAAGAAGACAAGATCCTGAATGAAGGGCTGTCAGTCAATGTTCTTTATTCTGGTTAGTTCATCTTGTATTTTAGTTTTGATATACAATGAATACACAAACAGCAAAGTGTCTCATATGATTATTTCAAACCTTTCTTCTTCTATTTTCATTTGCACACAAAAAATTAACATTGCATCACAAAACTTTAAAATAAAATGTAATGTGCTCAAACTGATTTTGCTATTTCTACCACCTGCCATGGACTTTTAAAGATAATGTCTAAACACACCTGCACCTTTTGGGTTTCATTCATTTTCTTTTAAATTCTTGAACTTACGGTTCACTTCAACTGAATAAAGCAAGCATCAGCATTTTTTCTTATCAGTAAGCAAATGAATTTCTTTCATTATGATCTGGATTTTTGGCAACAACCATTTAACAAGAACATGTAAACACACACACATACACATAAGGCAAAAAGCATGCCACAATCATCAGGGAGACTTTTAGAAATTTTTAAATGAAGGCTGGTTACACAATCATATTCAGGTAAGGAAACTGCCATATCACAGTCAAGGAGGCAAGATGAAGTCAACACAACACCTGAAAGACTTCCTCAACTCAGGCTGGCTAAACAGGTCAACATTTTAAATTTCATCTATGGGTCAGCAAACAATGAGGTAACAATGCTTGGCTTTACCTGCAGCTCTCAACTTAGAAGTATATAAAGATGTGCCACAACTGTATCCACAACTAAGTACACACAAAAGACAGCAAGCAATCACATTTCCATCAGAATATTTCAAAAAGGAACTGGCTCACTGACAACACAGAAAGAAATAGTGGACTGTCTTTGTTCACAACATATGTACAGCATAATAAAGGAATCGACAGTGTCTACCAACAACCAACGCAGCCAGTGACAGGGAAATAAGCGCAGGTACATCCCGAAATACAATGCTCAAAACAGGAAAGCATAACAAGCAGGAACATGACAATTCTGTCCATACCCCAAGCAGAATAAACACGCACGACTACACAATATATGCCCAATCAGTGCCAAACAGCAGCAAAAAGATAAAATGTCAGCAAAAGGGAGGGTGTGAAACGAAGGTAAGAAAGGAGACTGGGGGAACAGGAAGAAGAATGACTGAATCAAAGAAAGAGCGCCACCTGAAACAGTTCCTCAAACAAGTCCTCGTCAGGACGGGAAATGATGCGAAGGTCCTCATTGGCTAGGAGGTGTGTGCGCAAGGGAACACTTGCCTGAGGGATGTTGTGAGTCAGCTGCAAAATGTCCGCTGTTGCATTTGGGCCCAGTAACCTGCACAAACAGCAATAACACCTTGCACCCCTGGCAACTTATAAAAAATTGTGTGTGCATACTGGACAAGAGGAATGCGGATACATTACATCAATGAAATACATCAACTGTTTCTTGGCTCTCCCATTCACAAGGAGAAAGAAAAAGTTTCGGTTCAGAGCAGGCTTTTCCCTCTTGCCTCACATGTTTCCAGTACAGAAGATAGAGTTACATGAACAGACACCAGTGCAAGAGTTATTCATCCTGAAAATAACATTTTGGATGAAACAGATTTCTTGTCATTGTATCAAGGCAAACTGTTTTCCTTGTGGATGATCTACAGAGATGCATAATGCATTTCTTTTGTTTTTGTTTTTTAAGTTCAAGATAGTGCCTTATCCACCAACTCTTTCTCAGTATTTCCAGGCACCTACTCTTTCTCAATATTTCCAGAATACATCTATGTCTTTCACACATTCCAAAGATGACTCTGAACAGTATCTAGCTAGTTCACCATACACATCTATCGCTCCAGCCTCACCTCTGCAAAATGACTGGTGGATTGGGACGGGAAGAGCTGCCTGAACTGTGCATGTTGACGTGGAAGGTATGCGTGCTTGGGGTGAAGCGGTATGATGCTCTGTGCCGTGATCGGGGAACTCGGACGTTCATGAGGTTCTCTGACTGGCGAACAAGGAGCGGGTGGGCAGCAGTCACTCCTGATGGGGCTGGTGGCAGGGTGGGCACTGTCAAGGAATACATTTATTCTTAAAGGACACAGTCAAACAATCTTCTTATCCTCAACCTTACTGGAAAAGTGGCACAGATACCTGAATGCTTGAACTCGAAAGTCCATTCCCTGCTCAGTAATTCTAGTGGAGAACATCTGATCATCACAAAAAAAGGTTTTAAGACAGGGAAGAAATACTTTATCCCATGTCATCAAATATGAAATATTCCACATTCTTTCATGGGTGGGAGGAAAATTCACTTGGCTCAGACAGGTTACTTGATGTTGCATGTTCTTGAATGAGACTGAAGATAAAGCTTTGATGATGGTGATTCATTTGCAAGAAGTCAACAATCCACAATGTTTGTTCACTAACTCCTAAGACAACCCTCCTCCAGGCATTGTGCAAGCAAGCTACCATAACAGCTGATAACCCACAAACTCTTTCTCTGCACAAGGAATACTCTCCTGTCAATTACTTAAACCTTTCAAAAATACTCTCTTCTTTACATAGCAAGTAAAACCAATCTGGAATATTTCTCTATAACACACAACATGACAAACATATGCACAGGCTGACACAGATCATTATTTTAATCTTGTTCAAAATACTATGCCACAGAGAATAAAAGATCCTGATCTAACCCTTGGACAAAAAAACCCAAACAAACAAACAAAAAAACAGAGAAGAAAGTAATGGCTAATGTTACCCACAATTCCAACCTATGCAAAAGAGAAGAAAAAAAATGACTAGTCCTATCCACTATTCCAACCAACGCCAACTTGCAACCAACACAAACAGTCTCTTCAGAGGCAACATACTGTAGAGGCACACAGGGCATTAGAGCAAATCATCTTAACTATGTTTTATAACATTTTCAGTGGGGAAAAAGTCAAAACCCGTTTACTGTGGCTTGTATGTGCAGAAAAGCACGACCAAGGTTGAAGGCTTACCTGCAAGTACTGAAAAGAACAAGACAAGATTGCTGGGCATCCACTGCCAAAGAATGTGAGCCATCTCTAAACCTGGAGATATCTGTTGAGATAGAACTCCATGGAAGTCCACACTGACTTTCAGCACACCATGTCAAAAACACTATACACATAACTGAAACAGGTAAAAGCTTTAGACTCAAGCTCAAATGTTTATGACATGCAGCACTTTTTACCTCTTCTGTCCAGCAAGATCTGGCTGACTTCCTGCTATCAGCTCAGAGGTAAAATTTTCTACTGGACATACACAGAGATGATCGTGAACTCAATGCTTCAGGTGAACATGCAAATCTCTGTAGTGAACACAAATCTGTATACACTGCATGGACCTGGGCGGAAAAAACTAATACAAAAAAACAAACAACACACACCTGGCTCGTTCAAACCCTGAATCATGAAACAAACTGCTATGGCATGGACACACTGGATATCCAACTGGAAGGTAGAATGATAAGGAAAACAATCCAAAGCGGAAGGAGCAAGAATGGAAACCCACTCGAAGGTTCGAAGGGGGGCTTTGTGAGGTATTCTAACAGGTCCCAAACATAAGCTCCATGTGAACTTTGCTCTTATTTTCTCCGAGTTCAGCTCTGAAAAGTGGCTCATCAGAAAAGGAACATCCTCTGAGCACTCCTAGAGCTGAGGCAGGAAGGTCTGTGGATGACAGGAAAGCCAGTAAGTTGGTTTAATCTGATTTCATCTGGACTCTGAGGACTGACACAGCAGGCTGCAACTAGGTTTGGCCTCAAATGATAGCATGACAAATTGTAGCATGCCCTCCAAAGTAACTAGTTTGTGATCAAATAGACCTCCATAGGGGACCAGGGACCAAGCATGAGGATGCAGCATTGACAAGCTCCCCTGTGGGATGCCAGAACTCAGCTGGAGAAAGCTGGAACCATGCCTTCGTCTGTAAAGAACAAGAGTGAGCTGATACACTTCTGGGTATCAAGGCTATACAAGGAGCCATCAGAAAGACAGATACCCTCTCTCTCTGTCCTCACAATCACAAAAATATGAGAAATGGACAGAAGGTGCAAGAAAACAGACAGAAGGTGCAAGAAAACAGACTCCACATCGATGGAAGAAGGCATCCGTGAATATAATCCCGAACAGAAAGGTATAGTTATTTCGTTTTGGGGGAGTCAGAATATCAGTGTGAGATGCTTTGGGGATAAACCTTAGCAAGGATTTGATTTGTCTTCTATCCTTGGTGGCATAGCATTTTGAGTGAGACAGGAATCCTGATCTTGTGCAGGCCTGTTGTATACATGTAAAGTAAGTGTGATTCAAATTTACCAGCAATGGAACGAAGATTTTTTTCTCATTCCCAGCTGGTTAAACATACGCACACACTCAACACACACCACATGACAAAGCAATTACCTGAAGCCTCGTTAGCATTGTCTGAATCATGTAAAGAGACTGGAAGCTGGTAGGAACAGACTTGGGCATTATCACTGAAGATGATGTGGCCTCCCCCACCTTTAGAACCAGAATCAAGAAACTGATTATTTATCATTTTGTTCAAACGGAACCAGTCAAGACACTGATCAACAACCTATTCACAAGATGTGCCGCTGCACTGTGAAAATGTTAAAATGCTATTCATATGCCAGATTTCCACAAACACAAAAGTTGGTTGTGTTTTTCCTTTAGGGATTCCAACAAAGATTTTGTTTTGAGAATATTTTGTTCAAACTTTTCATTTAAGGCCTGTAAAGCACCAGCAAAAAATTCCTATAATCTCACTTAAAATGCAGTGCTCACAGCTGGTCAGTTTTTTTGCCTGACCACACCTGCTCTGGCTTCACTGACAGTCTGACATGAGTCAAGGGAACCTATTTCTGGCTGCAAGATATGGGGAAGGAATCTGGTCTGTTGATATCATTTACACTGAGCAGCAGTGTCCCAGTACTACTATCTGCTCTGACACACACACAACTTCTTGTACCACAGTCACAACCCAAGCTCCCATGCCCCTCTCTCTCTCTAGGTGCTGATATGAGAAAAACAAAAACACCATCATGTGTAACAAATTTGCTCATTCTGCTATGCCCATAACTAAAATTTCAAAGGGAACCCCCTCCCCCCACCCCCCTTTTTTTTCTCTTTACTATCCGATTATAAATCGTTAGCAGATTACTTCAAATGAAAAGCTGAATACCGCAAGATAATTTTGTTTTTTCTTTTTTTTTTCTCTGTGTGTTCTTTTTTTCTTCTTGTGGTGTGTGTGTGTGTGTGTGTGTGTGTGTGTGAGGGAGAAAGACCGAGAGAGAGAGAGAGTCCTATATATTACTGATCTGATCAATCTGACTTTTCCTAGTACTCGCCTTGAACTAACTACTTTTTATTTGTTGCTTTGGTCACCCATAGATTATAAGTGGATTTTTCCATTTCAAGTGATGAATGTTGCATTTTGTTATTAATTGACTAAACTACATATTATCTGTCTGTCCCTCCCTCCCTCTCTCTCTCTCTCTCTCTCTCTATCTCACATAAACTCCTCATTCTTTTTCACACAGGCAAAACTGAAATTCCAGACATCAGCAGCCAAATGCCCAGTAATCTTGCCGGTAGGATTACTTTCCTTGTCAGTGCGTTTATTTCTGACTGACAACAGCTGCTAAACTTAGAACCTGCATGAAGCACATATTGACTGGACTGGTCCGCCTCTGTCCCTTTGACTAACAGTGCGAATTTCAAATTTTAAGTAGGCCAACGCAGAATTATTTTCTGAAACTCGCGGAGATTTCAGAGTTATTTTTTCAATTCAGATATTAGAGCTACATAAAAAAACATGTACCTATGCAAACTTAAAGCTGTGTGTGTGGCCTGCCAGTATGCTTACTTCTGTAATGAAAACTTTCCCATTAGAACACGAAAAGGAAAAGCTAAACACACACCTCTTTTTTTCTTCTTTTTTTCAAAGGGCATTTTGCAGATACTTATGGATATTGTGTCAAGAAAGCTGCATTTCCCAATATATTTTCTTTCCAACTTCCTGACATGGTATCACAGCATCACAAACAATACACATTCAAAATCTCTCAAACTGACAAGGACAAAATAATGCACACATTCTCCAACTCCCTCCTCCGAGATGTGAAGCCCCTATCTCACCTCCAGCTGCCTGCATGTCTTCCAGCTGCAATAGGAAGTCATCATCCTGGTTCAGGGCAGCAGAGTTGTCCATCTCCTGGTAATCGTCATCATCCCCTTCCATGTCCGAACCCTGGCATTCATGTCAACATGCCCTTACTGTTAACTGTGCATAATCAGAGGACTACACAAAGAGTCATCATGTTCAAAGAATCACTGTTCTTCATTATTTCCTTTCACTTCATGTTCAGAATTATAAGTCAATGTGAAACCAATAAATTCAAAACAGAGGTATGCAAAGCCAAAGTTTGACAGGACCTTAGTGGATGGTGAAAACCAAAAGGTGATTTTTATTTTTTTCTAACCAGCGCTGTTCTGTTATGCTGATGCTTGCACCATGTGAAAATTGGTGTCTGATGTTCTCACTTCAAAACAGCCACAGCTTTTTTTTTAATTATCTTTCCATCAATTCCAATTTACATAAACTTTCAAAGGACGTTTTCATATTTCTCCCTTCACCAGCTTTCTCTGACCACAAAAATCTTTATTTGCAAGAGCAATGTCACCCATATCTTGGATGTGTGATAAACAAAAAAGTAACACTTCATCATACTCACCTCTTCATCTTCATCTCCTTCATCATCTTCATCATCATCATCATCGTCATCACCATCCTCCTCCTGTTCGAGCTCATGAAAGTCATCTTCATCCTCTCCTTCAGAAGGGCTGTCAGGAGACTCGTCTAAGTTTGGATCTGTTAATTCACAAATTAACATGAAAGCCATAAATATAAATTCAAAGACAAGTTCGTTTGGGGCGAAAGAACAGGATATATTTTAATTTGCATTAAAAAAAAATCTATTCCTTATAGTAAAGATAGAATAGATGAATGCAGGAATTAAAAAAAAAAAAAAAAAAAAAAAATGGATACTGGTACCTGGACTGATACCAAGCCAAGTGCTGCTTATCAGATGTTGTATAAATTTTCTCTGTAATAATAAACTGTTTTCCCAAAACAGTTTTGTTAGATTGCCCCCCTCATTTGCTTCCCCTTCCCCCATAAAGTGCAGCTGATTATTTCTTCAAGATCATTTGCCATAACAGTATGTTGTTGGTGTCGGACTTTCTCACCACTTATTTGACTAAAATTTTGATTACCTAGCATGACATAGTTGTACTATGGAGATGTGCACACTCACACACACGCAGATCAATGAATGTATGATAAATGCTTTTGTGCGACAGTAGTGGCACAGAAAGGAAAACTGGCATTACCACATACCTGCACGGTGAGAATGGTGATGTAGACCGTCATCTTCACCATCCGAAGCTTCCTGGTTGTGAAGCTGAGAGTTGTCTTGCTCCATTTCATCGTCACCCTCAGCTGCCATCACATCAATCATGACATCCTGAGATTCCTCTTGGCCTGGTGCTTGTTCTGCAGCACGATACAATGATTATCAGTCTTACTGTAAGGCAGGACTGAATATGGACAGCTCTGGGTACAAGCTAGGGCAGAAGTCTTCCCTGAACTTCACCGTTCAATTAAAAATAATCCAATCTGTTCTGTTGTATATGAATTACAAATACTGAGACGAAGAGAAGGACATCAGTTTATATTTACCTAAACAAACATAAAGGAAATATTAAACAAATAACGTACACACACATATTACACTTTAACTTGCATACCTTCTGGTTCATTTTAGCACATTCTAAGCACATTACAAAATGCAAAAGCATACTATTTTTAAACCTTTCACTTTCTCACTTTCTCAATGCTTCAGTTTTAAGTGTACCTGTGACCATTGTGTAATCAGCCAGAACACCCCCTCCTGACCGTGACTCTCCCTGGAAGATCTGCTGCACAATCTGGTCCAGCTCCGTGTCCGAGTTCTGTCCACAAAGGAGTATGCCTCAATCAACCATAGTTCTGTCTATCCTGTTCACCTGATTTCTCTACAGTGTCAGTCTGTGCTACAATCACACCTATTCGTCTGTTGATATACTTCTCCAACCTGCTCCCTATTCAATCAGCATGCTTTATGACAAGAATGACAATCTGTATAATTGAAATTCAATATATGTAAACACTTTCCATGTGATCATACACGCTTCAGAGAAGACAGTTCAAAGTAAAGGCAAATGCATAATATAATGGATGACTGTAAGATGAGCTGCGAGACCTACAATCCCAAGCAAAATAACTTGGTTTTCTCCGCATAGGCGGATAGTAGTTTGCACAGCACAGGAATGTCAGACCCCTGCCGGAGTCTGCACAAATGGGTCACGGTTAAGTATGTGTTAAGTAACTGTTTTCCTTTTTATGTACCAGCTCACATTCAGATAATCCAGAAAAGAAAGTTGCTATATTCATAATGTACACTTATTTCAAGATTAGACACAGAATCCTTGGCAATCCACACTGTATGCCAACAGGATCTACTCTGACAGCGAAGCAGCCATCATGGCACACTGTCCACAGAAGACCATGCTTACCAGGCTGTCGGGATCTGGCTCCACAATGCTGTGCTGGTGTGTGTTGTCCAGGTCAGCCTGAGCAGCTGGGTTGTCGGTCACATCCTGGATGGCAAGGTTATCCTCCCCTTGACCCACTTCCTCTTCTTGCACTGCAAGTGCACATACACACATTACACAAACAAACACATGACAGATCTGAAACTAATGATAAAAGTATGTGTAATTAAACTAATGATAAGAGATTTCAAATGGTACGAACAGCTCTCTCGTACATACATGCATGTGTGTGTGTGTGCGTGCAAGTGTACAATTCGTGTTCATTTTCAATATTCCACATGCTATGGCTGTGGTTAAGTTGTCAATGATCAAAAGTATATAGAGTCATAACAATAATGTACATATATTGGACAGGTGCAACAGCTGAGTGGTTAAAACGTTGAACTTTCAATCTGAGGGTCCCGAGTTCGAAATCTCGTAACAGCGCCTGGAGGTAAAGGGTGGAGATTTTTCCGATCTCCCAGTTCAACTTATGAGCAGACCTGCTAGTGCCTGAACCCCCTTCATGTGTATACGCAAGCAGAAGATAAAATATGCCCATTAAAGATCCTGTAATCCATGTCAGCGTTCAGTGGGTTATGGAAACAAGAACATACCCAGCATGTATACACCCGAAAGCAGAGTGCGACTGCCTACATGGCGGGGTAAAAACGGCCATACACGTAAAAAGCCCACTCGTGTACATACGAGTGAACGTGGGAGTTGCAGCCTACGAACACAGAAGAAGTACATATACTGAAACAATTATTCCATGTATTAAAACAAACAGATTCACTGTAATCATAATGATAATGAATATATATTGAAAACAAAAGTCACATCATCTTTCTAACAATAAAATTCACCATGAAGACTGGAGCATGGTCACCAGCATCAAAATTCCAATGCAAGAGAGTTAAATACACACACACACACACAATGACCAAGGGAAAAACAGTAACTTTAAAACTCAACACAAATACTGACTCAGATTTCTCATGGTGGTTTCACTGGAGGTGGCGGGGTGGGTGGTGCCTCCTTGGTCTTCCTGAACAAACGGTGCTGTGCTGTCACCCCCAGCCTTGGTCTTCATCAGCTGGCCGGGCATGTTGTGGGCACGTGACAGCGTTTCCAGTGGCTTTAGGGCTGCATTGACAGTGGCCGCCATGTAAGGGGAGGAGAGGTCAAGGCTGTGTGGAACACGTGCCAGATCAATGACCAGACCTTTGCGGATCAACAGCTTCACCATCACATTACCCTGTGCCTGCTGGTTCTTGAACATCTGGAGGAAATATCACCATTTTTTTAGATTGAGATCATAGGTCTTAACCTGAAATGGCTTACTTTAAGTCACATTAACGACACACACTTACCTAGTGCCCAACTTTAAAAACAATGGCTTACTTTCAATAGCCTTTACAAAACATGCAAAACACATAAAAAATTAAAAAATCTAATATATATATCTAGACACACAACTGACACTGCAACAACAAAGTGGTAAGTGCAGTATACTTCCAATCCAAAACTCCGTAAGGCCTAAGGTTTGGATCTTGTCAATGTCTTACTGGTTGAGAATGGATCTACCTCACACACCAACAGAAGTATAATTCCACTGATACCTGTACTCCCTTCTACATTCACACAAAGCATTCTTTACCCCAAAGGCAGCTAGACTGAACAAGGCAGGACTAAATCAAGATGTTAAAGTACAACATGTATGTGAGAGTCGCCCAACGTTTTGATGCTTACAGAGTTGGAGATGGAGCCAGACGGGGTGGGACATGCCTCCATGATGGTGCTGATGATGCCCACCAAGGCCTGCACTCTTGAGTGCTTCTCTGCACTCTCTGGCAGGCCCAAGGCACGCTGCAAAGCAGCCTTCACTTCCGACACCAGGGTGGTTTGAGCCTCAGGGCAATGGTTGCAGGAAGCGATGCTGGCCAGAAAGACACGGGCCAGAGCAGGGCAGTCCTTGTCGCCAGCCGTCTGGCACTGAGGCAGCAACTGGTCCAACACAAAGGCCAGAAGGGAACAAGCCTGCAACACAGAATCACACCCATGTAGGGAGATCATTATTAGTCCACAGCACTATTCGCAGCTCAGTGCAAAATCTATCAGCCAGTATACCGAGAGAAACTTTGACAATCTTAATGCAACTGGCCTTCATACAATTCTATTTTGCAGCATCATAAGTATCAAACTGACGAAATTTTTCTAATTCAAAGAAAATAATCTAAACAATAAGTAAAGAAACAGTTATTTTTACAATAAAAACAATTCAAACATAAACAGAAATAGTCCATCAATCAGTGAAAGAAAAGAAGTCAAATGTTAATGAAGAGAGAGAGAAAACAAGTCAAAAACACACTGGAGTCTGTGCGCATTAGCAGATTCCATATTCGATATCTACTTGCAGAAATAGTTGGTCGATAGCAGATGAAAGATTAAAAACATAATAACGTTCAGGATAATCATATCAACTGAAAAAAAACAATATGTATCCACTACGTCTTCACACATCACAAGAAAACTCTTCCAGAGAACTCACCTCTCCAAGAAGATCAGACTGTGATGCTTCATAGGCGTACTGGGTGATAAGCTGAGTGCAGTTGCCGTAAGACTTGATCACCTCTGACAGCAACCGTAAGATGGCCGACTTGGGAAACAGTGGCCGAGCCTTCTTGTCATCCACTGGCTGCTTGTCTTTGCTCTCCTTGTCCACTGATTCTTGATTGGCTGCTGATTCAGACTGGCTCTGGAAAATGAAATCCACAAGGTAACTGTTCTGATCCCAGATCTTTTTTCTGATGTTATGACTATGAATGTCTAGAACAGCTGGTGCTTTACTCTATCAGTATAAAAACAGAAACTGTTGTAAAAACAACTAAGTGTTCCATTTTCCCTATTTTTGTCATACATTTAACCTGCTGAAAATCTTGGGGTCTAGAAACATGTAGCATGTTTTGTTTCACCTGTGTCAGAATGCCAAGTACAGCATTTTTGTAAAGCTAAACAATTGCAGTCAATGCTTTCCACAGTAGTTGCTCTCTTTTTCTCTGCATAGGCGGATAGTAGTTTGCACAGGACAGGAATGTCAGACCCCTGCTGGAGTCTGCACTAGTTGGGTCACGGTTAAGTATGTGTAATTAAACAAGTATTGTGGATTGCCAATCTTCTATCTTTATAAGTATTGTAAAATGCCTATCTTCTATCTTGATAAACGAGCATTGTAAAATGCCAATCTATAAGACTGTAAGAGAAAGGAAATCTTCTATCATGGGCAGATAGTAGTTTGCACAGGATAGGAATGTCAGACCCCTGCCGGAGTCTGCACTAGTTGGGTCACGGTTAAGTATGTGTAATTAAAAGGAAATTTTATATAAAATCAAGCTGGAATTTTTTAAGAAGAAGAAAAAACAGTAGAATAAAAGAAAAGTATTTTCTATCAACCCCTATGGAGACATGTTAATGTGGAAACTTCAAGCAAATAGGAGAGAAAAAAATGGGCAGTAACAAGACAAAATACACATGGATAGTGTGTAACACAACTTGGTTGTTCACTCACAGCATTGTCCTCCTCAGCAGGGATGTCTGAAGTGCTGTTCTGTACAGACAGAGCAGCACTCTGTTCGCTGATTGTCCTCGCTGCGTCAGCCACAGCGTCCTGAATGGCTTCAACCAGGGTCTGTGGGGGCTGCACTTCTGATGTCTGAGCTGTTGACCAAAAAATTCATGCCTATATACATCTATTCACAGGTGCAGGAGCTTTGTGTGTGTGTGTGTGTGTGTGTGTGTATCAGTTAAATGCATTTTAACAAAAAGTAATGTCAAAGATAACCTTAAAAGTAAGAGTACATGTACATGTGCATGTGTGTTAGTCAATGTGCAACATGCATATGCCACCATGATCTGTGCATCTGCAACTATGAAGTTGAAATACACACCAATAACAAATGCAAAAGCAACTGTCTTTAAGAATATTACTTATTCTAATCTACATTATTCACTGCAATATGATTGTTATCTTAATCTAAATCATTTACTGCAATAAAATTTTGTCAATTTATATCTTCTCATAACATGTTTATAAAGTAACAATAGACTGAAAAGATCAGCACACCAACATTCACTACAATCAACAGCACATTTTCCTTCATTTCCCTAAAATGAGAGAAATCAGATGCTGCACCGACCTTCTTCCTGTTTGCAAGCATGTTTGACCACCAATGCATTGAGCAGATCACAGAGAAATTCCTTGACAGAGGAGTCCATTGCCAAGTCCACCATTTTCAGACTGGAACACTTCAGCAGCTGGGGTGTGGCAGGCCCAGTGAAACGAGACTCGTCCTCATCTGCATTGAAGTAACATAGTTAATATCTGGATACTGAACACAGAGATACATGGTAAAGGTTGGGAGAGAGCAAACAACCCCTTCCATTGACAGATTAAATAAAACAACAAAAAAACTGACAGCTATGACGAACTGAAGATTAATATTACAACCTACTGGACTACACCCTTAAAGAGAAGTTTTCCTCTTGCTGAGATTATGACTTGTCTTCAGGTGTGGGCCAGGAACTGACTGCCTTTTAAAACTAGAAAATCAAGATTTTGTATCATTGATACCAATACAAGCAATCACTACTGGTATACTGATTGTATGATAGTGTACAAGCATAAACTCTTTCGCCACCAAGTTTCTGTTTGAAAAACATTCTCCAGTGCAAAATATCTTAGACTCAAAGCTCTCATTCACACAATTCAGTGTATGTAAAAACAACACAAAGGACTTTTTCACTTCAAATTTGGTCAGGGGGCAAAAACAAGTTAGTCATTGTTCTACTGCCTAGGGAAACTGGCTGCGGCTGTCAAGCTTTGTTACAATATGATAAATGGTGCTTTTAACATGACTCCTTGATATCCACTGAAGTAGCCAATTGCGGTGAACTGTTTGGTCGACTGAAGTCACCTATGGCAAAGAAAGAGTTAAAATGTTGCTTCCAACTCACCTCTCTGAATCTTGGCCTGTGGAGGGAGAGCAATTTGCAGGGAGTCACGAGCAACATTCACAAAGAACTTGGGGCATCGGCAGGCTGCTGGTCCCAAGACACGCATCACGTAATGCATCTCCTTTGATCCCACACTGCCATTCCCCACACCGCTGGCACTGGAGCCGATGCCCGAACAGGCACTGCGCATCACCTATTGATGACACAGTGATGGTTACATACTACTTCTGGGGCCAAGGTGTGATGCAACTAGTGAGTGTACAGATGCAGGATTTACTTGTTTGCTGCAGCACCTTCACTTTCACACACTGTTTTCAAAAGGTCATCTGAATAAAGAGCAGTGCATATTATGATTTAACTGTAACACACACAGCAATTTGGAACTGAGTGTGATTTCCGACATATGCTGAAGCTCACACATAGATTTTAGCCACATTCCAGTCACGACAGTTAAAAAAGAAAAAGGATCATTTTGAAGGAAGACGTTGCAGCTAGAACATTTACATTACATTGTAAATTCAGAGAAGTCTTTTTAATAGCTTTAGCATCTTCAACAAAACAGTTTCTTCTAGCTGGTGTTTTTCCCCCTGTAAATTATATGAATCAAATCTGATGTAAATGCTATCAAACTCAATGCTTAAGTCTACACAAACCTGAATCAAGTCCAAGACATTCAACTTAACTTAAAAGGTAATTCAATAAAACTCATCCAAGCAACTGAAAAAAATGTAACAATCTATTGTAATGTGGAGTGATAGCCTAGAGGTAACGCGTCTGCCTATGAAGCGAGAGGATCTGAGCACACTGGTTCGAATCATGGCACAGTTGCCAGTATTCTCTCCCCCTCCACTAGATGGTTAAGTGGTGGTCTGGACGCTAGTCATTCAGATGAGACGATAATTGAGGTTCTGTGTGCAGCATGCACTTAGCACACGTAAAAGAACCCACGGCAATAAAATGGTTGTCACTGGCAAAATTCTGTAGAAAAATCCACTTCGATAGGGAAATTTTTTTTTTTAACTACATGCAGGAAAAAATACATAAAAATGGGTGGCGCTCTCAGTGTAGTGAGGCGCTCTCCCTGCGGAGAGCAGCCTGAATTTCACACAGAGAAATCTGTTGTGACAAAAATTAGTAATACAATAATACAATAATTCATTAACATTTCACAGAACAACTCATCTCTTCAACCACAATTTCCTCTCACCTTCTCCATACAATTTCTCAGAGCTACTGGTTCATCCAGAACGTGACGGAAGAGCAGTGTGACAAGAGACAGGAAGCCAGGGAAGCTGACTGACTGTGTCAGGTTGAGCAGCATGCGAGGACCACCAAGATGAGCAAACAGCACAGCGTGACTGTGTTCCCGAGTCAGACGTAGCACCAGCCGCAACAAGGCATGCAGAGTTTCCGACTCCACTGGGATGCTGATCAAGCTCACCAACGACCTATCAACAAGGTTTCATAATTACGAATAGCCCACTGGGTTCCAGATCTGAATTTACTACTAACATATTCAGGAGCCATGCTACCATGGGTCATAAGCATTATGCACCTGATCCATTGTTAACACACAAACAATGCACACACACAAAGAGGAAAATGAAATAAAATAAATAACAAGTAGAACATGGTTTAGAAAGAAGAAATAACTTGCAGTATCAAGACTGGTCATAAACGAAACAATCCTGCATTTTCAGTTCTATTTGACATGAAAAATTGTCGAGCAATAAGTGGATACAAATAAAATGATGTGCATTAAAGAATAAATGCCTGCCATAATTTTTTTTCCCCATCTCTCAATTCAACTCATTACAGGGCATGGAACCCAAGTTCTGAAACCTCAAATCGATAACCCATATCACAGTTACACCATGTTGGCTGTGTGACTGCATCTGCATCTGAAAACTGCATCCTTCCTTTTTAAGGACTGGATTAATCATTCTTCAGAAAATAACAGCACAAGCAGAGCTGCATCTGTCTTTTAGCAAAAGACATAAAAGTGAAAATGTAACTGGTCTGAAAGGATTATTTTGATTTGGTAGAAATTCGAAGTCCATTAAAGAGGGGCAAATCCTGAATGATCTTTTCAAAAAGTGCTCAGCTTTCCTCTTGGCCCTTCAAAAGGGAAGTGCAGTGACTGCAACCAAAGCAAGCAATAGCCCTTTTTCACTCGGAAGACTCGTTAGGCTTGTTAAGGTTGCAAACTCAACACATGGCAGCATCGGCTCCTTCAGTGTGGTAATGGCCTCAGGCAGCCAATTACAGAAATGCCATATCAGAATCCTCATGAGCACCACATGGATAGACTATCACACAGAATGCTGTTCCCCTGTCTTTCGGAGTGATTCTTGCATGTGCTGGCACAGAACAGGGCATAGACATCCATTCACCAGCAGAAACAGGTGACAGTGTAAAATGATGCAATTACCTGATGATGGTTGAGATCTGGTCCTCACTGAGGCCCACCAGAGTGACAGCTGTGTCAGCCATGCTGTCCTCCACTGGGGCTGCTTCTGTCTCCATCTTGCCCTCCTCCAACTTGCCTGATGGTCCAGGTGTAGACTCTGTCCAAACATCCATTGCTTTCACGTTACAGAACTTAATGAACATTCAAGTTTCACCCCTATCACCGTAACTTATAAACCCATACTCTTCAAATTATCTATGTTTGAGAAATTCTAAATCAGGCTTTCTGCCATTTCAGTGTATAAGATCCACTGGGAAGATCATGCACATCTCAAACTTGCTCCGTCTGGTGTTTCATATAGATGAATAAACCTAATTTCCAAATGAAAACAATAAAATGGATATCTTCTATCAAAGCAAAACTGAACTGGTTTTTGTTAACTGAATGTTTCCTGATATCTGGTCAGAATGTGTACTTCAACAAAAACCACAAATATACATAGACTAGTCTTTTTATTCTAAAGCCCTTACAATGATTCTTGCCTATAATCATTACTCTCTATAAATTTTAACATCAAAATCAAGAATAACAAAATCCCTATCAGATCCAAACAGAACACAATATGACACAGCCCAACTTAGCATTCTATGGGTTGGACACATCAACTGAGCTCACACACACACACACTCTCTCTCTCTCTCTGTGATGACAACAGACAGCTGCCAACAGTACCTTTTGATCCTCCTGCAGCTAATGCACTCAGTGCCTCAACAGTGCAGGTTGCAGGTGCTGCTGCTGCTTTCTCCCGCTCCTCCCTGGCAGCAGCTGCCTTTTCATCAGCGGTAGGAATAGACAACATGACTGGTCTGCGATTGCCCGTCTCTTCATTCAGCTGTCAACGGAACAGGAAAACAGTCACAAAGGAAATTTTCTATCTAAAATTGCGTTTAAGTAACATACTTACCGTGACCCACTAGTGCAGACTCTGGCAGGGGTCTGACATTCCTGTCCTGTGCAAACTACTATCCGCCTATGCGGACAAAATGAAAGCAGCTACGGCCGATAACCTCTCGGAAGTCAGTAACCTCCCCTGTGCCCCCCTGGCTAGCGCCTCTTCTTTTTCTTTTTTGGCTTAAAAAATTTGCTTTTCTTCTAAGTGTAGATGTAGATGTATGTGTAGTGTAGTGAGGTTTGGTTTGGTGTGAAGTAGTGGTGAGGGTCATGGCATGTGTTTTGGTTTGCCATTTTCAAGGTCTATTCAAGAAAGTGACTTTTCGCAAGTCAGGGGGGCAAAGGGGAGGTTACCTACTTCCGGGAGGTTATCGGCCGTAGCTACTTTCGTTTTCTCCGCACAGGCGGATAGTAGTTTGCACAGGACAGGAATGTCAGACCCCTGCCGGAGTCTGCACTAGTGGGTCACGGTTAAGTATGAGTAATTAAAAGTGACTTTTTCATGATTTGATGGGGAAAAAGAAGAAAAAAAAAGAACGAAAATGGGCTTGTGTGTGTGCACATGCATGCGAGTTCACATACAAACTGAAAATATATGGGTGAGCTGGAAATGAAAAGGGAGAATGGTTAGGAAATGTCAAGGGGGAAGAAACACAGAAACATGATCTAATTAACAAACCTTAAAATTAACTGGCAATCAAATAAACAACTTATGATATCAACACTTACTTACAGATAATTACCTAACAAAGGTTATGGTATTCTGGCCACCAAAGAAAATGCATTTGAAAATGAAGTATGCCATCATGAATACTAGCGAACAATGGGATGGTATTAAAAAAAAAAACAACCCATAAATAATTTTTTTCCAAAAAGCCACATCTCTTCACCCACACAGCATTCTGCAAATCCACACGGCACTTTTTTTTTAACACTAGTAATCAAGCAAGACTGTTAGCAAACAAATCAAGCTTACCTGCACCATGTTTGTGAACTGCACACAGTACTTCCTTCTTCCAGCTTGGAACCTGTGTCAAAAATCAATTTATCTAACATGTCTATACATGGAAAAGAAAAGGGGAAAGGAAGAAAAATAAAATGATTGTCTTAAAAAAAAAAAACCCAGGTTAAATCCACTGCATTGTTCTATCACTTTCTCACAACTTGCTTCAAAGCTGTACAACCCATCTGAACAAAAATAATCAACTCTGCTGTTAGCATAGAGATAAATCAGGAATGGGAAATAGACTCACCAACAGAGTTAAATCAAAGAGTAATGGTCTTATGAAGCAGAAGAGACAGAAGTGACACAAAGAGAAAAGAGAAATAGTGAGAATGGGGGGAGGGGGGAAAAAAAAGAGAGAGAGAGAGAGAGAGAGAGAGAGAGAGAGAGAGTGTGTGTGTGTGTGTGTGTGTGTGTGTGTGCTAGCATACTATTGTGCATGTAGTGGTAAAGGAAGGGAAGAGGCTATACCTGACAGAACTTTCCCCTGCCATGTATGCATCGTGAATGGCCTTGTTGTTGCCGATGCTGTATTTACACCAACGTCCTGTGCTGTCATCAAACCACTTCCACAGGGAACTGCCAGCCTGCGCAAACATGTGCATCACTCTTTATTTCATCCTTTTTTGCCTATTACCACCTTCATTACAGAACATAAAAGGTGCTATCTGCAATACAAAACAGAAAATATAGATACTTGCTTGTATAAAGGATTTCCTGGAACACTTTTTGATATCTAAACTTCTACCTCAATATTTCTTTCTTCCAGAGAACAAGACTCAATGTTGAATGCTTGAGCCTTTTAAGCAATAAAAATGAGACAGCTGTGACCTGATGAATTCAATTTTCCATATCAATAATCAAATATAAGTTTGTAGGACAGGTGTTGTTCAGGCCCAATATGGCATAAGTCAGATCACATTATTTTTCTATGGGCAGTTTTTGATTCAGTCCTTTACCACTCAAAAGACAGGAAAAAAAGAAGGAAAAAAAGGGGAATACGTGACAGATTTATAACAGAGAGAAATGAAAAAAAAAAATGAAGAAAAAAAAAAAAAAAAAAAAACCCACAAAAAACAACAAAAAAGATTGTCGTTTCAATTTGCCTTGGCAATACCAACATCTTAGTAACTGGTAGACACTCAGGAACTGATATTCTCAATAACTGTTAAGACTTTACAGTCACCATATACCCTATCACTGGCAATAACAGGAATGAACAATACATCAATTGATGTTTCCACTAAACATAATGATCACAGAAAAGACTCACCCTGAGGATAGTTGCCTGTGCCTTGCGTTGTGATATCACAGCAATTTTTTCAAACAAGTCCAACAGCAAGAGCAGAGGAGCCATCCACCTGTAGTCAAAAGAAAAGCTACTCGGTCTTTTACCCAATATCATCTAGGCACACATGGCAATGAATTAATATAATGAGCAGAAAATTTAATTATACTACAGACAATGAACCCAAGGTTTTCAAAGTGAGATTGACAATGCATACAAAATTCAGGCCATTCTCAATTACTATAAAAGTACTTCATCCTTAAATAAATCAAAGAAGTCTTGATAACCCCACCCAAAACTGCTATGAAACAGTCTTCAAAGAAATGTTTATAAAGTGCTTGTATCAACTATCCTACAAGTGTGAAGAGAGATAGAGAGAGAGAGAGAGAGAGAGAGAGAGAGAGAGAGAGAGAGAGCAATCTGTGACTGACTTTGGGGTGGAGCAGGAAGGGGTGATAGCCAGGGTGTGGTGTGTGGAATGGAGAACAGTGACCAGCAGCTGCACCAAACTGCCCTTCTGTATCGCCTCCGCACATGGAACGTTCATGTCCTGAAATGTGAACAACTGGTGCCATCACAGCTCAGTACAAACAGCTAGCTCAAAGTGACAGAGTATACCTAATCTAATTTATTCTTGCATGTCACAGGCCTCATTTATAAGGGTTATTGAGCAATCAACTTGTGTGTCACTGGCCAAGATCCTTACTTCTCAAACTCACATTTTGCACACAGACAACTTCCAAGGTCCATTATGTTTTAGACATGCTCATCCTTTTAACTATATTGATGAGCCTCGAAGATAGATAATTATATAACTGAACTCGTTTGGGAGCACTTGGTTTAACTGACACTTGAACGGAAAAAAAATTGCAAAGATTAGAATATAGTCAAGGACTCTACTGGATTTAACATGTTTGTCATAGCCAGATAAAATCAAACACTCGATGAATGACAAGTCCGAACTGCCGCCTAAACAATCAATTAAGATAGTTTGGATGTTTTCTCAAAAGCTTCTAGCATGGATGCAGTCCCAGAACATATGTTGTACGCTCCCCTGTGTTTCTTTGCAGAACGTGCGTTTATGTAAATTTGTGCCTGCCTATGTGTGCGTATGTGTTAGGGTAGCTGTTAGATACACATGTATTGTTAAAATGTATGTACGCAGTGTGTGTGTGTGTATGTGCGCGCGTGTGCGCGCGTGTGTGTGTGTGTGTAGTCATAATTTGGTGTGTGTATGTAACATAGATGTAATGTTTTATGTTAACAAAGCGTTTTTGTAAAGCACCTAGAGCAGATTTCTGGATAGTGTGCTATATAAGCATCCAGTATTATTATTATTATTATTATTATTAGATATTAAGTGTCCTTTTTTTTTTTTTTTTAAATTATTATTCCTGTCACAATGATTTGCAAAATGCAAATTTTCAAGTTTATTCTGTAGAGATGAATGCCAAGGAAGGTTACAGATGTTCATGACATACATTTTCATGATACCAGTGGATTAACAAGTTTACCTCAAGGAGAAGACTGAGAAGATGTAAGCGGACCCCAAACTTGAGGGCCTGCTCAGAGGAAGTGAGTTTTTGGGCAACCTCCTGACTGCTGAGCTCACAGTGGTTTGTAGTGATGTTTAGCATATGCTCACAGCACATGCGTACCTGTTACAAAACATTCATAAATTGGTCATGGTGTTTGGCAAGGAGTACAGATAGTTCAACATGTCAAAAAGTGCTCTTTTTAAGAAGTGAGCCAATGTAATTCTGGGTCACTTCTTTCAGTCAAACAATACATTTTTAACTCATTCTTTTATAATGTTTTGGTAATAAGACAAAGGGAGGCATAGACATTCATTACATAAACACAACCAAGAAACAAAAGGACTGCACTCCACAGTTTTTTTTCCACAGTTTGCTAACAACACATTTCTTTTCATCCACAACAATTTTACCATCTGAAAAATATTTTTCTCTAAAAAAAAACAACACCACCACCAAATGAACTTTTTTCTGACCATTGTTCCACTTCCTGTCTGATCAGCCATTTGAACTGTTTTAATTAAGTAGTTCAGAAAGACCAACATGAAACCTGGTGCCATACACCCACCTCCTCCACAATGGTGGCCAGAGTCTTGTCTCTCCACTGACTTCCATTGCGTTGGGTGACAACCGTCAGTAAATCACACACACGGTACACAGTTTCCGGCAGCATGTCCAGCAAATTCAGGCAGCCTGACAACACAGACATCGCATGATAAAATGACGTCAAATATATCCATCCACTATTTCCTGTATATTCTAGCCAACGAAGAAGGCAATCACAGTGCTGGTTATGCCACTGCCATAGTCATCACATGATCACCAACTTACAAGTACAGTTACTTCAGTCTTGAATTGCACTGCACTGTACTGTATTGCACTGTTAATACCTTGATTACAAATGAAAGCAGAAAGATGCCTGACAAATGCCTTGCTAAAAGAGGGAGTTTCAATCATCGGAAATCCACTGTAATTTCCTTACGAAGGATGCATTGTTGATATTACTCTTTTCTTCTTCTTCATCTTCAAAACAAAGTGTTCATTTTTTATTCTTATTTACATAATTTGTAAGCATACAGATTTTTCTGTTTAGTGACAGTTTCTGGATCAAAATTAGAAAGCCTTTATTGAGGGGCAGGTGGCACAACAAGATCTGTGAAATGTCTCACCATCCAGCATTCCCTCAGTGAAGTCATCCAACACGGACTTGTCCAGGGGATCCTCCTTCTCCTGTTTCTCCTGCTCTTCCTCTTCCTCTTTCTTCTCTGAGGCAGACTGGTCAGCCTGACAACGACAAGTAAGGGCACCAGGTTGACACAATACGATATGTGACATTGAAACATCAGGTTTATGGTGCATTTCATTTCACATGCATGTATCTGTGTGTCACTATATTTTTGTTAGCAACATGTGTTCAAATTACACCCTACTTTTTCCTTTCCCTGCAGCCTTCTGTAACCACTTTTTTGCTGTTGTTTTTTACATAACAACTGAAAGTCTCCACCATGCAGGCAAGATCTGATTGCAATTGTGTTGTTGAGAACAATAGATAAACAAAACATCCCTCCTCCTCCACTCACAAAAAAAGGACACATGCATAAAACTAAACAATACCATGACCCACCTCACAATATCTTGTTTATTACACAGTATGTGGAAAACAAAACCTCTCCACATGATTCCACTGGAGATGATACATCCCTTAATGCCTGGTGTGAAACATGACTGATAAGTCTGCAAATCTACAGTCTATCCATGTGGGCCTTACCTGATCAGTGGACATGACCACACTCTCTCCCAGTGACAGTGCAATAGCCCTCATCATCTGCTCCTCATCAGTCAGGTCCACCTCCATTCCCAACACCTGCAAAATCATTCACAGCTATTGATTTTTTTTGTAAAAAACATTCAGAGAGAGGAAGAAATAGTCTGCAAGAGAAGTGCAACCATGTCCAAGCCATAAACAGGAGGCAATAATGAAATAGTACTCAAATCAAATCAAATCACTCAACCCAGAAGCCCAGTCAAGAACAAATCAAGTGACCCCAGCCCATCTTGTTGCTCAGTGACAGGTCAACCAACTTGGAACAAATCATCCTTTCTGTCACTCTTCAATGTGCAGAGTTTCTTTTTCATTGTCTGCTTCTTAGTTGAGAACAGACGAATGAAGCACAAACAGGTAAAATTATATGGCTACAGAATGCAGGAGTCCATAGGTTAATGAGAAAAAAAACAAAAAGTGTAGTTTGGACAAGACCAAAGAGGACTGGCAAGATAAGTTGCTGACTATATGACGAAGAGGAAACACAAAGGACTAAGTTCACGCATGTGAATAATGAATGGCTTAGCTGGGACACATCCAGGAGGCGTATCTTGCAACTTATCAAGTTTCTTTCTTTTTTTTCCCCCTGCGATGGATGACAGAAAAGGAAATCTATCTCAAATTCATGTCTGGTAACATCGAAAGAAAGAAAAAAAAATAGGAAAGAAAAAAAAGGCAAATTCAGATTACAAGTGCACACACACTTGCATGCCCACCACACATATTAAACAACAAAGACATTACCCTGGAGGGATCATTATCCACAAACGCTGGTGGAGGGTGGGAGAGGATATAGTCTGTGGCTTGCTCCAGTGTTGTAGTGTTCATCAGGGCATCCATTGCATGTGCCCGTGTGAAGCCCATGTCCATCAGCTGTACACATACCACCCATACCTCTACACTCAACATCTACAGTCACACTGTCACTGAACTGTGAACAATCACTTCAGATTAATGTGTCAACTGTTTCACACACTTCAGCCAGTTAATGCTGCCACTACAGACAGCTAATATAATTTTATGCAATGCTTGTTTTCTCTTACATCACAGCAAATGAATATGGCAGTTCACTGAAGCTATATGACTTTTTGTCCTTTCTCTGTCTTCACTTTCTGTTGCCTTGCACCATGTCTCCTTAAATCAACAGACCAGTAGATCGTCTATGGCATACTTCCCTTCTCAGTAAGTTATCTATTTCAGTTCACATGGCATCATATAACTTAATTTGCTTAACAATTCTTGAATGTCGCAAATCTAGAAATCATCGGATTTTTAATAGCTTATCTCTTTCAGTGCTGTAATGACTGGTGCCAGACACTGTGTGAGGGTTAAAACATACAAGCTATTGCAAAAGCATGTAGCCAGTTCTTTTTTTCTTCTTCACCCACCCAAACATTTCAGGCACACTTTTGTAAGATTGTCAAAAAAGGAGAGGAACCTAAGATTTTTTTTTTTTAATTGCTGCCACTGCACCCCACAGTACAACCCGCTCACTGTAGTGCTTGTCTCTGCAAACCAACCTGCTGCAAGTGTTGCGGGCTGACTTCATTTTCCAAAGCCCGTCGGTCACTCCGTCGGGAGGTTGATGCTCCTTCCGAGGGCCCCGGCTCAGAAGAACTCGCTGCCTCCTCTTCCATTTCCTTGGCCAGCTGCTCCTGAACGCAGCGTCATAGATGAGTCAGTTCAGTCATTGCCAACAGTCCATCCCTTTCTAAGCTTTCTTTTCCCTTTCAGGTAATGTGCATATCAATCCTGGTAATATCATCTGTATCACCAGTATGTGTGACAAGACATTAAATGAAATTCCACCTCAGCTGCTGACTTCAAACCATGTCAACAATGTGGATAATCAAACTATCAAACTACATGCTAAGCAGAATGAACTGTGGATGGAAAAAGCATGCGCGCGCACACACACACAAAACTTCCAAAAATGTTGCTGAATCTACTTTTTACAATCCTGTTAAATTTCATTATTTAATAAAATATGGATTTAATGTGGTTTTTATATACAAACTTATCACAATGCTCTCATATTCTCTCTTGTGCAAGCACAACAGAAAGAGAAAGAGATAAGAGTGGTGGTTATCTTGGTCTATTTTATCTTCCTAATACTGTAATAGTCCACACTGAAAAGCAAGACTAGCTCCAAGATGTTTACTTCAGCTATTCTGAGCATCCCCTTTTTTAACAGTCCTCTTCAAACACTCCATCCCTGTCTAAGCTTTTCTTTCACTTTACTTGAAATGTATGAGTATCACTATTGGTAATACCATCTTTATCACTTCTCAAAAATATAAACTTTAAGTTTAGTATAACATGAATGCAAACTGCACTTTTCTGGGTGTATGACACCTTGTCTAATGTTCTGTTCATAAGAACACTCTCCAGACATGTTGTCATCATTTTTATTTAGCAGCCATTAACCCTTCACCTGTCACAGAACAGAACAGGTGCAGTTCTCGAAGCTGCACTATTTACTTCAGTTTACTCACAATGGGAATACTTGCCATCAAAGTTTCATGGCAGTCATGGAAAGACTCTTAACCACTGTAAGAGCAGTACAGTCAGTAAGTCTCAAACTCTGAGCATGCATTAGAGAGAGAGAGAGAGAGAGAGAGAGAGAGAGAGAGAGAGAGAGAGAGAGAGAGAGAGAGAGACTGTGTGTGTATGTGTGTGTGTGCGAGTGTGTGCATGCGTGTGTGCACATATGTACATTTCAATTTGTAATACATTTTGTCTGGTCTTATTCCTATAAGAAAACTTCTCAGTCAAGATGTCAGTGTTTTATTTCAGCATCCATTAACCCTTCACCACTCACAGCACAGAACAGGTGCAGTTCTCGAAACTGCATCATTCACTGAAAGTTGACTGTCAATGGAATACTTGACATTAGACTAATTAGTCAGCATTTCCAAGGCATTCATGGAAAGGTTCTTTTCCAATTATGTTCAGGGAATAGTGTCACAATGAGTGCATATACACTAGTAGTATGTGTGTGAGTGTCAGAGATACAGCATGCATGTGTACATGTGTGCATGTTTATGTGTGCAAGTGCATTTCAATTTGGGTGTATGACAGCTTGTCTTTTTATCCACACAAGAACATTCCTCAGACAAGATGCCAGCATTCTGATTTAGCAGCTATAAACCCCTCACCTGTCACATGACAGAACAGGTGCAGTTCTCGAAGCTGCATTATCACAAGTTAATGAAAAACTTGCCAAATGGCAGTGTTTTCAAGTCCATCTTAGAAAGGTTCTACTCAATAAGACAAACATTACATTCAAAGAATGGCGTCACATTGAATAGTATGCACATGCACATGAGACGTGTGAGATTAACTAAGAGTGTGTAGTGGTGTGGTAGTATGTATGAGTGTGAGTGAGTGTGAGTGTGAGTGTGTGTGTGAGTGTGTGTGTGTGTGTGTGTGTGTGTGTGTGTGTTGTGCATGCGTCTGCATTTCTTTCTTGGTGTATGACACCTGGTCTGCCTGATGTTCTCCCCATGAGAACACATCAGACTAGATGTAGGTATATTGATTCAGTAGCCATTAACCCTTCACCTATCACAAAACAGAGTATGTGCAGTTCTCACAGCTGCATTGTTATTACAAATCTTGAAAATCTTGCCATTTGTCAGTGTAACTGTTTCCAAAGTACTAATGGAGAGGCTCTACTCAACTGAAAGATCATTAGCATTTTGGAGCAGCATCAAACTGTGATGCATAAATGCATGAGAGAGCTTGCGAGACAGATGGGAAAAAAACCTGTATGGTATTTGTATGTGCAACTGATTTAAATGTTAGACACCTTGTCTCATTTTCTATCCAACAGAACACACTTGAAAAAAGATGTCATGTTTTGATCTTGCAGCCAGTAACCCTTCACCTGTTACAAAACAGAACAGGTGCAGTTCTCAAAGCTGCACTGTTATTACAAATCTGTCAATGAAAAACTTGCCATTTGTCAGTGTAACTGTTTCCAAAGTACTCATGGAAAGGCTCCACTCAACCAAGAAAACATTAGCATTCAGGAGAATGTCAAACTGTGATGCATACATGCATGAGAGAGCTTGCGAGACAGCAATAGAAAACAGGTGTTTGTGTGTGCAACTGATTTCAATGTTAGACACCTTGTCTCATATTCTGTCCAACAGAACACACTTGAAAAAAAGATGTCAGTATTTTCATCTTGCAGCCATTAACCCTTCACCTGTCACAAAACAGAACAGGTGCAGTTCTCGAAGCTGCTTTGTTTTTATAAAACTGTCAATGAAAAGCTTGCAATATGTCAGTGGAAATGCAAAACTGTCAATGAAAAGCTTGCCATTTGTCAGATTAGCTGTTTCCAAAGTACTCATGGAAAGGCTCTACTCAACTGAATAAACATAAGCATTCAGTGGTAATGTCAAACTGTGGTCCATATATGCATAAGAGAGCCTATGAGACAGACAGAAAAAAACGTGTGTGATGTTTGCGAGTGCAACTGATTTCAGTGTTAGACACCTTGTCTAATATTCTATCCAATAGAACACACTTGAAAAAAGATGTCAGTATTTTGATTTTGCAGCCATTAACCCTTCACCTGTCACAAAACAGAACAGGTGCAGTTCTCGAAGCTGCTTTGTTTTTGTTTTTGTTTTTATAAAACTGTCAATGAAAAGCTTGCAATATGTCAGTAGAAATGCAAAACTGTCAATGAAAAGCTTGCCATTTGTCAGATTAGCTGTTTCCAAAGTACTAATGGAAAGGCTCCACTCAACTGAATAAACATAAGCATTCAGTAGTAGTGTCAAACTGTGGTCCATATATGCATGAGAAAGCTTGTGAGACAGAGACAGAAAAAAACGTGTGTGGTGTTTGTGAGTGCAACTGATTTCAGTGTTAGACACCTTGTCTATATTCTATCCAATAGAACATACTTGAAAAAAGATGTCAGTATTTTGATTTTGCAGTCATTAACCCTTCACCTGTCACAAAACAGAACAGATGCAGTTCTCGAAGCTGCTTTGTTTTTATAAAACTGTCAATGAAAAGCTTGCAATATGTCAGTGGAAATGCAAAACTGTCAATGAAAAGCTTGCCATTTGTCAGATTAGCCGTTTCCAAAGTACTCATGGAAAGGCTCTACTCAACTGAAAAAATATTAGCATTCAGGAGCAGTGTCAAACTGTGACGCATACACGTGAGCGCCTGTGAGACAGGACTGAAAAACTGTGTATGGTGTTTGTGTGTGCAACTGATTTCAATGTCTGACACCTTGTCTAATATTCTATCCAGCAGAACATTCTTGAGGAAAGATGTCAATATTTTGATTTTGCAGCCATTAACCCTTCACCTGTCACAGAACAGAACAGATGCAGTTCTCGAAGCTGTTTTGTAATCATAAAACTATCAAAATCTTGCAATACGTCAGTGGAAATGCAAAACTGTCTATGAAAAGCTTGCCATTTGTCAGTGTACTGTTTCCAAAGTACAAATGGAAAGGCTCCACTCAACTGAATAAACATAAGCATTCAGTAGTAGTGTCAAACTGTGGTCCATATATGCATGAGCTAGCTAGTGAGACAGAGACAGAAAAAAACGTGTGTGGTGTTTGTGAGTGCAACTGATTTCAGTGTTGGACACCTTTTCTAATATTCTATCCAATAGAATACACTTGAAAAAAGATGTCAGTATTTTGATTTTGCAGCCATTAACCCTTCACCTGTCACAAAACAGAACAGATGCAGTTCTCGAAGCTGCTTTGTTTTTATAAAACTGTCAATGAAAAGCTTGCAATATGTCAGTGGAAATGGAAGCTGCTTTGTTTTTATAAAACTGTCAATGAAAAGCTTGCAATATGTCAGTGGAAATGCAAAACTGTCAATGAAAAGCTTGCCATTTGTCAGATTAGCTGTTTCCAAAGTACTCATGGAAAGGCTCTACTCAACTGAAAAAACATTAGCATTCAGGAGCAGTGTCAAACTGTGATGCATATGCGTGAGCGCTTGCGAGACAGGACTGAAAAAACTGTGTATGGTGTTTGTGTGTGCAACTGATTTCAATGTCTGACACCTTGTCTAATATTCTATCCAGCAGAACATTCTTTAGGAAAGATGTCAATATTTTGATTTTGCAGCCATTAACCCTTCACCTGTCACAGAACAGAACAGATGCAGTTCTCGAAGCTGCATTACTAACTGCAACTGTCAATGAAAAATTTGTCATGTTGGGCTTTTCTGTTTACAGCAATGCTTTACTAACTGGAAAAGCATCATGATCTGAAGCAATGTCTATGTGTCTGTGTGTGTGTCTGCATGTGCATGCACATTTAAATCTCCATCATGCAGATATAGTTCGTTGTTTTTTGTTGTTTTTTTCCAGGGGTTTAAAATCTTATTTAAAATTTCATTTCATCAAAAATATATCTGAATGCCAAACCATCTCAACACATGCCAACTGACCTTGATGATACCTTCTCCACGGATGATGTGGGACAAGATGGCCAACAATGACTCGCACATGCGACTGCCATACACCTTGAGTGGCTTCTTGTTCCAAAGGTTCATCACAGCATGGAAGGCTGCCTGTTACCACAACAGACATCATTTAGGTTCAATGCTAATTTTCTTCTTCCCGGCTTCACCTACCCCGACTCCCCAATCAGTTTCATACTTTTTTCACCTGGTTTTTAAGAATATGGTGGTGTTCAGTACAGCTTATATCAAAGTTCAGTTTTGTGTTGTTACCCGTCTTTAAGACATGCTGAATACACTAGAACATGGAAAACAGTTAAATTCACAGTACAGACCTATAACATTGAAATCACCATGAGAAAACAACAACAATAACTATAACAACTACAGAGAGAGGGAGCCAACACTGACCTTCTGTGTGGCGATAAGGTAATGCGTTGGGTTGAAGAAGTGGACAGGCTGAATTGGGGGCTTGGGCTTGGGCACAGAGTGCGGGGACTCAAGCACAGTTTTGGGATTCACCATCTTCTCCACCAACATCAGCCATGAGTCCAGAAACTCACCTGAGCCCTCTGAAGAACAATACACAAAGTGCTCTTTACTCACACAAGCTCTTTGAGTGAAAAATCATTGGAGGTTTTCTGTTTTTAACTGATAAGTTGCAGTTTGTTAGTGTGTATGTATACAAGTGAGTGTGTACAAGTGTGTGTGTGTGTGTGTGTGTGTGTGCGCGCGCGCGTGCGTGCGCGCGCACAAAAAATAAGTGATTAGCATATCCTATAGTTCCAGTGAAAGACAGGTCTTTCATCCTTAGAATTGTGTTTAAAAAAACACACACACACACTATCAACAAAACCAACCAACAAAATATTTTTTTAAAATGCACTTGACAATTATTTATATTTCTATTACCAGTTTCATACTTTGACCCTTATTTGCCCTCTGAATAAACTGGATAAAGTCTTACCTGGAAGTTCAGGGTGTTCCAAACCCTGTTCTAAAGGCACTTTACCATCCATTGACAAGGCCCAGAAAAACGCCCTGCACACATACAATGTATGTAAGCACATAAGGAAATTTTCATTGCATAATAAACCAGTACATGTGCATGAATGAGGCTTTGCATATACATAGAATTTTTTTTTTAAATGCAAGCAATTATCTAAACCTTTTAAAAGAAACATTTTTCATAAACTTCAGACCGGTTTAACAATGATCACTGATAAATATTTGTTTCTTACATATGGATAAGCAGATCTATCATAGGTTATTCTTCTTTCAATCAGGGGTGCACCCTATAATGCAGCACTCTGAAGACCCCTAAAATAGGCACACTCTAAAACAAATACAACCAAATGTTTCCAAATACTGTTAAAATAACTTATTCTAAATCCTCTTGTTCGGAAAGTGCTGACTCTTATCTTCCAGTGCAGATGCTATCTTCTTATAAGCTTTCTGATGGAAATATACAAATAAGTAATTTTTTTTTTAAAGGCTTCCCCATTTAACAAAGAAAAAAATACCATGCCATTTCTATGTCTTAGTTCCAGCTTTTGATATACAATCATGCAGATACTTTTTGCAGACTGAGGTCTGAGATACATGGTACAAAATATGTAATCAACAAAACAACACAATGCTGGCTCACTGAGAACTTACTGGAAGAGCGCAGACTGTCCTCCACAAGAGACAAACTTCTGCAGCATCAGATGGAAGGGCTGTTTTTTCTCATCAAACAACATGGGGGCAGTGAAGCCCACCGAACACACCAGGAATGTTAATCTGAAACATGACCTTAATATGCACACGTTCACATCCCATGTAATATTCAATGTTGTTTCTCAATTATCACAAGAACAAATTTTGAGAAGAGGAGTTGTGGCAAAATTTAACTAAAAAAAAGGGACAATTTTGTTACCTGTAAACTGAGATGATTACAATAATCTATAAAATAAAATAAAATAAATAACCAGACACATCACTGCTGGCACCATTCATTTTTCTGACCAATCATCTTCCAGTCCTCCACTCTTTCTTCCTGTCTAATAACAGTAATATCAGTCAAGTATAGAAACATTTAACTGACAACTGACATTTTCAATCTGAAGTGTTGCATCAAGTTACACTTTTTAAATTATAGACACATTTCAAAAGCTTTCTGATTAAAATCTGTATGTATGTATATAACTGTTATAAAGCCCAGTAATTCTTATCACATGCTGCACATTCCCCACCGAACGAATAAAAGGTGCATGTTCATCAGCAATTTGCCTTACCTGAGCTTTGGGACAGGTGCATAGTGAGGAGGTTCCCAAGACAAGCCATTGGCCAACAGACGGGTGAGAGCTGAGGCAACAGCACGAGCAGCTGGGGAGGGGCTGCCACCTTGATTTGTCTGCTGCTGACTGCGTCGCTGGCGTACAGGAGAACCTACACACAGCTTCACCAACAACCCAAACAGCTCAGCCAGAGCTCGACCCAGGCGTGACGACACAGACAGCAGAGGTTTCAACTGTCTGATCTGTGCCTGCAACACGCAAGACACTTTGGCTTTCTTTCCCGTCAAGCCACCCGGGGTGGTGGTGGACTCTGAAGTTGTTGAGGCTGTAGCTGCGGCATCCCTGTCCACATCACTTGGACCGGGTGTGGAGTCTCGGTCCCCAGCACCAACAGTCGTGGTTCCTGCAGCACTGCCGTTTACACCAGAACCACTCACACCAGCACTTGTACTTGGAGCATCCACAGAAGCTGACACCTCCATGGGAGAGTCCACTGTCTCTGAGGTAGTGAGAGACTCCATTGCAGCACTCATGCCATTGCTGTGAGGACCTCCCTCTTCCTCTTTGTCCTTCTGGCTGCTTCCTTCCCCACCACCAGCAACAGTTTCTTTGAGGTGGGCCTCACGCACATCTTGGGGAATGATGCGATCCATGTCGGCTCGGCCAAACTGGCAGCCAGGGGGCAAGATGTCGTCACTGCAGAGTGCCAGCAGCACAGTGCTCTCCCACACCAGGGAGGTGTACAGCTGGCTCAGACCCTGCAGTACTGTCAGTCCCAACTCTGACCCCCAGTGACTCACAGATATGGTGCGGATGTCATTCTGGAAACAGCACAAAAGTTGTTGAAAGTGCTGGGTCAGTGTCAAACATGTTCTCAAAAAAAGTGTGGACTGTTAGGGGTAAAAACACTTTCAATATTGCAAAATAATGTTTTTGGTCAACTAACAAGCACTGTAAAATTGTGCAACGAATATATCCATATTTTTGTAATTATCAAATTATATACATATTTTTGTAATTATCAAATATTCAAAGAGAGCTGATTTATCCCAACCTGTAGCTTTAAATAAAATGCCCAGTTCTGGAGAATTTGAACAATCAGTCCTCCACAAGGCAAGCTTTCTTTTAAAGCTGTATAGAATCTTTCTTTTTACCCTCATTCCCACTTCTCTCTTCACCTCCACTCCACATCCCCCAAGACCTAGCGTCTGAAAGGCAGACTTGCAGTATTAATCTGAATGTCTACTGACCCTAAAAAAAACAGGGGGGTGGGGGGAGGGGGGGGGAAGTAAAGGATGTTGATAAAAAAACACAACAACACTGCAATCAGCCAACCACACACAGGTGTAATCCATTTCTGATCAATGCTGTGTGCACAGTATGCCACTGATGGAATCGGACAAAGATTCTACAGCCAGCTTAATTAGTGCAATGTAAAAGCACTGGAAAAGTACATGCTATCAACAAAACCATGAATACTGGATTATGGGGAAAGTGCTGATAACAGAGTGGGGCTTGGTAAAAGAGGGATGAGAATGGAAGATAAAGCATTCTAACTTGTGAGAATATCTGTGTCAGTGATTGATATAATGTCTGGGTTTCTTTTTCTTCCTTTTTTTACCCCCACAAAAACACTCTGGGTCTTGCAGGTCACCCCAACCCTTGATGAATGATCACAATGTGGATGTGTGTCAGGAAGATGACAGACCACTGACCATCCACAGTAGCTATCTGTCTCTGATCATTGCTCTATGCACTGTATGTCACTACTGGGGTCAGCAAGGGACTCCACAGCCAGCTTAATTCGAGCACAAAAAGAAGAGGAGACAGGCGGGCACACACACACACATACAAAAAGTTCTAGTCTATGTGTGTATCTGTGTGAGACAGACCCAATGACACAAAGTGCGCATGTTTGTGTGTGAATGCATACAGTGTGTTTCGATGTGTGTTTAGTGCACGAGTGAACACATTTTCTCTACCAGTTTACACATACAAAAGAAAAAGAAAATATGCACTGTGCAAACACATAATCATATGCCTTTTCATGTCCATATTAGGATGCCCAAAACAGCCTGTGTATTAAAGCAGAAAATCCATTACCTTGGTCAACAGGCCAAAAGATTCAGTTAAGACAAGTGATTCCTCGTCTCTAAGTGTTATTCACAATCTTGTAGATAAGAAAGTTGACAGCAAATGACCACCCACAGCGACTGTCGGTTTCTGATCATTGCTGTATGTCACTGTTGGGGTCAGGGAGGGACCCCACAGCCGGCTTAATTAGTGAACAGAGAGATCGATGAGAAAAGAAATTTGACCAGGAAAAGAAATGTGTTGCTGGGTGTATATTTAACAGAACTGTCGACAAAAAAATAATGTTTGTGTGAACACGTGTGATGTACATGTGCAGTCTATAAGTAAATATATTTCAAAACATGCCTGAAAATGAGAAATAAATCTTAAAAGATGTGCATGTGCACACTCCCTCCAAAACCTACATTTCTACATGCCAGTCAGCATGGCATAATTTCATATGAATATGCACTAGTGTACCAACTGCAAATTTTCCAACATAGAACACACAGAAAAATTATGAACAAACTAAGTGAGGATGTGGTTTTTGCAGCCTCATTTCAGAAATATTCAACACCTCAGATGACTAACAGATGAAGAATACAAGTCCACTGAAAACAACTAGTCATTTCTAATGTCAAAGTTTTATTTACTTGTAGATAAGAAAGTTGACAGCAACTGACCACCCACAGCGACTGTCTAATTCAGATCATTGCTGTATGCACCGTATGTCACTGTTGCGGTCAGGGAGGGACCCCACAGCCGGCTTAATTAGTGCACAGAGAGATCAAGGAGTTTACTGAGCTGACCAGGAAAAGAAATGTGTTGCTGGGTGTATATTTAACAGAACTGTCGACAAAAAAATAATGTTTGTGTAACATTTGTGAGGTACATGTCCAGTCTGTATGTAAATATATTTCAAAACATGCCTGAAAATGAGAAATAAATCGATGTGCATGTGCACACCCCCTCCAAAACCTACGTTTCTACATGCCAGTCAGCATGGCTTATAGAATATTTCATATGAATATGCACTAGTGTACCAACTGCAAATTTTCTAACACAGAACACACAGAAAAATGATGAACAAACTAAGTGAGGATGTGGTTTTTGCAACCTCATTTCAGAAATATTCAACACCTCAGATGACTCAACGGATGAAGAATGAAGTCCACTGAATAAAATGAGTCATTTCGCATGTCAAAGTTTTAACTTGTAGATAAGAAAGTTGACAGCAACTGACCACCCACAGCGACTGTCTGTTTCTGATCATTGCTGTATGCACCGTATGTCACTGTTGCGGTCAGGGAAGGACCCCACAGCCGGCTTAATTAGTGCACAGTGAGATTAAGGAGTTTACTGAGCTGACCAGGAAAAGAAATGTGTTAACAGGTGCATGTTTAACAGATCTGCAAATACAAAAAAGTATGCCAATGTTTGTGTGAATACATGTGATGTATGCAGTGCATGTGTGAACATAGTTCTAAACATGCAAGAAAAGAGAAATAAACCTTGCAAGATGTGCATGTGCATACCCCGTCTAAAAACCTACAATTTCCATATGCAAATCAGCATGGCTCAAACAATGTTTCATATTAATATGCATGGTGTACCAAATGATTCTTTTTTTAAACAACAAACCACACACTGATGACTAAACTGTTAGAGAGGATGTGGGTTTTGCAGCCTATTTCAGAAATATTCAACACCTCAGATGACAGGTCAGATGAAGAATGGAAGTCCACTGAAAACAACTAGTCATTTCTAATGTCAAAGTTTTATTTACTTGTAGATAAAGTTGACAGCAACTGACCACCCACAGCAACTGCCTGTTTCTGATCATTGCAGTATGCACCGTATGTCACTGTTGCGGTCAGGGAGGGACCCCACAGCCGGCTTAATTAGTGCACAGAGAGATCAAGGAGTTTACTGAGCTGACCAGGAAAAGAAATGTGTTGCTGGGTGTATATTTAACAGAACTGTCGACAAAAAAATAATGTTTGTGTAACATTTGTGATGTACATGTCCAGTCTATATGTAAATATATTTCAAAACATGCCTGAAAATGAGAAATCGATGTGCATGTGCACACCCCCTCCAAAACCTATGTTTCTACATGCCAGTCAGCATGGCTTATAGAATATTTCATATGAATATGCACTAGTGTACCAATTGCAAATTTTCGAACGCAGAACACACAGAAAAAAGATGAACAAACTAAGTGAGGATGTGGTTTTTGCAACCTCATTTCAGAAATATTCAACACCTCAGATGACTCAACGGATGAAGAATGAAGTCCACTGAATAAAATGAGTCATTTCGCATGTCAAAGTTTTAACTTGTAGATAAGAAAGTTGACAGCAACTGACCACCCACAGCGACTGTCTGTTTCTGATCATTGCTGTATGCACCATATGTCACTGTTGCGGTCAGGGAGGGACCCCACAGCCGGCTTAATTAGTGCACAGTGAGATTAAGGAGTTTATTGAGCTGACCAGGAAAAGAAATGTGTTAACAGGTGCATGTTTAACAGATCTGCAAATATGAAAAAGTATGCCAATGTTTGTGTGAATACATGTGATGTATGCAGTGCATGTGAGAACATATTTCTAAACATCCAAGAAAAGAGAAATAACCATTACAAGATGTGCATGTGCATACCCCGTCTAAAAACCTACAATTTCCATATGCAAATCAGCATGGCTCAAACAATGTTTCATATTAATATGCATGGTGTACCAAGTGATTCTTTTTTTAACAACAAACCACACACTGATGATTAAACTGTTCGAGAAGATGTGGGTTTTGCAGCCTATTTCAGAAATATTCAAGACTTCAGATTACAGGTCAGATGAAGAATGAAGTCCACTGAAAACAACTAGTCATTTCTAATGTCAAAGTTTTATTTACTTGTAGATAAGAAAGTTGACAGCAACTGACCACCCACAGCAACTGTCTGTTTCTGATCATTGCTGTATGCACCATATGTCACTGTTGGGGTCAGGGAGGGACCCCACAGCCGGCTTAATTAGTGCACAGAGAGATCAAGGAGTTTACTGAGCTGACCAGGAAAAGAAATGTGTTGCTGGGTGTATATTTAACAGAACTGTCGACAAAAAAATAATGTTTGTGTAACATGTGTGATGTACATGTCCAGTCTGTATGTAAATATATTTCAAAACATGCCTGAAAATGAGAAATAAATCGATGTGCATGTGCACATCCCCTCCAAAACCTACATTTCTACATGCCAGTCAGCATGGCTTATAGAATATTTCATATGAATATGCACTAGTGTACCAATTGCAAATGATGAACAAACTAAGTGAGAATGTGGTTTTTGCAATCTCATTTCAGAAATATTCAAAACCTCAGATGACTGAACGGATGAAGAAAGAAGTCCACTGAATAAAATGAGTCATTTCACATGTCAAAGTTTTAACTTGTAGATAAGAAAGTTGACAGCAACTGACCACCCACAGAGACTGTCTGTTTCTGATCACTGATGTATGCACCGTATGTCACTGTTGCGGTCAGGGAAGGACCCCACAGCCGGCTTAATTAGTGCACAGTGAGATTAAGGAGTTTATTGAGCTGACCAGGAAAAGAAATGTGTTAACAGGTGCATGTTTAACAGATCTGCAAATATGAAAAAGTATGCCAATGTTTGTGTGAATACATGTGATGTATGCAGTGAATGTGAGAACATATTTCTAAACATGCAAGAAAAGAGAAATAAACCTTGCAAGATGTGCATGTGCATACCCCGTCTAAAAACCTACAATTTCCATATGCAAATCAGCATGGCTCAAACAATGTTTCATATTAATATGCATGGTGTACCAAATGATTCTTTTTTTTAACAACAAACCACACACTGATGACTAAACTGTTAGAGAGGATGTGGGTTTTGCAGCCTATTTCAGAAATATTCAACACCTCAGATTACAGGTCAGATGAAGAATTCAAGTCCAGTGAAAACAACTAGTCATTTCTAATGTCAAAGTTTTATTTACTTGTAGATAAGAAAGTTGACAGCAACTGACCACCCACAGCAACTGTCTGTTTCTGATCATTGCTGTATGCACCGTATGTCACTGTTGGGGTCAGGGAGGGACCCCACAGCCGGCTTAATTAGTGCACAGAGAGATCAAGGAGTTTACTGAGCTGACCAGGAAAAGAAACAGGCTGACATGAAAATGTGTGTATGTTTGACACATATGTAAACACAAACAAAAGTATGTCAGTGTTTAAGTGAATACATGTTAACATGTGGCATGTATGTGTTCATGTGTGAACATACTTCCAAACAATGCCTGGAGATCATAAATATAACTTGCATTATGTGCATGGGCACATACATACACACACAAATCTCCTTTATGTCCATGTCACCAAAACTCAAAGGCAATGTCTTTATCACAGCACACCCAGAAAACTCAAGAATGTGTTTTATAACATAAGAATGTGGAGCCTGCATTCGTATTTCAAAAATATTCTACACATTCATGCACAGGTGAGAGAAAGAATGATCAGTCCGATGAATACAGTAATTTCTCATCTGCAATGTGTTTTTTTTTTTAAATTATCTTGTAGATTAAAAAATGTAACAGGCCACCGATCATCCAAAGCAGCTGTCTGATCACTGGTGTGTGCAGCTTCAGTCACTATCAGAGTCAGAGAGGGATCCAACAGCCAGCTAAATTAGTGCTTCTTTTTCATAAACTGAGAGTGCATTTCTGTGAATGCATGTCCATACACCACCAAAGGGTGGGTGGCTATGAGCAAGACAGAATAAGGAAGACGGGAAAGTGAATGAGAGGAACAAGACGGCAAGTGTGAAATGTATGTGCATCATAAATCATTCTATCACTTTGATAATCATAAGAAAGCACAAAATTGTTGCACTTACTTTAGTCACTATTAACTTCCACTTCCAGTCTGACATTGTCAGTTTTGATTATGTAAAAATTTGTGGCAAATCTGGCTCAGTATCCTAAGACACGGTATCTGTAACTTCTACCAATAATTTCATTACATATCACCATCTCAACCTGCATCTACATAATCAATGTTTATACTAATAGTCTACAACCAGTTCATAACAGGAAATGGCTGTTCACTTCTAACCATTAATGTATGCACCGTATGTCACTGTTGGAATCTTGTAAAGATTCCACAGCCGACTTAATTAGTGCAGCAATGTGACACACTAAACCTTGGTTAGCTTTAAGGTGTGTTATTTAATGCTCACAAACCCTAACCATTCAAACCTATACATTACTATTAATACTACAAAATGCCAATAGTGCAAAACGCCACTAAGTTTGTTTTTTTATCTGTCTTGAATCAACCACTTCTCCAATATCATGAAGTATGCTTTGCCTGCCTTTTGATTAATCTATGAAACAGTGAGACTGATATCGAGACAAAAAAGGAAAAAAGACTGGAAGTGAAATAAAATTGGAAAAATTCTTCATAACTTGGGTCTTCAGAACTGCTTGGGCATTCAAACAAATGGGAACCAGACACCCACACCCTACACACAATACTAACATTCATTCTTCTGCCTGTCCCACTGACCTGTCCCATGCGACACACATGCACAAACATGGTGATGTAGGCATGGGCAGCAGCCAGGGCATGCAAGAGGGGTGTGGCCTGTGGGGACAGTGTGGCATCCGGCTGGCACGACGCTGCTGCCAGTTCTTGAAGCAGGACAGAGCCCCCAGGATCCCCCAAAGGCCTGTGCAGAGGTTCCAGCTTCTGAAGCACCTCGTTCAGGTGAAGCAGCCCTTGTTTCATCACTTGAGGCTCCCGGGACAGTGACTGCATTGAGGACAATTTCAATATTAGATCATAATCTACTCTTGTCACAGAGATACAGAAACAGACTATGGATCCAAGGAACTCTTGGAGCACTACTAATTACAATTGTACTATTGGAAATAAACTGAAGGAACAAACTAATGCTTCCCTGGGTGCCTCAAATTCCAATAAGGAAAACAATAAAATATAGCCAAAATCTGACTGATATGGAAATACTTAGGGAACTTTTAAAAATTCAGCACTGCAGGTTTATTGAAGATATTCTGACAAGACTTCTTTTAATCACAATCCTTTAAAAACAAGAAACCAGAAAGTTAAAGTATCCATGGAAGTTCAAATGATAATTTCCACAGCTTTTCAGTTTCAAATTAATACAAACAAGGGCATGAAATTTGAGAGACAAAAAAATCAACACCTACCAGAATGGACTTGCAAACACTGGCCACTGCCTGGCAGGCTGGAGATGCCGGAAAGTCAATCGGCAAGTTGGGCAAACCCAGAATTCCCATCAAGGGAAGCAACCCTTTCTGCGTCACAAACTCCCGGCAATGATCATCAGTGGAGTTGTTGCTCAGTATGGCCTCCACAAACTTCATCTGCAAAACATTTATTTACCAGTCAAATGAAATTCTATCAATTTGTGGAGGTTGAAGATAAATTGTTAAAAGAAATAAATTAAGTAGACACTGACAAGTAGAGTCAAAAACACTTTACAACAACAAAAAAGAAGAAAAAAGAAATGAGATAATGATCATATAGTTAATGGAGAAAAAGAAAATGTTAGTTTGTCAGGTATGCAGACAAAAACAAATGTTATTTCTTAAGTCATACTTTGCTCTCACACATTATTCAATAAAAGAAAGAAAACAACTTGCGAGTCGTTTAGCAATTTCAAACCCCTACAGGTAGGAAAACTTGTGGGTCAGAGGAACAAGAGACATTATAAAACAAGATGTCTCCCAACTACTGTGTGTTCATCTGACATTTAATGTGGCACTGGCTTATCCTACATCATTATCACATCCACACAATGTAGGGTTCAAACAGTGCACTGTTCACACTAAAAACAGTCGATCACATCAAAAGGAATATTTGTCACATCAGTTTAAATGTCTGGTGAGATCACTGAGAACTGTGCAGCAGCCATGCATGATAAAGGCAAGACTGTGAAAACCTGCATGCTGTTCAATCTACAGCTCAGCAACAGCATGAAGAAAGGCAGATACTCCTAATGCGTTTGTGTGAGAATGATACTGACTGGCTGAGGAGGATCAAGACCACATATGGCCAAACAGCAATTGTACTGGATGGAGCTTGCTTACATGTATGACATTATATGACACAAAATGGTATGGTAAGTTGATTCCAAAACTCCATATCAAATTTGCGAATGCCTGAATCCTATTCTGCCTAATACAATGATGAATGCAAATGCCTTCTAACAGAAAATTATAGTAAAAATCCATGATCACAAAACAAAGATGACATCTGCAATCATAAATTTGCCTTTGTGAAGTTCCATGGGTCTAAGATGTGACAGACACATAGAGAAAGATCAGAATTCCACCTACACCCTCCATTTCAGATATTCAAAATATACAGCACAAAGTAAACCATGCACAAGAAAGGAACACGGCAAGACAAATATAATGCATGTTTTTTGTGTTTTTACAATATAAAAAGGAACAACAAGACAAATACAATGTATGTTTTTTGTGTTTTTTCAATATACCTTTTAATAAAGTCACGTTAACATTTTTCATGTTGAGTTATTGTCTACGATTGTTTCTGCCTCATCTGATGTCACTTCTCTTGATGAGATAATGAAGTTATTCTTATCTTATGTGGGTAAGACTAAATCTGGAAACTGGGAAGTGACCTTTCCAGACACCATATTTCTGTCTCACCATTTCTGTGGCACTGGCTTATCCTACATCATCAGAAGCACACAATGTAGGGTTCAAACAGTGCATTTTAAAGAAACATACAAAAATTGACTAAAACCTGCATCCAAAACAATTCCCAGTAAGTCAGCAGCATCTGCCGTAATAGCCATACAAATATCTGCCTGAAACAATTCATGGATGTGATAAATGCACCATATGGGGTCTAAAAATGGTTTGGTGTGCATTTCATCAACAAGGTATGATACTGAAGGCCCTGTAACATACCAGAAGAGAACAACAGACAATATAATTACTCACCACATTCAAGACATACTCCATAAGTGGTATTGACTGCCTGTCATGTGATGCTTTCGATCTGTCAACAGAACCTTTCTTGTTAAGACTGGAAATAACATCCACAATGTACAATTTTCTCTCCACACACATTTATCACAGAACAAAAATGGATCTCGAATTGCCCATTCCACTCCAGGAAGAAAATCCTTTAACCCTTTCAGTGCCAAGCGTATGTTAGGCTCAGTGACAACTACTCACTATGGGTGCTTTTTTTTAAGCATTTAAACATTTCAAAGAAATTATATACAGCTGATACTTTTCTGAAAGTTAAATGAACACTCAATCCAACAGGAGTGATGGCCAAGAGGTAATGAGTGAGAGAATCTGAGCGTGCTGGTTTGCATCACAGCTCAACCACCGATATTTTCTCCCCTTCCACTAGACCTCGAGTGGTGGTCTGGACACTAGTCATTCGAATGAGATGATCAACCGAGGTCCCGTGTGCAGCATGCACTTAGCGCACGTAAAAGAAAACACGGCAACAAAAGGGTTGTTCCTGGCAAAAATCTAGAAAAATTCACTTCAATAGGAAAAACAAATAAAACTGCACGCAGGAAAAAATACAAAAAAAATGGGTGGCGCTGTAGTGCAGCTACACGCTCTCCCTGGGGAGAGCAACCAGAATTTCACACAGACAAAAAGAGAAATACAACACAATTTCACACGAATTGAATCATTTTATGATAGGAAGATTCCTACAACAATGCAGATGCACTTTTTTTTTTTTTGCACACTGGAAGGGGACAGAAATTTCCATCCAGGGGCACAAGAGGTTAAAAGATCATTCCGCAAAAACAGGCCAACAACAACAAAAAACAGTGACAGAATTTTCAGTTTTCAGTATCGTAACTCAATGCTCTTTTCTCATTACACATACTGATTCACATAAACACAAAAACAATCACAAAGATCTTCTCTCAGTCTGTATTTTCAACATGACATGTCTTTAGATACGTGCTTGTTCAGCCATCATGGAGAAGACTTTCCCCCTAACCAACATTGTAAACAATGAACTGAAAAATAAATAAAACAAACTTAAAAATAAATAAATTATTTATGAATTCATGTACTGATTTAACAAACTGGAAAAAAATTGAAATAAATAAATAAAATGAACTAATTATAAACTCTTGTTTTCATAGTTTTTTTTTATAATTACTAACATATCTATTCACCGACTCATCAATTTGTTTGACATGAATAAGACACAAAGTGTGTAGTTTTTTGTACTCTCTCCCAAAGATCATTTGAATCAGTTTTATTTCAAAAAGGAACATATGCAAAGTATGCAGAAGTTAGAGCTGATTTATTCTAGTTGCTCGAAAAAGCCATTCCAGTAAGAAAAGCAATAGAGAAGGAATGAACAAAGAATGATGTCACTTCTCCTCTATTCCCATCGTCAAGAAAATTAGAGTTTCACTTACAGCCTGAGTTAACAGATAAAAAGGATGTGTGGTGTGAAGAAAAAATCCTATTCCAGAGTATTTCAATTTGCAGCAGTTTTTAAAATTGTTTAGATCAGGCTCTTGTGCACAACGAACACCTCTTCACAATACTTCTCTCAGAAACTTTTCTCCACACAAGATTCAGATACGTGCTTGTACAGTCATCACAGAGAAGAAATTGTGCCAGTTAAGTGCCAAAAATTGTAACATAACCACCTTGGACAACCAAAATCTGTTACACTGAGTGGTGTGGTGTGGTGTGGTGTGGTGTGTGTGTGTGTATGTGAATGTGGGTGCATATGTGTGTGTTATTCATTCCCCTGAAAAAGACAAAGCTAATACACCACACCGACGAGAACCATAGGCCAAGAAAAACCCCTTACTGCATAGATTCCTGTGAAGCGGATTTGGCACTGGCACTGCTGACAGCTGGGGCGGGGGTGGCAGCAGCAGCAGGAGCTGCAGCAGCTCCTGCCGAAGAGGCTGCCTGGTTGGAAGAGGAGGCTGCAGGCAAATCCTCCTCTTCCTCCTCCTCCTCGGAGGATCCTCCATCCACGGGCTGGGGTGAGCGGGGGGAGGTGGTGGACTGTTCTGTCTTTGGCTGCTGTTTCTGGCAGATGTACTTGGGATCCTGCCCCATGGAGCAGATTTCCTCCAGCAGCTGAAAACACACAACAAAAAATTGGGATCAATCGTACATTGCAGGTTCTTTGTTTGCTGTTAATAAACAAGACTCAAGATTCACAACACCAAAGATGTTCACAGCATGTTGAGTCAATAATACTTTTCTTTCTCATTAGAGAAATTAACATGTGGTCATGTACACTGCTCACAATAAAACACAACATAATTATACAACTAAGAGACATGTCGATTCTTTTGTAACTGAAAAGATCAATTAAAATCAAAGAATGAATAACAGTCAAAAATAATCTTAACAGTAAAACTACAATGCAATCAAGAATCATATAATGACAACAATAACAATGCTTTTAGTGTCCAGATGCATCTTCCCATGCACTTGTGACTATACCCAAGCCAATAGACCCCAAACCATAATGAAAAACCATATCTGAATAACACCAAGAGATAAAAAAAATGCTCACAGACAGAAGGCATTTTAAAACTTAAGTGAATAACAAACATCAACAGTAAAATATGCTATCAGATCACTGACATTTTCAAACCATAGCACCTTTTACTCAAGATGTTATTTGTATAAAATAGAATTCTAAAAGCACTGCCAATTCAGAATAATCTCTACAATTGTTTACGTTATCTACTGCACAAGGAATGCTTCTTCACAACAACTTCTCTCAGCATCTTTCTTCCACACAAAGATTCAGATACGTGCTTGTTCAGTCATCACAGAGAAGAAATTGTGTAAACTGGACTTAACTTTTCTGTACAAAATATGTTTGATGTTCTATTATTAACACTGGAAAAGCAAGACACTTCTGACCTTCTAGCATTTACAAAGGCGAATCTCCAAGATAGCTTACAATAAGAAATTAAGTCTGGCTCGTCCTTTCTAAGAACAAATTGCCTTCACAACAAAGAATGGAGAAAATCAGCAAACCCACCTTGATGATGGCCTTTGTAGCATCCGTGCGCAGAGATGGCTGGTGCCGCATCAGCTCGTCCATGGCGTTGCCAAGGTTACTTGCAGTGTCACCTGGATGTTTGGTGGCTAAACATGTAACTACACAACTTGAAAAGATTCCTTCCTTAATCACTTTACAATATTTCCTTTCAATTCAAAAGGCAAAAGCAGAGAATGCCCTGTTCCCAAGGATCAATACCCAGGTCACACAAACACAATTCTAAATGAGCAGAAATTTACTGTTAAACATCTAACACTTTCAGCGCGCCTTTTCTTTTAATTTAAAAACTCACAAATATATACCAAGGGGAAACACATCCAAACAGTGACCATCAGAACACAAAAAGTGTCAAACTACAAAAACACAATATAATGTGGGGGAAGGGGATTGAGGGCGCAAAGGGTATTGTCCAGATAAAATTGGGCATAATTACAATCATGTTACATCAAATACACATCAAATACTCCTTCAATGTCTATGGTGTGGACCATTCCACCATTTCTCACTAAAGGATTTTTTCCCTATCTGGGAAAGATTCTATAATTATACATAAAACAGCCAAAATACATAAAAATGTATATGCAACCACAAAAAATAAGTACCAGGAATTGGACTCCCTACCGGAGTTTGCACTAGTAGGTCACGGTACAGTATGTGTAGTGAAATAAGTACCCTGTATCATGTCTCACCCACACCATTATTTCTATATTCAATGACATATTCATAGGCTATGGCACTCAACAATGTGAACCTGGCTTTCCCAATTAAGTCCACAGTAATCAATACAGTGTTACTGTGTAGCAACAGGTCACAAACTGAAAAATCACTGCATGGCATCTGACAGTGTTTGAATACACATCCCCAACCAGTCATCAGCGCATGATAACTGCTTTGGTACATGTGGTTAAATTTTGAAAATTTTCAACTCCATGAAACCAGTGCTTCTCTCTACATCACAAACCCAGCAGCTACTGCTTATGTCTTCTTCTTCTGCGTTCGTGGGCTGCAACTCCCATGTTCACTCGTATGTACACAAGTGGGCTTTCACGTGTATGACCGTTTTTACCCTGCCATGTAGGCAGCCATACTCCGCTTTCGGGGGGTGTATGCTGGGTATGTTCTTGTTTCCATAACCCATCGAACGCCGACATGGATTACAGGATCTTTAATGTGCGTATTTGATCTTCTGCTTGCGTATACACACGAAGGGGGTTCAGGCACTGGCAGGTCTGCACATATTTTGACTTGGGAGATCGGAAAAATCTCCACCCTTTACCCACCAGGCGCCATCACCGAGATTTGAACCCGGGACCCTCAGATTGAAAGTCCAACGCTTTAACCACTCGGCTATTGCGCCCGTCACTGCTTATGTCAAACAGCAACATCTATACACTTGATTTTTTTGTTTTGTTGTTGGTTCCTTTTTGTTTATCAGTTGTTGTCCCCCTCCCTCCATCCCCTTTTTCTTTTTAAATCACACCTGGCTCTTTCCATAAGAGTGTGATTGTTTTTCTTCTAAATGACATTTAAGTTTATCTCACACATACACATTAATGTAAGCATGAAACTCACCAAAAGGATCAGCACTTCGACGTCTCCTCATAGCTGGCAGGTAATCTGGAGACAGCAGTACCTTGAAGAGACGGTCAAAGGGCCGACAAGCCACGAAAGCCTCCAGACCCCGGGCATTCAGACACAGAGCACTGAACACATTGGGCAAAGAGGCCAGCACTTCTCTGGTGGCAGGAACCTGCATAGTGAACATTGAACTGGCAATGTACTTCTGTATTCTTGGAATCATAAACAAAAAGAAGTACCAGATTTTATTTTTCTTCAGTATTTTATCCATACTTTATCAAATATTTTTCATATCCTTTTTTTCTTTCTTAAAATCATTTTTTTTTGGTTCATGACATAAATAAGGAGGGTGGCACTATCTTTGCTATAAAATCATTTGAGCATTTCATATTTTTTAACATACTCATCAAAAAAGCAGGGCTGTACATTAATCAAACTAAGTATTGAACATGTTTTGCAATGGGAAATTAAAATCACATTCTGCATCTATTTTTTTCACAACTGTCAATCAATTCTAGAACTTCCCAATTCTCTCTCTCTCTCTCCCACGTGTGTGTGTGTGTGTGTGTGTGTGTGCATCCATGTCTGTGTGTGTGTTTGTTAGAAATACTGTCAATATAATTTCAAGGATAAAGATACAAAGATTGTTCTGTTGGTTTAACTTTAAGCCAGAGACACATTCTGTTGGATCAACTGTAGGCCTGAGGAACATTTGTAATAGGTTCAATTTTTTCACTTGATATGTGACATGAATGATTCTTTTTTTTTTTATCAATACAACTGAGCTTGAAAATAGCTCTTTGATCCTCTGGCATGAACTGGGTCTCACGAGATCTTTATTTTGTTCCTTATTTCTTTTCTTTTTTATCTATCTCAGACACGGGTGATCATTGGGATATGCGCAAAAACTCTTACATCTTTAATGAGCAAGGCATGCAACACAACATCCGTCAGGCCCTTGTCCTGGAGCGAAGAGAGAAGTGACGGTTCTTGAAACACATACACTGTCACCACGTCTGTTGCTGAAAGTCAACAAACAAGAGCACATTAAATCAACACAAGTGTACCTTAAGAAAAAAGAAGCTTCAGTGAAAAGACAAATTGTTCAAACATGTCAGATTTAGGGAAACTATCATCTGACTGGTAAATGAGTATTATGGCTAAAAGAAATTTATTACATTTATAACATAACGACCAGTATGGAAAATTCTCACACTTTTTAGAAGACATACACATACTTAAGTATGCGACACTTTTATCTGGGCTGGCTGAGTGCATGTTTTGTTTCCTTACCTGTTATTTGCCCAAAGATAATTTGAAAAAGTAAAGTGAAAAATAATTTTTTTAAACCAAAAAAACACCAAACGCCTACTTCTTCCTATCTCTGCACCACATTCCCAACCTCTCTCTCACACACACACACACACCTCCGCCCGGTCAATTTTTTTCACACACACACACACACCTCCGCCCGGTCAATTTTTTTTCTAAGACAGTAAAAGAAAGGAAATTTTCTATCTAAAATTACATTTAAGTAACATACTTACCATGACCCACTAGTGCAGACTCCAGCAGGGGTCTGACATTCCTGTCCTGTACAAACTACTATCCGCCTATGCGGAGAAAACTAAAGTAGCTACAGCCGATAACCTCCCGGAAGTAGGTAACCTCCCCTCTGCCCCCCTGACTAGCGCCCTTTTTTTCTGGCAGCCATAATGACTCCTGTTCCTGTGCTCTTCATACGGCTAAGTTTTTTTTTGTATTTTCTGTCTACACAAACAGAAAGGCACAGGATGCGACTCACCCAGCAAGAAGAGTGAGGGACCGTAGTACTCTGCATTGCTGATGATATGCTTCAAGGAGCGAGGCAGCGAGCCATCCATCACTGAAGAACAAACTGCTTTCATCACCACTTTAATATCAAATTCATTCATTCCTGTCGTCTTTCCTCCACAAACATTTTAACTTCAATGCAGGAAAGTAAACGTCCTTTCTTAATTTTCAATTCTAAATAATTGTGCCTCTCTTTAAAAAAATAAATAAATATATATATATATATATATATATATATATATATATTTATAAAGGCATGTACCAGCTTTTGACTGCTTTACATCTGTTAATGAACTAAATTGAATCACATTTACTGTCTTATACTTGCTTAAACATAAAAACCAAAAACAATCATACTATTCTGCGTAGATAAAAGAACTGTCCATGTGAATGCAATAAGCTGCTTCCTATAATGTATTAGTATCAACACAGAAAAACATTTTAAGTTTAACATTTTTTTGTAAGAAAAAACAAGAAAACAAAGAATGGAATATTTTTTTTAAATCAATTAAGATGTGTGCAAGGGATTTGTTTCCAAATATATCCAAAATAACCATGGCCACAGCTTAAATATATTTTCATCATCAGTAAGAGAAGGCAAGACTACCCAATGCTGGCATGTCCATGAAACATGGATACTATATCATCAGCCAACTCACAGTGCCTGATGCTCTCTGTGAAAGCATTGTCAGGTATGGCCTTCTTCAGGAAGTTGAGCATGGACTTGAGCAGAGCTGCCCTCTGGGGAAAACACTGCACACCTGCCATCAAAACACATCCAAGCTGTACAAATGAAAAAGGATTTTTTTTCCTAAAATTACGTTTATCTAACACACTTACCAAGACCCACTTGTGCAGACTTGGGTATATCTGTGCCTGCTACATGTATGTTTGTACAGCTGTTTATTTCTTGTGCCTCAATCTATTGTCATCGTCATATTCCTGACATCATCACTTGAACTGATGGAAGTTTATATATATCCCTTTGTACATATATGTATTTATTTTCATAAATATATCCCTTCCTTGCTTTCGGAGGACGACTGCACTCACAGACAAAACTGCCTCATTCAAGCCTGAATGTATGCTCCCTTCACATATCTGTAGTGGCTGGTCCTTAGGGACCCCCACACACTCCTTTCTCACCTACAGGGCTAAGGATGCCCTCTCTTGGTGCAAGGCAGTTTAACTCCTTTGCCTACAACAACCCTGGGTTTCCACCACTGTGGTTGTGTTAAAAGCTTCACAAGGGACCTACATCCTAGCTGGCCCTGCCACTGATGGATGTTGGTCTTCGTCTCTCAAGTTTTATCATGCCTAAAAACTACCTAGTACAACCCCAGCTTCACACTGCTGTGGCTGTGATGTTTCACATGTCCATTACTCCCTAGCTGGCCATGCCATTGATGGAATCGGATGTCGGTCTTCACCTTCCAAGTTTTATCAGGCCCAAAGACTGCCTAGAACAACCCTGGCTTTGCACTGCTGTGGTTGTGATATGTTTCACATGGGCTCTACTTCCAGGAAGCTGGCCCTGTCATTCATGGATGTCGGTCTTCTCCTTCCTAGTTTATCAGGCCTAAAGACTGCCTAGAACAACGCTAGCTTTGCACTAATGTCATTGTGATCAGTTTCACATGGGATATTCATCCCTGCTGGCCCTTCCATTAATGGATGTCAGTCTTTGTCTTCCAAGTTTTATCAGGCCTAAAGACTGCCTACTGGGCAGGAGACAATCAGGCCCCATGCTCGGCATGGGGTACACTTCTGACTTGCTCAACCCCAGGTCCATCCCTCCCACTCCTCACCGGTAGCAGAAAGCCTGGGTAAAAACTGCGTTTCCCAATGCTTAAGAGGAAAGGCATGTTGATCAAGGGGAATGATTCTCCCACAGCACAACGAATTGTTTGCTGGCCACAGAGGCACACCTTTATGCCCTCTCGTACCAGCACAGCAGCCACCGCTTTTTGGTCAGTTAGTTTGGCCCGCCATCCTGCTTGAACATGAAGGCCACATCAACTCCTCAAACCACTGGTGTTGGAAAATGACTTCCCCACCTGGTCTTCCTTGCCCGACCCTTTTCAATTATGACACAACCACTGCTGTGGTTACAGAGGGGCAATCTCTGCATGCACTTCTCCAACAGATCCTGCTGCAACAAAGGCCATTAGCCAGGTGGCAGCACACAATACCGGCCTACACTTTTTTTTAAGCTGGCATCGTCCCTATTGTGATGCTTGTTCCCTCTCTCTCCAGTGTTTTCACTCTCCGCACTACGGGCAGCCCCTAATTAACTCCTCATGCAGGCCCCTCATTCACAGGGTCACCTCCTGTTTCCCCTATCGCCCAACACAGTGACCATCCCCCCACAGGGGCTTCTCACAGAAAGGTTGATACTCTGGCAGGTCCCCTGCCTACAAGTACTGTTTTGCCACTGGGACACTAGCTGAGGTGTTTACAGAGCCTCATTCTTCAGCCAAGGGCCTGTCTGAGGATGACTTTGCTGTTATTGTAGCAGCAAGCACCATGTCTTTCAGGCACACGGTTGCCTCAAAAGACGTCACATCCGTCTGGCTTCCTTACATTTCAGCAGAACCTCCTTGGTGGCCACCTTCATACCTCAAGCACACAACAGCCGTTTCCTGTTTTACTCATGCTGACTCGTGCCCTCCAATGGCTAGTACAGCAGATCAACAGCCATTCTGACCCAACTGCCCCTCATGGCTCCATTCCATAATTCAAGCGTACCACACAGGGCCAGAGGCCAGTCATGGATCTATTCCTGCTGTGTAAGCAGAAGGGAATTAACTACATCGCTAACCGCCTGGATTACAAATGCGGAGTTGCCTCCCTTGGCACTGATAGTCGGCGAAAAGGATGGTGCCTTTAAAGCACATATCCCCTGGTGTGACGTTTCCTCGCCGCAGAGGGAGGATTGTCATGCCACGTGTGGGAGTCCGTGGTTCAATGCCACCGTAACCATCACAGGTGAATACAGCCGCAAGAGGAATAATTATAACGTCCCTTAGTGCCGTGGGCATCCCTACCCAAATCGGTTGCCATCGGATGCGAGACAGTCGGGGCATGTGGCACGACGGTGCCGTAAGCCAGTGTTATGGGCATCGTGAACGAGGGGGTGACAAGTCTGTCGGCTTGCCATGGGATGTGCATCCCCCTGTAGTGGAATGGCGGTCCAACCACACAAATAGCTCCTGCGAGAGGACCGACCGTCAGATTTTGTGTGTTAACGGATAAAGGGATAGATAAGATCGGCCCAAGCACTGCCAAGTGGCAGGTTCGAGTTATAAAGAAACACTCCGATGTGGAAGTGCCAATATTAGTCTGGGTAACAGCAGAGTTAGGCGGTGGGACAGAAGAAACCAGCCCTGCCGAAGTTCAATGGGCTAAGCACGCACCTGCTCTGTGGGCAAGGGGCAGTGCAGGCGCAAAAGAGGTAAGCACGGTGATCACTGGCAGGGGTGCCGAAGCGCAAGTTGCCTCCCTTGAATTGGATGTTTGGGACAAAGGAGGTGCGCACATGTATGGGCGTGTGTGTCCCCTAGTGGTCCACCTTCTTCCCTACCTAGAGGGAGGGCATCCTGACTCACCACGGTCGCCACTGGACGCAAGGCGGTCATGGCATGCCACATGCAGGGCGCGGATATGTTGTCCGGCCACCGTCACAGAAAAAAAACATATTGGATAGAGTGTGCAGAGCGGTGGACATATGTCTGTGTTGGTTCCCCATTGGGAACACACACTCAGTCATTGAAATTTTGGGCATGGGGAAAGAGACAGAGGAGGGCGACTAGTGCACTGCCGACTGGCAGGAACGCTGAGTGCGGACGCGAATTGATCGAGTCAAAAAAGGAAACAGCACAACGGACCTTTGTGTGGGTAAACAAACCCAGAGATGACACCGGAGGAGGTGTAGGAGGTGGTAGTGGTCTGGGGTCGACCAGAGGGAGTGGAGGACGCGTGGAAAGGCTGCAAGGCTTAATTTCTGCCCCAAATAATGTACCTGTACCTGTACCTGTACCTGTTGTTGAGAGAACCTGAGGTAGAGGGCTCTTACGACTGCGATTGCGCCCTAATTTTAGCTCGATTGCCTAAACAAGGTAAGAAAGTTTGTGACCTGTTACAAGTTCTTGTCAGACACAAAACACGAGTGTCAAAGAACCGACAGACAGACAGAAATACGAAAAAACTTAGCTGTATGAAGAGCACAGATCAGGAGTCAAGATGGCTGCTGGAAAAAGAGGAAGCCAGTCAGCAATACAGAGGGGAGGTAAGCTACTTCCGGGAGGTTACCAGCCTTAGCCACTTTCATTTTCTCTGCATAGGCAGATAGTAGTTTGCAAAGGACAGGAATCGGACTCCCTGCCGGGGTCTGCACTAGTGGATCACGGTATGGTGCCTTTATTTCATGTTGCAAAGCATAAAAAAAAATTTTTAAGTCAAAAGTTTAGAATCATTTTTTTTTTCTTACGAAAAATAATAATAAAAGAGAAGAGTGCAAACAATCAAAGACAGCCCCCACCACCCACCACCCCAAATACATGGTACAGAACTGCGGAACATAAGTGTACAAAAACCTCAGACACATAAGCCAGTACTGTTTTGACAAATATCACAGGCCACCTACCAGTTCTGGGTTCCTCACAATCAACAGAGGAGCCGGCATTGGAAGTGGAGGAAGAGGTAGTGGGTACAGCTTCAGCAGTGCTGCGTTCTCCGCTCTGATTGGTCTCCATTTCCACAGGAGCTGGAGGTGACTCGGGATTGGAATCCACGCTTTGCACACGATTCTGGGGGCGCACCACAAATGGTTGCTCCCTCCGACATAAGTTCACCTCATGCTGCAACATAGTCAGTGAGCATAGCATGTTGACTGTGCTATGTCAGTAAGTAGAATTTTAAAACTTGCCAATCAGAAATCTTATGCAACTCTTGCAAAATACTCTCCCCTTATGGATTGTTCCTAAATTTAAAACTTCAATACCATCTTCTCCACTTATGTTTTATTCAAGATTTTAAAATCAAAAGCAACCTTAAAATAATCTCTTATGGATTATTCCTGAATCTAAATTCATAAGCAACTTTTATAAAATTTCTCCCCATATGGTCCCCCCCCCCGAATTCAAAATAATAAGCAACTTTTATAGAATCCCCTCTCCTGATGGCTCATTCCTCAATTTAAAAATCGTAAGTAACTATGATATAACCTTCTCCCCTTATGGCTTATTTCTTGTGAAAAATCAAGCATAAGCAGACTCACACTGGGAAGCCAAATACAAACATAGATTTATATTTGCTTACTTCCAGTCGATTGATGAAAGCCTGGAGGCCACCATGAGCTTGGAATGCTGCCATGTCCATGTTTGTGATCAAATCAATCACACGTACTGCTCGCGTCACAAACTGAAAATGCACACATAACAATGAGTCATACAATGGACATATATCAGTCATCCCACAACCTAATAGGTACCTTCCTGAATGGAGCCAGATTCTCCAAAATGGAATCACCACAAACGTCAAGGACTGAATACTTAATATCGTGAATAAAAATTCAACATATAGGGATTGCGATTTCAGGCAAAAAAAATCTCACGTGCAAACTATTTCCTTCTATGATCTTGAACATCACAAACCACATAAGTTTGCACTATTCAGATATGTATGGGACATAAGGTAGAAACAGCATGACCAAAAAGATTATGTATACAGTCTAATTTCTCATACTTTCACAGAACGATACCATATTTATAAAGAGTTAACACAATACGGGTTTTCTGCCATTTCCCCCTCTGTCTGATTTCACTTACCGTAATGTGTTCCTGACCCTCAGAGTACCAGTTGATGACTTTGAGCAGAGCCTCCATCATGCCGCATGCCACCAAAGCTTCAACCCCTGTCGCAATAAAGAATTTTTTTATATCAATAGCACCACTTCCACTCTGCACCCCTCTCCCAAACCCTACCTTCCCATTATTGCCAAAACAACTACACTTCCATTATCTACTGTCTACCTGATGTCTGCCACATCATTTCCAGTTCTTCCTCCAATGGTTTCTCCCTTCAGCTATAATCTCTTTTGTAGATGATCTTCATACTGGTAAATACTGCATTTCATGTTCAAGCAAAAATTGATGAAAACAAGGAAACCAGAAAACGAAATCAAAAGACTATTCCTTAATGACAGTAGTAACTGCCATCAGAGCTCTCAGCGTCCCAAGAACAATCACCATTCCCACAGCAATAACCCTTTCCAAACCACACACAGCTCTCACAGCATTTGTCTTTCTCTGAGCACTCACCATTCTCATAGCTGGCCAGATGATACAGGAAAGAGAAGAGGGCTGTGGCATACTGCTGAGGGAAAGGTTCCAGTTCTTGATCTGCACACAGTACATGCGAGGTTAGTGTCATTCAAGACTCTATCTCATCAGTTTGTTGGGCAACAAAATGTGTGATACTTCTTTGGTGGATGTGTGAAAAACTGAGACGTAAAACTGTGTAGTTACAGCATCATGACAAACCACTTGAAGAACAAAAAAATCACTTCTCCCCCTTTCTTTCTTTTCCATCATTCTGTATTTTTCTCTTTCTTCCTCCACTAGAACTATCTCAGACAAAGGGAAATTTTAAATTACCATAAAAACAACAGTAGAAAATTATTTGATCAAGCTAATATTCAAATTAGACCAAGCAATTGGACCAAACATGATGCCAAACATGAGCAGAACTGATGAAATAAGACAGACAGAGTCAGAAAGAAAAGAGAACTGACCTATCATGTGCTGAATGCAGGTTCGGACCAGCACAGGCAGAAAGCCATGGTAGGAGGCAGCCCCTGTCGAGTCGATGATGTTCACCAGCCTGCAAACAACATTCCTACAGATACTTCTTTATTTTCTTTCTTTTTTTTTTTCTTTTTTTTTTTTTTTTGCCATCATCCTCCCCTCAACCAGTTATAGTCTATACACAGCAACAATCACTGTATTCCATCAACCACTGAGTCTACACAAACCTGATACATTCACATCAATTTTAAATATGTATATAATTTCTAAACAGGCTTAAATGTCTGGGTAACTTCCAAACTAAATCATTTGAAAAATACAACAATTTTCCTATCAACTGGCATCCTCTGTGGTTTAAGTAATAGGTTTTCCCCCCAACCTCCACTCCCAAATTTCATTTAAAAAATACCTGAGAGCAGCCTGCATAATAACAACAAATAATCATATTACAATATGGCAGTCCCAGTAAAATATAATTATTCTTAAAATCACACCTTTTTTGTTCCCATTATTCTGACTGTTAAAGAAGCAAAACATACTTGGGATTCCTGTCAATGTGTATGATCGACGTAAGTGTTCTGAGAGCTGCTGACTTGATCTCCTGCAAAACACACATCAATCAGAATCAAATACACCTGCACATTATGCCAACTGTGACATACACATGCATACAAAAAGCCAGCAGACACAATATTCTCAATCTGCAGCAGCACAAACCTCATTTAAATAATGTAATCAGCAGAAACTTATCACTTAAACAGGAAACATCTACAATGTTGAACTGATAAAAAGTTATGTCACTTCATGCTCAAATTGATTTTTCCAGTTATAAGAACCATAACAAGATTACGTACAAATCATGTGACCAGTAATCTGTCTAGACCATAACATTCGTTATGTCTGTCTGTTCAATGTTGTTGTTTTTTGTTTGTTTGTTGTTTTCAGCAAATCACCCTTTGAACCAGCGAATAAATAATAAAATCTGCAAATAATGGATCACTCTGGCCCCAGCCATGATCCACGTCACAATGTCAAGAAATGTTTTTAGCATTTTAGCACATTTAACCACCAGCAAATTCAGATGAAACTTTACAAGCAGAGATATCAAAGACCCATACCCCAAAGAGAGTATGAATGGAAGTCAAGGTTACTGTGGCTTGTGAGAATGACCTGTCTGTCCTTATGGAACGCCCACACATTATTCAAACAACTTCAAGGGAGCTGGGAGTAAACTAAGTGGACCTTCAAAAATCTAACAAAAATAAAAGTTTTAATCCTAACTTTGTCAAGATTACAATGCAAAGAAACCATTCTTAAACAACCCAGACCATGATTCAAATAAATGTTCTAATGATCACAATGCAAAAATAATACAGAGGAACTGACTAAATGATAGCTGTTTGTTGAGACTCATACAGCATTTTCCTTTGAGAATTCCCAAAATTCTCTAAACCAATCTGATCTTTTTTAAATTTTGAATACTTTTATCACCAACCTAAAAGATAATTAATCATTTAATTTCAACTTGGAACCCTTTTCAAAATTCACAAAATATTCCATTTATGAAAACTACTTGTTTCTCCAAAAACCTCCTCAAACCTTCCCTCTGTGTAACAGTAATGAGTAGAGACCTCATAATTTCAGAACTCAAATGCTCTAATAACAATACATTCCCACATGAAATACAAATAATTTAAGAAATGCCAACACTGTGAATACCCACTTGCAACTGAGAAATTGTGGACAATTTGTTTTGATTCACAATGAATTTCAATCCATGTTTACAAAATATTCCATTTATGAAAACTACTTGTTTCTCCAAAAACCTCCTCAAACCTTCCCTCTGTGTAACAGTAATGAGTAGAGACCTCATAATTTCAGAACTCAAATGCTCTAATAACAATACATTCCCACATGAAATACAAATAATTTAAGAAATGCCAACACTGTGAATACCCACTTGCAACTGAGAAATTGTGGACAATTTGTTTTGATTCACAATGAATTTCAATCCATGTTTACAACCACATTTCATAAACATGTTTCTAACGTTTTAAAGAAAACTTCTATGATGCAATACAACTCACCACCAGACTGTTGTCAGGGATCTCAATGATGTCCACCAGTTCTTCAATCAGTCCAGGGTACAATATCACATTCAGGTTGTCTTGTATGGCATTGGCATAAACTGCAATTAATACATTTTTTTTTCTTCTTCAAACAAAACTAATTGAAAAGACAATACATTGCGATACATCAATTCATACAAGGTAAATTCAAGTACTTGCCTCTGACTGTTTAGAGTTATAGCTATTCTAAGTGTGGCAATTGGTTCTGAACAAGACATTATGCCAAGGATCTGAAATGTACATGATCCTTAGTAAAAGTGCCAAGATAAACAATCCTGTTTTTGGTTTAATAGTCCTCTTATAAAATAAAAAAACGCCTTTTTTAAAGAAAACCAAAGACAGTACATGTGTGCATAAAGAAAAATTACTACTACAGATTATCTGCTTTGGATGTAGTAGTTGTAGCTCCCTGTCTATTAACCCTTTCGCTGCCAGGGAAATAAGATTTAAGTGAAATCTATCTGCCTGGGTTTTTTCCCACAAAGAACAGGTATATATTTTCAAAAAATTATATGCTCTTTGTTACTGAAGAAAGACCCATAAAAGTACATATATTCTGAAAGGTAAATGAAAAAAGAATCCGAAACACATGATGTTTTCCAATCATATGTTTTCAGTGACATGCTGTTATTTTGAAATGTTTTGTTTTTTTGTCACATTTTCAACTTGTTCCTTACAAACATTACTGAGGTAACTTTCACTAAAATATATTTTCTGGACATATGAATAATACCTGCACACATAAATTATACTAGAACAACCACAATAAAATTAAAAAAAGAGACATACACAATGCACTCTGACTTCTCCAAGTGATAACATCATTATTATTATTATTATGAGCATTTACACCAAATCTTGAAAATAAGCCCTAGGCGCTTAGAAATAGAACACATATGTAAATATCATAAAGGAAAAATTGAATACGAGACACCAAACATCATAAAAATTATTCACACACACACACACACACACACCCACATACAAGCACACGCACACACACACAAGTCATAGCACACAATCAAAAATACTACCAACAAATTATGAAACTATCAAAACGCACTCAGTCATATAAACTCATTTTAGTTCATACTGGAAAGGGATGAGCTGTTGAGAATTAATCAGGATGGGAAAAGGTGGGTCTTCCGACTGTATTTGAAAGATTGCAGCAAAGATGAGTGATGGAGAGGCCAAGGATGTTGATTCCAAAGAAAGGGGGCTCCTCTTCATCCCTCTCAGTCACTTTATCCAGTTCTCATCAGACCGCATTGGCTGAGTGCCAAAAAAAAAAATTGCTCACACTGTGTCCTGCTAATAATTGTCACTTTCTGTTGACTGCTACAGCTGTGCAGCTGGCATCACTCACTGATAGGCATACCTTGGCCAGCCTCTTCATTGCTCCTTTTATTTTCTATCAAATCATCTGATAAAAGTTCATCACTGTCTTCAAATTTATGCTTCAGTTTTTTTCTGAGCATCAGCTGAAGAAAGCAATCCTGGTTGATTTAGTGCACCATAATAGCATGTTTTGTGCACGATGTCCGACATTTTGTTGAGTGAGCAACCAAATCGTTCAAATAAAGGACTGCTGCATGATGTAGATGGGGTTTCTAGCTATGAATAGAATCTAGAAAGATTCCCCAAGCTAAAGCTATCAGCATTTTTGTCAACAAACACAATGCAAACCCGGGAAAAGTCAGAATATTTCAATTACGAGTTATCTCGTCATATAGGCAGCCCAGTGGCTAACAATAACTAACATCCTTTTTTTAATCATACATAACACTAAAGTCATCATGTTAAACTATCAATCAGCTTTTAACTACATACAAGCATACATGCTTGCGCTGACGAGTTATCTCGTCATATAGGCAGCCTAGTGGCTAACAATAACTAACATCCTTTTTTTAATCATACATAACACTAAAGTCATCATGTTGTTAAACTATCAATCAGCTTTTAACTACAATGCCCAACCAAAAAGATGAGAGAAAAACCCATCCCCAACTTACCTAAAATAGAAATGGCCTGTAACCGAGCCTGCACACACTGTATCCTGGCACTGTAGCAGGGGAAGAGATGAGCCAGACGTATGTGCGTGTACAGCAGCACCTACACAGGCAATGTAAAAAAAATATTAAAAAAAATGTTTAAAGTTAGTAATAATAAAAATAATAGTAATGTGCATTTAATGTTGAATATATCAAAGATCTGCACACTTGCATTTAATCACACTCCCAGTTACACACACCACACAGAAAGCAAGTAAAGGAAAGGAAGAAAATGGGAAAGAACAACAAATATATGGCTACCATGCCAAGACAATGAGAAGAGTGATGTTGACAACCATTTTAAAAGGTAAAAAGGGATTATGTTAGTGTAGGAGGTGGTGGAGGTCTGGAGTCGACCGGAGGGAGCGGAGGAAGTGGAGAAGGCGGCGGGTTGGCGTTGTTGAGAGGGCCAGCAGTAGAGGGCCCAGAGTGTCAGCGAATCGATTGCAATCGCGCCTTAATTTTAGCGCGATCGCTCAATCAAGCTAAATAAACAAGAACGCCAGAGAATCGACAGACAGAAAATACAAAAAAAACTTATCCGTATGAAGAGCACAGGAACAGGAGTCATGATGGCTGCCGGAAAAAAAACAACCCACTAGTCAGGGGGGCAAAGGGGAGTTTACCTACTTCCGGAAGGTTATCGGCCGTAACTACTTTCGTTTTCTCCGCACAGGCGGATAGTAGTTTGCACAGGACAGGAATGTCAGACCCCTGCCGGAGTCTGCACTAGTGGGTCACGGTTAAGTATGTGTAATTAAATAATAATTTACATTTCCCCCCAACGTGCCATGTTGCTATCTTGAGGGGAGGGAGGGTGCATGTGTGTTTTTATACCAAAGAAAATCAAGCATATTTTTTTTAAAGAAATACCAACACAATTATTGCACCCACAAAAAAGAAAAAAAAAACTGCTTTCACCTATCCAAATAGGAAATTTTCTTCCCAAAATTACGTTTATTTTAACGTACTTACCGTGACCTACTGGTGAAGACTCCAGCAAGGGTCTGATTTCCAGTCCTGTGCAAACTACTACCCCTGAGAAGGTGACAAAACGAAAGTACATGTGGCTAGTTACCTCCCCCTTAAAGGTTACCTCCCCTGTGCATGCCTTGAGCGCCCTCTTCTGACACAGTTTATAACCAAAAACCAACTCTTGAGTACCAAGCCAAACTGATCACACTGACTCACTCTGTTGACCTGTTAAAAATTTCTTTCGAAACAAAAAGAATAAAGGATTCAAAAAAGAAAGTGAGAATTAAATCATTCTGCTTCATGTCCAAGCAAAGCTCAGACTCTGAGTCCTGGTTTTTTTGTGGGTTTTTTTTTTGGTTTCTATTTCTTTTTCAAAGGCGAATTCTTATTCAAAGTCTGATCTGTGCAACCTCCTTTTCAAAGCCATCTTGAAACGAAAGCCCCTGAAGTCGGTTGTGGTTTATCCTCCTTTGCTCAAACACCAATGATGCAGCTCTTTTGAAAGCATAATTTGGGCGATCTCTCAAGATGGATTCAGTGCGCAAAGTGTAATGACACAATGAGACCTTCAAAAACATTATTTGTTTCAACCAAAATGTAAGGTAAACAAGACAGCTTACACCTGAATGAATAAATGTGTATGTTTGTCACTTTAGTAACAGGAGTTAATTCTAACCCACACCCAGACAACAAATTCAGCAGGAAATATGAAAAAACAAGATAAAAGCAAGCAAAGAGACAAGAGACAGCTCTGAAATAAGTGCTAAGACACTGTCCTAGAGGCAAATGAACAGGTTGAAAGGGTGCTAAGAACTGACCTGTTTGTTGGAAGGTACAGAGAAGTTCTCCATCAGCTCCTCCATAATTTGTGTAGGCAGCTTCTCTGAGCGATCTAGGTTCTCCATGTGTATACTCTGCACTGCATTTGAACTCTGAAATATGAAAATCAAGAACCAAATACGTCACGATCAGTCCCCAAGTTCACACACACACACACACGCACTGCCACATACTATTTCTGCTTTTCACTCATCACTAAAAACTCATCTTTTGAAAACCTATCGATAAGCACTCTCTCCTTGTTCTCCAACAATATCCATGTCAGCTCACTTTGGATGTGTGAAGAGTGGGAAAGGGAGAGTGTGTGTGTAGGAGGAGGGGGCAAGGGGTTTTGAGAGTGGTTATGAATGTTTTATGTAACTTGTAATATTTTTCTTGCATGTAAAGTGCCCTGAGCTCTCAGAGAGAAAAGGCACAATATAAATGAACATAATTATTATTATTATTATTATTACATGGTACCTTCAAATTTTACGAAAATAGACAAAAATATGTTGCATCACAGTTCGGACCACCATCAAGGACAGCTTAGAAGAAGATATCCCCCCTCTACTTTCAGAATACCATCAATTTTCTAAATAAAAAGCAATGTTCTCATTTACTTCAGACATTTTCTTTATTATGTGGTGTATCTGGATACTTAATAATGCTTAAATTCATTTGCACTGTACAAATGATTCTGTATTCCATTCAAAACACACACCACACACCTTTTTGGATGATTTTTCATCTTTGTGTTCCACATAGAACTCAAAGTGCAGAGTGGTAGCACTGGCAGGGTAACTCTGGAAATAAGAAATATATATGGAATGACTTTTCTATGAATCCAAAATCTACAGAGAGGTTTGGTAAATACCTCATATATGCACATATCCCCTTTCCAGTCAATCCACAAGGTGCTGATATCTATTTCAACTTAAAAGTGTTCACAATCAACTGTTAACAACATAACTGAATTTCATAATCAATAGTTCTTCAATCATACCAAAATTCTTTGCTGGATTTTTAATGAATAATTTGGCAACAGTATGCCCAAAAATTATAGTGTTTTTTTTTTTTTTTTAAGATAAATACAGGAAGTAAAAAAGCTATGTGAGTATAGTTAGCTATCACTATTAGGATTTCAATGAATAAACAATGATACAATTACATAAATGTGTGAGATGCAATTACATAAATGTGTGAAAGAACAATGATGCAATAATACAAATATATGTGAAAACATGTCTTGCCACTAAGTATAATAAATGTATAACTACTGGAGACAAAAGAACATGATCTGACAGAATGTAAAGTAATTGTTTGCTGAATCTTGTCAATAAATACAGGATCAAAATGGCTTGGAATGCAGTATCCACAGCTATTTTATCTACATAACATATTAAGCAATTTTTATGTCAGACAGTATGGCTGGCAAAGAAATGAATAAAGACCAGCCAATGTGGCAAAGTGGTTAGTGTCGCAGACTGATGGCTGGGAGGATGCATGTTCAATTCCTAGCAGAGATTGTAATTTTCTGCCAATGGCCAGCTCATACCCAAAGTCATGTGTGCTATCGGCTTAAATGGGAACAGCATGACCACAGATACATGCATAATCCACTTCATGGATGCGGCTCCTGAAAGTGTCATCTCTCAGGCTTGGTTAACGCTGGGATATCATTAACTTGGCAATTCATCCATCCCTCTTTCCAGCTCAGTCAGGAACCTTGGTGTTGTCCATGCAAAAATTTATCAGTCAGACATGTCAATCCTGCTACTTTCAATTGCGACGCATCAGTTCCATTCGGATATATCTGTCCACCAACACAACATCTAGACTTGTCGTTTCTCTCATTCTCTCTCGCCTTGACTACTGTAACTCCCTTTTGTCTGGTTTGCCTGATTCATCCATTCAGTCCCGTCAGCGCATACGAAACTCGGCTGCCCGACTCGTCCTCAGAAAAGATAAGATCTGAACACATCACTTCTATTTTGCAACATCTCCATAGGCTCCTGTCTCATACAGAATAAAGTATAAGATCAGCACTCTATGTTATAAATGTATTCACAAATCTGCCCCTTCCTATCTTTGTGGCTGCCTTCACCTCTACAGTCCATCTCGCTCTCTACAATCTGTTTATGCATACCCAGATTCAAACACTCCACTGTTGGACGCCATTCTTTCTCTGTCTCTGGACCTTGCATTTGGAATGAACTTCCTTTCACTTCATCAGGTCTCCGCACTCAGCTCTTTCAAGTCTGGCCTTAAAACCCACCTCTTCACAAGATACCCTCCCTCCCTCCCCTGCCTCTTCGTTGTCTTCAGTTTCTTCAGTTTTAGAGTTATGCATGCGTGTAAATGACTGGTGTGAAAGCGTTTAGATTTGTCTCTGCACAAGATTCAGCACTATATAAATATTACTATTATTATTATTATTATTAACCATTATACACCACACTCGCCCAATAGCAGCTTACAGTGTAACGTGCCCAAACCTGCCCAGTACCGCCGGCTAAACATGTGCTTACTATGGGCGCAGGCATTGTTGTTTACATTAACGTAACTCGCGTGAGATTCACAGCCTCATTTTCAGCACTTCATGCCATGCATTTTGCGCTCTTCAGAGTCCGATTTGCTTGAATTTTGACAAAGTTGTGAATTTTTAAAGTTGCAAGACGAGTTTGACGATTGCTGAGAGCTTTTGCACAATCTGAACAACGATTATGAAGATGATTTTGAACCGTTTTAATGATTTTTGCGTGAGAATCTTGTAAAATTCGATTGGACTGAGTGACATTAATGTCAACTGACCGAGTTTTGCGGACAATGAGAGAAGTTGGTCACTTGAATGTGAATGAATCGCCGGACCTCGGAAATCATGAATCAAATGCCGGACCTCCGAAATCGATACTGTCAGTGAGTTAGTCTTGATTTCACTGATATTATTGGCGTTCTGCACAATCTTCCTGATTGTGCTAGTTCAATGAAATATATTACTGATTTGGTTAAGTTTTACCAAAGTTCTGAAGTTTCAAAGTTGCAAAGTGAGTTTGATGACCGTCGAGAGAAGTAGTGTAATCTGAACGACTATTCTGAAGATGATTTCTGCGTGAGACTTTGGTAAAAGGCGATCGTATTAAGTGACCTAGACATCCACTGACTGAGTTTTACCGATATTGAGAGTGTAGTCGGTACTTGAGTGTGAATCAATCACCAGACTTCCGATAACATGAATCGATCACCGGACCTCCAAAATCATCAATCGATCGCCAGAACTCCGAAATCGTGAATCGATCGCCAAACCGTCAGAACTGAAACTGTAAGTCGTTGATTGCACTGATACTTATTGGCATTCTGCACGATCTTCCTGATTTTGCTACTTCAATGGATTATAACTTTCTTTTCGTTATGGAGAAATTACATGTGAGGTAGGTTTGTTGTTTGTTTTTGTTTGTTTGCTGTTGTTTTTGTCTCCACCATCATTGGAAAACACATCATCCCATGAAAAGAACATAAAAATCAGCATGTTCATTGTTGCAATTCAAATTGAGTAAGAAAAAGAATAAAAAGAAGATGTGTTAGAAGCAATTGCAGACCAGATAAACTTATTTCAAAGAAAATCATACTGTAATTAAAAGAAATTTTTTCAAAGTTGACCATCAAATTTAACACTTTTATTATTTTTGTGTGTAAATACAACGCAAAATAAGCCTGGAAACAAAAATTCTTTTGCAACTTTATTATGTGTAGAATGCAGGAAAAAGAAATATGTGCAACAAAAGAAGGAAAAGGAATTTTTAATCAATGTTTATAATTACCCACTATCAAAAATCGCAAGTTATTCCCCTTGGCATGGGATTTCATGAGTGATTAGTGCTGAGCGACCTGTGGGTAAGACGGTTGAGAAAGGAAGCATACAGTACAGTCTTCTCATGTAGTCCAATACCTAAAATGGGCTTCCACAGCAGCAGCAGCACCATCATCCTCATTCGTTATCAGTATTGAAAAAAAGGAAATTTTCTATCTAAAATTACGTTTAAATAACATACTTACCGTGATCCAACTAGTGCAGACTCCGGCAGGGGTCTGACATTCCTGTCCTGTGCAAACTACTATCCGCCTATGCAGAGAAAATGAGAGAACTACGGCCATCACCCTATGCCACCGAAGAGACATTTTCTGATGGTGACACAGACTCAGAGGAACCACCTTCAGAAGAAAACCAGTTGGTTTCCCTGCAGGAAGCACTAGCACACCTAGCTTCCTACACTCCAGACAGGGTGGAGACAATTCACGCACCGGGCACGCCTCAATCCTGCGGTGCTACGGAAATCATGGGCATCCACAGATCCTCCAATGGCCCTCACTATGCCCTCGCACAGTCGCCCATGGTACTTGATGCCCTGCATAATACGCTGATCGATTCACACTCAGTTTCAACCCTCTTCTACTTCCATGCTTGGGGTGATTCCTGTAAAATCCTTTGGTGTTAGCAGATTCATGGCAGACTGTCACCAGAGGGACATGGTGCCAGTCTCCACTGTGGTCTGTGGATGCTTACTCCATCTGGCTCCATGACTAAGCAATTATTGTCATCAGCAGGGGGCTTAGTAGGTGGTGTCCCAAGTATGTTAAATCAGAACAGGCACTGCTGAAGACCATCAAAGTAACTCAGCAGTGCAGGGTCTCCTCTAGTGTTTGACCTCCTGATGACCAGCATAAACAGTTCCTTATAGTCTGTTAATGCTGGGACTTAACAGATGAACCCAGGTGTGGCTGTGTGTGGGGGACTTAGGATGAGCACCATAGGAGTAATACCACTGAAATGGCACGGATGATGGGGCAGTAAAAAGTAAAATAAAACAAAAGGAAAACAGTTTTTAATCATCAACATCAGCATCACAGCTGTGTGACAAATGGCTTTGCACTGACAAGCAACCCGTCAATCTGTCATTGTGTAACTCTTAATAAAATCAGGATACGACCTGCAAAGTTTGTTTTCAAGATTCAAGTTAATACTCACTGTGGTGGGCAAATCTTTACAGCACTCTGCCAATCCAAAGCCATTCTCTTTTCCTCCCCAACTCTGAAACGCAGTAATAGACAACAGACATGTCTCATCGTGCACTTTCCTTTTTAACAATCTTAACAAAAAAAACAAACAACAAAAAACCCACAATCCCACATATTCAAAATACACACAAAATTTACACCACTAAGACACAAGGAATACTGCATATGCAAAAATGTCAATGTAATGTATGAGGATGCCACTGCCACTGCTCTTTTCTTTGATTTCGTTTGTGGGCTGCTGCTCCCATGTTCACTTATACAGAAGAATGAGAAAACTTATGTGTATGGCTTCTTTTTTTTTTAAACATCCATGTAGGCAGCCACACTTCAATTTCAGGGCGAGCATACAGATATGTTCATATTTCCATGACCCACCCAAAAAGTGACAAGGATTACAGGAGTGTTAACATGAGTGATGTTCTGTACACATACAGGTAGGTGTGCCTATGTTGACCTGGGATATCAGAAAAATCTCCACCCCTAACCACTCAGATGCAGCTAGGATTCAAACCTAGGAACCTGGGATATAAAATCCAATGCTCTAACCACTCGGCTATTGAACCTGTCAAATAAATGGAACTGCTGACCTATACACACACACACACAAAAAAACCCACACACATGTTGGTTCTTTTCTAATGTCAAGTAATCAGCCCGATTTGAATTTTGTGGCTGTACCCACATTAGGTAAGAGAGGGCTGTGTTGTGTGGATGTGTTAACGTGGAGTGTGGTGTGATATGTGTGCACGTGTGTGAGTGAGTGAGAGACAAAGATAAAGAGACAGAGACAGTCAGAAAGAGAACCAACCTCTGCCAGATGAGTGAGGCGAATTATCAAGGCCTGGCGTTTTTCTGGGTTCATGCGAGTAATGAAGTTTGACCTTTTACTGCACAACACAAACCATCAATTTTGTAACAAAACAAAACAAAACAAAAAAAAAGTGTTCAGTGTATCATGCACACTTAATCAAAGGCTTCTCATGCACACTTAATCAAAGGCTTCCTTATTTTCTTCTTTTTTTCTGTTTCTATTATTCATCAAATATGTGACATTTGTGATATCAACAAAGAAAAAATGTAAAACAGTATTCCAGACTCACCACTCCAAATCTGCCAGTGTGTAAAAAAAAAAAAAACAAAAAAAAAAACCCCACGTACAGAAATTTCCATCTGCGTCATTATAGAAATTTCATCGCAAAATAATACAAGAGGCAAAGCCTTCAAGTCTCAAGACTCACTTGTGCTTCACGCTATATCCAGTAAAGGAATCATAAAGACAAAAAAAAAAAAAAAAAGATTAAAAAAAATCGTTAAAAAGTGTTCTGTACAGAATATGATATATAAAATAAGCTTGGGAGAATTTTTTTTTAAAAGGCATGCGAACTGGATCGAACCATGCATGCTCAGTTCCGAAGCAAACTGACTAATCCCCACTGCTGCGGCACATCTGATATCACCTGCGTAAATTTAATATATAAAGCAATAGTTTTCTTCATCATATGATAAATAAATGTCACTGAATTGGATGTAATAACACTGTTTAAAATATGTTTTATGTGTCTTCTTGTAAATCTCGATTATATTTTTACTTCGGTGGCAAAGGAGACACTGCCATCACTTCAAGTACATCGCAACACATGGCAGATCTCTAGATCTGCATGAACCAGTCTACAATGGGCTGAAAGAAACAATCGATTCAATTTTTCTTTTGTGTTCATTCCAGTTAATTCAGAGTCCGCTTTAGAATATTTGTGTGCAGTAAACATGTCAATAGTGTAGTTAGTATCACTGTATGTGTTCTGTCCAGAATCTGTATTTGTTTCCTTTTAATTGTCAACATGAAAAACGAGGTCATCTGTCTTCTCACCAAATTCTAGCAACTCAGTGGGAAGCGGTTTTTCAGAATTTTCGGATTTCAGAATGAGTCTCAACAAAATAAACCGCGGATGATCTGGAAATACAGCTGAATTCGGGAGACTTAAAAACTAATATTGGTATGACTGTGAAGATTTTTTTTCATACTATGTTTAAGCTAAATTTGGTATTGGCAGACAAAGTATTTCCAGAGAAAATGGCAATGTTAAAGTTTACCACGGACACACAGACACAGACACAGACAAAAGACACACACAGAGACACAAACACAGACAACCAAACACCACGTTATAACACAGACTCACTTTGTTTACAAAAGTGAGTCAAAAATTCATATGAAATTGCTGTACCTGGACAGTGTGTTCAATTTCCTTTCAGAAAGGATATGTTATCACACTTTCTTTCAGCAGTTCTCATGCTACAATTTTTAAAAATCCATTACCCTCCATGACCAAAACATCCTGTGGCAAAAATTATCACTCCGCATAAAATAGGCTGGCACTGACAGGGTTAATGATATAAAACCATCAGAATGTATTCAGTGTTGGAACACTTGCAGCAATTGTGCAAACCAGATAAAAATCCCCAAATAAAAACTGCAAGCTAAAGAATGCTCTTGTTTACTAATTCCATAGTGCCTTGTAATGATCATGACACTTATTTCTTCACAATCTAACATGCATCTCAAAGCTCATCAAGAATAAAACAGTCTAACAAGACCCTATCCATCTGTATGAGACCAGATAGAACTGATGCATGCTCACACAAGCCACAGCAGTTTTTGCCTTGCACTTTAGTTCCAAGTAGGCGGCATTTACTTATATGAAGACGAAAAACTAAGTAACGAAACAGCCTGAAGCCCTGGTAACTCCAGACACAAGGAATAACCCACAGCCGCAGTACAGAAAAACGACTTGCACAGAGTAAAGCCATGCTTAGCGTGCTGTAGAACGGGACTAGCTAAATAACACGCCAGTTGCCATTGACCTGGCCACAGGCCACCTGCCGAGAAGGGGCTTGAGAAGGGAAGGAGAGAGGGAATGGTCGCCTACAGTAATTGTGGCATCCCACACACTAATTCTCACACTCACACAATGGTGCCAGTGTGGTGTGTCTGTGAATATTTGCATTCACACGAGGGAATCTCTACACACACACACACACACACACACACACAAAGCAAAACACAAGAACAACAATACATATATGTATACATATACATAATTATATACACATACATTTATATACATACCAGTACATTGATTATATATCAGAATCAGAATAAATGCATGATCCCGATAAGACAAATTAACTTTGGTGAAGTATGTGATACATCACAGAGATAACGAGCATGACAGCAAACCAAACCCAATAATACATCCCCTTCCCACTGTTTAACATGCACGTGCGCACACACACACACACCTTTTATATTTAAATATCACTCCACCCCTGTCCCAACACACATGACTATATATTCCTGTTCATTGTGCAAGCTGAAATTCGCCACCTGTTTTTTTTTATGGGAGGGAGAGGTGAGTGTAATTGCTTTTTAACAGGTTCCAAAAAGTGACATGCTGAAATATGGAAAACATGAGTGAAAATGAATGACAAAGCACTAACGCACATTTGTACAAAACAATAGAAAAAAAAAGTTAGAGAGAAGGGGCGGAGGTGGAGAGAGAGAGAGAGAGAGAGAGAGAGAGAGAGAGAGAGAGAGAGAAGAATGTAATACTCACACATGAACACAAAAAAAAATACATTTGAGCTGCTTGTAGCATGCTTTGTATGTGGAATGCTTGTAACATGCATTTGGAATTACCATTATTATACCATTTACTTTATAAAGAAATAATGTTGTGCATGTTGCATGCCACAGACATTAAGTGCCTGTAACATGCATACATTTACACACACACACACACACACACACATACACACACAACACATGCATACATGCATGCATGCATTATTGTACTCACCAAATGGAGCCACTTTATGATATTACGTAGTTACTCCACTGACATATCACAGTGTTGAAAAGACTCACTGACTGCTGGCTCTCTGACAGTCTCAGCACCATACACGATCCTAACAACTACCGTAAAGTTCGGTCTATAAGCCGCAACTTTTTACTCCAGCTTCAACCTCTGCAGCTTATACAATGATGCGGCTTATTTGAGGATTTTAACGATCCCAGGAGTGTCACGTTCTCGTCTATTCTTAGCTGTCCTTCAACTCACCAAAATCATGATTTCTGTCCATGAATTTTTGGATGGGCTTCAGGATAGTGTGCTAACTGTTCACGTTTTATAAATCAAATCCGCACACATTAAAGCCTTCAGTTCTACTCTGCTCAAGCGTACACCCTCATCATGCCGAAAACGTGACATTATGCCTATGATGCAGCCTTCAAATTGAAGGCGATCGACCTAGCAGATGACAGTGCAAGTGACGAACCAGCAGTAACCTCCACCTTCATGTTCATGAAGTGAAAGCGAGGCTGAAGTCAGTGACAAGATGGCGGAGGAAGCTGTGCTGGTTCTCTTCAACTCGGACACTGAAGACGAAGATTTCAATGGATTCAGTGAGCAGGATGACGTTGAATAAATGTGACTATCCCTAAATTATGGATCTTATTTTCGTTGTGTTTATTTATTATTTTTTGTGGCACTAGCAGTATTTTTGCTTGCTTTTCTTTGTGTTGTTCCCGCTTGTGTTTATTTCATAACCTACAGTATTGACAGCTTTTCTGTAGTATCAATATGTGTTCCGGTACCGGAAATAAGTGCGGCTTATAAGCCAGTGCAGCTTATGTATCTATAAAGTTCAATTTTTTCCAAAATTTAGAGGGTGCAGCTTATATACCAGTGCGCTCAATAGACCGAACTTTACGGTACTTCAGCACATCAGATATATTGACTTCTGAACTCACCTGTTGCTCAAAATATAAATGATTCATCCACCCAGCACCTGTGTTCCTTGTGATCTATAACCTGTGTTTAAAGCTTTGTTTTAATCTGCTCTAATTCCACCTTCCTACTGTTACAACCCAACACCCGTCTACACATTATTTCCAAATGTTATATATGGAAATGTGTTAGACTGTAACTTATAATAATAAAAAGCTTAATTTTGGAATATTTTTATATCTGCAAGAACATCATACCATATACAAAAAGTTCATAAGGATGTGTATGTTGAGATTAAACAAACTGTTTATTTACACTCCACTACCACCACCACCTCCAACACACACACACACACACACACACACACACACACACTTGAGCTAATCAAAACTGTATGAAAAGTACTACTACTTTGACTACTGCTTCCACTACCACCACAATTACAACTACACCTAATGCTGCTGCTATTGCATTCGGATGAGACGATAAACCGAGGTCCCGTGTGCAGCACACACTTAGCGCACGTAAAAGAACCCACGGCAACAAAAGGGTTGTTCCTGGCAAAATTTTGTAGAAAAATCCACATCAATTGGAAAAACAAATAAAACTGCACACAAGAAAAATACAAAAAAATGGGTGGCGCTGTAGTATAGTGACGCGCTCTCCCTGGGGAGAGCAGCCTGAATTTCACACAGAGAAATCTGTTGTGATAAAAAGAAATACAAAATACAAATACAAAATACAAATATGTTTCTTTACTCTTTTTATTTTTCTAAATATCAAACATGACTTTCTTCTGCGACGCCGCTAATTAGAACAATTATACTATACACATAAGTCACCACCAGCTCACTGCAATGACTCAGCTTCCTGGCACAGTGCCAGTGTGTAGCATGTGGCTTGACCTGCCTCACATAGACCTTAAATCGTCAGTTAATTAAGTCACTCACATAAGTGCTGCAGACACCAGCTTTTGTCAGGCGAAAGACAACACCTGGGGCTACAATCGTCACTATTTTTTTTCCACAAAAAAAAATTATGCATACTTTTTATAGAACCACAAGCAATCCAACGCATGAACACACAGGCAAAAGACTGCAATAGTCAGGCAAAGTTGCGACAGAGAAACAGCGCACCGCAAGAAGCGCGCTCTGTGGCTGAACGGGTCAGGCAGGAGGCCATGTGCATGATATAAAGAAGCCATGACAAAACATGCGATTTCGGAAGAATGCACACTAAAAACATGGTGAGAGTGGATGCTGACCTGAAGACGTAGAGAAGATTGAGGACTGCGAGGACTACAAGCATGTCACAGGAGGCCAGGAGGGAAATGAGATGCTCCATGGAACTGTACAGATGGCGTGAAAAGCTGTGCTCGATCAACAATGCTGTGAACCGCACCACTTCAAGCAGCAGCAGCTTCAGCTGTGGAATAACAAAGCATTGTTTTATTTTGGGTGTCCATGCCATCAACTGCCTCTATACAGAAAGCTAAGAAATGGAAGTACGCAAGAAAGAGAATCTGCAAGTGTGAAAGACACATTCAGTGTGTGCCAGCATGTTAATATTCAATGTGTGCATGAAAGCATGCTGGACACTTCCAAATAATTTCAAACAAGGAATATAAGAAAACCATTTTTTGTGTATTTGCAAACACTGTAACAGCTAAAATAAAACATCAATCAAGGACAGCTCAGAATACCCTTCAAATGTAAAAACAAACAGTTTATTTCATTTTCTACTGAAGTGACTTTGTAGCTCTGAAAATAATCAATCTTGCTAATATGATAAACCCAAACCAAAAGTCTTATCTATCCACTAACTTGCTCATGTTCAGGCAGATCACAGGCCATCGTCCAGGTGCTGTTCGTAGGATGAGCACAGCCCTTCTCCAGCACTGCATCGAACTGATCAAGCACATCCGCCCAGTGGTATAACTCACACTGAAATGAGATGACCGCATCATAAATCAAGGAGAGTTTGGACAAATACCTTGCACTTCAAATTAAGAAGGAAAGGCAAAAGAAATGGGCATGGCATTCACCTTCTATATTTATGGGCTGGTACTGATGATGAACAAGTGGACCTCTACATATAACCAGATTTACCCAAGCATGCAGGCAGCCTAACTAAACCAACTAAACACTGACAAAAACAGAGGCACAAGTGTCCAAGAATACAAAATTCACAAAATAATTTTTCCCAAGTTAATGTAAAAAAAAAACACCAACAACAAAAGAACAGGTATTGAGATGATGGGGGTGAGAGGGTCAGAAGGGTCAGAAGTTTAACCAATCTATAAATACACACACACACACATCTCTCTCTCTCTCTCTATGTATTTTTTTTTTTTCCAATAAAATAGAAGAAAGTCTTCACATTTTTGTTCAAACATATCATAGAAAAACAAAACTAAACAAAAAACACCATTAACCTTGCCAATATAACAGATACTGACTTTACCTTTCCGTATGTCCAAGATTTCACATCACTGAGAACTTGCAAAAGGTCAGATTCTGGGCAGGACTTGATTCTCTCAATCAGTGTTTTGCAGTCCGCGGGCTGTGTACATAAAGTCTGTATATTTCATGCCAATTCAATTATACTGCTTTCATTGTATATTCAAATTCCAACAAGAAAATGTTCTGTTTCAATAAATATTTTCTTGTACAACTTTTCTTTTTTTTTTTTTTTTTTTTTTTTTTTACTTTTGTTTGCATACAATAACAAAGTCCAGCTTGATTTCATGACTAGACTGCCCAGCAGACACAGCACTTAGAATACTTAACTAAAAATAATCTGAAAACTGTACCTCTCTGTTCTGCTCACCACTGTAACCAAGATTATCCTGAGCTGTTCCTATATCCATTACGTTACCATCCAAATACAAGAAACTAAATACTCCTTTGTCTATAACTGTCACAATCACCACCACATTTTCTCCCCCTTCTCAAAATAAAACATTTACACATTGGACATGACAAACCACACAAGATCAACCAGAAAAAAAAAGTAATGTTCAAATACAACTTCAGCAATAAATAAATAAATCTAATAATTATATACAGAAACAACAGGCAGCAAAACTGTCATTTTAACTGAATTAAAAGGACATAGTTAAAATACAACCTGATTACTTAAAATCTTATCAAATGGGTTGATGTGTTTTCTTGAAATTGTTGAATGCAATACTTACAACCTCCGAAGAGGATTTTTTCAGTTTAGATCTGTCAATCTTCATTGTCCTGGTTTGATGTCTGAAACAAAAAACAATAATAAATATGTAATTGTTTTAAACAATTATCAACTCTATAGCCAAGTTTAAATAAAAAAATATATACAGGTGCTTCTTAGTTGTAGATAATGTGTAAGCCTTTAAACTAAAATCTTTTTCTTTAAGACAATCACCAAAACTTTTTTTTTTTTCATCGAGTCTAGAATATTCCAAAAACCAAGCCCATGGGCCAGTCAATCCCAAGACTTCAGTAGGTAACTTGTGTATGTCTTCACCAATGTTATCAACAATTAACTTATTAAATTGAAGAGTACTAAATTTCAGTTTTAATGTCTTTAACTAAGAGAGCTATGGGTTGTTGTTTTTTCTGCCAAATCAGGATGCCAGTGACTCTCAGTACAAATAGTATCCCAGCCTTCTGGAAATTGTGAAAAGAAAAAAAAAACCTCTTTTTTTATCACCCTCCTTGTTTCTGACCTTTTTCTTTACTTTCAGTCAAGTATTCCAGTCTTATTTTCAACCTTGCTGGTCCATCCACTAGTATTTTTTCTGGAAAGCCTTTAATATTTTCAGTCTTTTTCTTCACTTGATAATTGGGCACTCTTTCCTTGTGTTGAGAATGAGGTACTCATTGGCACTTTTCAGGTTTTGTATGAAAACTATCACCAACTGATATACAATTTTGTATTAATATATAATTTTCCGTATCATATATATACTTATGTTGAAAGTTAAGTTTTTCAATGCTCTTCTGAAAAACTGAGAAAATGGTCAACGTCAGAGGTATGTCCTAGGTTTATGTGCATGAATGGCACATAATTTGTACCTAATTTTCTTATCCAGTTTTTCTCTCCCCCCAATCCCCCCTCCAAATCCCCCCCTGTGTGTGTGTGTGTGTGTGTGTGTGTGTGTGTGTGTGTGTGTGTATGTATGTGTGTGTGTGTGTGTATGTATGTGTGTGTGTGTGTGTGTGTGTGTGTGTGTGTGTGTGTTTGTACTATTTTGGGTTCTATAGAACCAATATTTTGTTTTCAGCCCAGATGTGGTCCTGTGTGGTCAGCTGGATTATAAACTATAAAGAGGGTCATATTGCATTGACAACAGACATATAAAATATTTTACTGTTCAATTTTTGTGTGATGTAATATATGTTAGTGTCATTTTAAGATGGTGACTGGTTATTACTTTCATTGGATTGCAACCAAAAAAAGAGCTAAACCAGATACAAAACAAAAAAAATGCTGAAGACTTTGCAGCAATTCATTGCCATGAATGCAGCAGTTCAAGTGGTAAACCCCTTCGACTCAAAAGTGTCTGTTTATCAAGGAGGCATCACTGCATTCAGACTAATCCACATACGCTACATCTGACCTGCTAGTCAGATGCCCAACAAGCTTAGTAATACCCCGAGTCCATTCATGATATATTTGTGTATTTGTGACCTATCAGAGTTGATTTCTTCTTGATATATTTGTGTATTTGTGACCTATCAGAGTTGATTTCTTCTTATTCTACTGAATTTTGTCTGAAGACAACCCATTTGGTGCCTTGGGTTCTTTTTCATTGTGCCAAGTGTGCTCTGCACACAGGACCTCAATTTCTAGTCTGATCTGAATTGCTAGATGCTCAGTTTAATTTTCCAGTCTACATTCTGACTAATCCACATACGCTATACCACATAAGAAAGCCAGATGCCCGACACACATAGACCTTGAGCACATGCGTGATCATTTCTAAAGTGTGACCTATCAGAGTGGATTTCTTACAAAGAATTTTGTCAGAAAACCCTTTGTTATCATGGGTTCTTTTTCAGTGTGCCAAGTGAATACTGCACACAGGACCTTGGTATCGTCTTACCCAAATTACAAGGTGCTTAGTTCAGAGCACTTAAATCAAACTTAAATCAAAGTCAAGACATAACTGGTAAGGCACTGCTTGTTTATCAAGCTATTCACTATACATTAGGCATAATACTGTGATTGTCAACGCTCCCTGAAAAACATTACTTAGCTTAAAATTAAACTGAATGCACTAATGATTTTCACACAATTCTTAGAAAGCTTTTAATTTTTTTAATGCACAAATAAAGATATCCACATGAACATTCCTTGGATAGCTATATTTGACCCTTATCCTGCCAAGGGATTTGGCAAGTAACTGAATCCTACTTGCCAAGAAATTGTCACAACAAACGGGTAAGTGTAGGAACAAAAATATTCTGGATTACTTTCTCAACTGACAGGTAGAAGTGTATTTTCTGAAAGGAAAATGAATAAACAGGAAAAAAATGTTTTGTTATGATTAAAGACGTTATCAACAAGAATTTTTCAAAAATAAACATCATACACACAAGTATCCCCAACAGAAAAATGTCTGGATCAAAATCATCAGCCAAATGTCAAACGAACTGATCTGCAAATATGCACACCAACATACCCATTAAACTGCCCCTCACCATGTCTTACCACTCAACCTTGTCCCGATTCACTCTGCACGTATGTTTAATCATTTTTCTTTTCTTTTTCTTCAACATTCATGGGCTACGACTCATGGGCTTTTATGTGTCACTTTTTTATCCCCGCCATGTTGGCAGTCATACTCCATTTTTGAGGGGGTTCCATGCCAGGTATGTTTTTCTTTCCATGACCCACCAAACGCTGACACAGATTACCGGATCTTTAATGTGCATATTTGGTCTGAGTGCAGAAAACGCATGAAGGGGGATCAGACACTAGCAGGACTGCACATCTGTTGACTTGAGAGAGAGGAAAAATCTCCATTCTTTACCCACCAGGCACCATGACCAAGACCCTCAGACTGAAATCCAATGCTTTGACCACTCAGCTGTTGCACCCATCTTACACTAAAATCTGATACCTCCCCCACCCCTACTACCTCTCATGGGCCTGTCTGACACACACAGCATGTTCTGTTGTCAAATCACTGAATACTGTCTGCAAGTCGTCTATTCTGCTCTTTGGGTGAAGAATAGGCGAATATTCCCCACTTCCATCTTCTAAAGGATCATCAGATAGCAGTTAATCTTCACCTTCCTCAAACATTCATTCTAATTTCCACTGAGCAGTGGCTAAATCCTATGACAAGGTGTTTACTTTTGAGCACACTCAGCTTGGACAAGGCATCGCCAATTTGTACGCCGGCACATATGAGTTGCTAACATGTTCCAGCCAGCCAATAAAATCACTTGAAAGACCACATTCCTGAGTGACATATGGTGTATCCATGCTATAATAAGAGTCAGAAAAGCTTGGTAAAGCTAAAGCTATCCATATAACAATTCCAAAAGGAATGTAAAAGATTTGTTAAGATGGGAGATAATTAGTCGCCACTTGGGCACAGATTTCACTGCAATGGCGGGGGAGTGAATTATCCTACCTTTGAGAACAGCTTTTGTAGCAGTCTAATTTGCTGAGTGCCCAAAATGATCTTTGTTCACACATGCTCTCAGGACTTTGCAAGAGACGCTGTCTCTTTTGTGCCCCCCCTCCCCCCCCCCGAAATTTCTCCTTTGTCAGCGTTTGTTCTCATTTGGTCACCTCATCCCACCTTTCTCAATGCAACTTTCCACCTCTGTACAGATCTTGTACATGGCCAGTCAACCTAAATTTGAAAGACTTTTCACTGAGTGATCAACTAGGGCCTAGGCCTTTTCCAATAATTGGTAGGTGTTTCTTTCTCTAAAAACAAAAAAGGTAAGTCTATGAAATATAAACTGATTAGTAAATTACAGACAATACAATTTTCTTTTCTATATGAATAAAATATATTCATGGATAGGCTTGAGTCAGTTTTCAGTCAATGACCAATCAAAACTTCAGGTGACAGGCTGCCATGCATTCCTGCAAATAAATGAACTGATCAACATGTAGTGTCCCCAGTTATACACACAAAAATTCAAGCATCAAGATGCTTGTTAAAAACATACATACATACAACAAAAAATACATGTATGAAAAGAAAATAACTGCCTGTCAAAACCACTGCAGATTAAGATGAGTATGAGTTTCAATTTGATGCACTTGGGGTACTAGCAATACAACCACCACTGAGCACAATCACAATAGTTCCATTTTCAACAACAAATCTGATAGCAAGCAGCAGCAGAATGTGCTTTAGCTGAACCAAAAGTGCTTCCTTCTGCGCATGTTTTATGATCATCTCCAATGTTTTGATGTTCAGAAATATCAACTTTAAAAAAGACAGGTAAGAGTGGTGGACAATGTGGTCAAATTTTTGTTTGCTGAATGATACAATGCCTGGTACAGGATCATTCACTTATTTTTGTTTAAAAGACAAATAGTGAAATTATGGGTGTATGTGTAGTTATGTGTTTAGCAGCTGCTTAGTACTTTGTATTTTATTCCGTTAGTTACACAAATTCAAAATGAATCATGTATTATGTCAGAAATTAGTAATGCTGAATTGTGTGTGTACTAGGAGATGGACAGGTTTAGCTGATGCAGTACCTGGACTGATTAGATTTTAATTATTTAAAATTTACATCTTTTCTTATTTTTGCGGGGGTACTTATTTTTCACGGGTTTGTCAGGTATCTTCCAGAAAATATCTAGTTCTTAATCAAATGATGGAAATCAGTTTGTAACACTTGTTTCCTTATTGTGTAATAGGTTTCTTTTCGTTTTGCCTATCAAAGCTTAATGCAATATAAAACTGCAAGTCCTTTTTTGTGGCCTCAGTTGCAACTAGCAAACAAGACAAGGAGCACCTTTTCTTTTTTTCCTTCTTATTTTAGTGCTGCACATTGGGCACTGGCAAAAAAAAAAGAAAAAAAAAGATACAGAACCGCAAGTCAGATGATCGAACACTTGTCCAATCAGGTGTGATTCTCAAAAGACAACTGTTTTGTGTGTGTGTGTGTGTGTGTCTGTGTATATGCGCGCACAAGTGCATGCAAATATGAATTTGACTTTGAGAGTTAAGAATATACTGGAACACTTGCATCTAAAATTTCAAGTTTTTCTTGATGTACAATATGAACCTTCAAAGCACACATAATGAAGTCAACATATTTCAAACCTTTATTCCTTTGTTTGGCAAGTGCTCTATTATCTGTTCAGAATCTCGAGCAATATCTGCCTTGGTGACAGGACAACCCTTTCAATTTTTCATCAATGGTTTATTTGTCATCCAGAGTGGGTCAAGGTAAGTATGCGTAAATAAGCAGGGTTTTTTTTTTTTGTTTGTTTGTTTTGTTTTTTTGTTGTTGTTTTCCAAATAGGCTGTATTCAAGGTTTATTGTCTTGAAAATTATTTGCACAGTATTTCATGTTGTTCATGTGACTTTGCCTTTCCCTACAATCACTACTATTTCCAATCATTGCAATCCATATTCTTGAAAACAAAATATAGGTTCTTATACTTGACCAGTTTTATATATAAACATTACAAAAATAAACCTGGTCCTGGCATTTTTTCATAACATAATCATTGAACTCTGAAATCTAGTATCACTATCAGTGGAAATCTACATGAAATTATTTATAACCACCCTTATTTGTTTTGTTTTACTTAAAAGATCTATGTCTATATTAAACAATTTAGTAATATGAATTTGGTACTAAGTACACTGAATACAAACAACACGTCCAATGGCGCTGTTCTTTATTCTCTCTGTTCGTTCGAATGAGACTGTTTCAATGTGTTTGTGTGTGTCAGCGCGACAGGTGTCTGCACTCAAAAAAGTCACGTGTTTTAAATCATTTGTCATTAAAAAAAAAATTTTTTTTTACAACTGACAATGCTCTCACAAAGCACACATCACTCAACTTTAAAAAAAAATTATAACCACGAAAAACCGTATTCACAACTCTGAATTCATTCTCATATTCTGCCCGAAATGAATCGACGAAATCGGGAGTTGACATCATGGCAAACTCCGTTTTTTTCTTTCAACTAAATATACACTGTGGTCGACTGAAGTTGATTTCACAGTATGCACAGTAGGCTATGATTTCTTGTGAATTATTACCTCACTATTGAAAGTATCAAATGAACTTCATTCCAAATAATGCGTAGATCTATACTGCAGCAGATATCGTCGATTTGGAGTAGTACCTCCAGACGGCTGCCATGTTTCCAAATGATGTGAGAAAAGGCCCGGATGGAGAGAAGACGTCCAAGGGCAAACAACTATCGACTTCCTGCGGATCGACTCACTTTTTCCGGTGCATGCTGCCTCGCAAATCAAGATGGAGGACTAGTCACACGAGAACCTTCCTTGTCGACAGGAAATTCAGACCTTTTGCAAGATATATTTCAGGTATTTCCTGAATAAATATCTAACACAATGTTTATTTTCATCAAAGAAGCAGTCTGGTAGCATGTTGTTTTGTTGTTTCATCAAAACTTCCACCACGTGCGCCGAAAGATAAGGGGAAGACAAGTTTTTTCTGTACGCAGGAACTAAACAACCATTGGCTGTTTCTAAAATTTATGAAAGTTTAGAATGATAGCCACACTGCATGCATGATAAGATAAAAGAACTAATTCAACTGTTTTAATATTGAAAACAATACACAACAAATAAATGTATTTGAGTTTTGTTATTGGGTATTACATTTATTTACTTGTTGAAGGAAAAAAACGTTCCCTCACCACATACTGCTTACTAGTCTGACTCGCCTGGGTATTCAAGTTTCCCGAATGGTTTCTGAGATCGTCAGATTGATATTGTTTTTATATATTACCTATGTATTTTGATATTGTGCTATTGATATCACTAATGCAAGTGTTCATGCAAATATATTCACAACCTTAACTGATCATGAACCTAGTAGAAGTGTTATAATCAATGTTCAGTGAGAAAGGAACAAGCTAAATGTTGACAGTATAATACTATAAAGCATTTGCAGCATCACATTCAATGCCCCAGTTCCCTTTAGCAGTAAAAGCATTCTTGGAAATCCTGTTGAGTGCTTCCCATCAATTTGTAAGAGGTGCAGAGAAATACATAGAATGGAGTTGAGTTATTTTTCTGTTTTTCATGAAGTGTATGAATTCTCTCTTGTTCATTACTTCATACATGCAAACTGAAGTGCATGGAATGGATTGAAGTTGAGCATTTGCCTGCAGAGCTGTGTGTGTTTGATTGTGAAATCTGTTGTACTTAACCAGATAAGATCAGTTTCAAAGATTAATTTGATAGATTTAACTTTAAGTAGTTATTTTAGTATGTGATGTATGATATATATTTTCAGAAAGAGAGAAAGATGTACACATGTAATGATGTATGTATGCTCCCAAATCAAGAAATACAAGAAATAAGCCTGTAAATAATCCAGCTCCCAAAAGTAAGATTAATTAATACTTATAAAAGAACAAATGATGATCAACTCATTAAGTCTCAGAACAGGTTAATGAGGTTATTGTTGCAGGAAGTCGGACAGAATTTTGTCCCTTTACAATATTCATCAGAGACTCTAGTTTAGACAGCTTTTGCATCATCATAACCCAATAATGTTTGTTTGTTTGTTTTTTCTTGTTTGTTTTTTTTTATTAAAGAAAAGGAGTACAAAAGTTTTATTGTTGTTTTATAATAAGTTCTCAGTTTATTATTTATTCTGATTATTATTCAGTGATAAACAGAGTCAGTCAAATTATTTCAAAGGCTTCTTGGTTTCAGTTCGCTTTTCAGTGGGCTGACTTGAGCAGAAGTTGCCTTTGGAATTATCAGGTTGCGTGCAGTCATGGCTTGCTGCTGTGTTCCAGGTCAATTGTTCTTGACAGGAATTGTTCGCAGACAGTAATATGGTTCTAGACAGGTGTCAGTCATGTTGTTGGATCTTTGAAATATGATGTAGACAGTAGAGGAGCAGTTTTCCTCATGTGTTCTCTTCTTACAGGCACAGTAGCAGAATGGTTTTGAAGCATTGCACTTTCTGTTTAAAGGTCCTAGGTTCAATCCCATTATCAGTGCTTGGTTCATTTGGTTGAAGGTGGAGTTTTCTACATAAACAATTTTTTTTTAAAGGTGCATTCAGGTGGATTTTGTTGTGATAGTGTAGTTGTTGTTTTTGTTTTTGTTGTTGTTGTTTTTTATAGTTATGCCTTTGTATGTTTTCAATACAGTTGATCTTTCCAAAGTTGCTTAAATCTGATTCTGAATCCAAGGATGAAATTCTGCTTTATGCTGGGGAAAAAAAGGGAAAATCATAAAGGTTGAACTCATCAACAACAAAATGAACAAGACCATCGTTTTTCAAATAGACTTCGGTGCCAGTGTGAATATGCCAAGAAAGCACATCAAGAAAACTGTCCTTGAAAATGTGGAAGACTAGAAGCTAGCTACTTATGTACATTGTCACAGTACTGCGCTCTAAATATGAGCTGATATCTAAAGGAGAAGAGTTGTTCCACTTCCAATCTGTATTCTGAGACTAAAGCTGCAGTCCACTCTGTCTCGTTCTATTCTAGAACTGGTGATTGCCCAAATAGAGACAGAGTCTATTTTGGCCATGAATGACTGGTGACATCAGTTTTTATCAAAAACTTCATTTCTGCATCATACTTGTGAAACCTGCAGAGGCTACCATGCAGGCAATCACAATTTGGTTTGGGCCTGTTCGAGCTTGAAGGCAAAGACTGTCTTCCAAAATGTAGACTTCCTAAAGCTCTCATGCCATGTGAACATGTTTGTTGTTGTTGTTGTTGTTTTTAATGCATTAAGCAGTATAATGATTTTTCATTTTAACTTGTCATCATACTTTGACCTATACAGGGTTATTCCTTCAAGACTAGTTATGAGACTGAGACATAAAACAGAAAAGTTCAACAAGGCCTCTGCAATAGTACCATGAACAGATTTCAGGGACTTAACTTGCTGAGATATATAGCCAGCAACACAGCACATACAAGTGCTGATTTTCAGAGTTTGGTCAGTATTTCACACTGTATCTGAACACAGACATGAAAGTGGAAGGGAACTATAAACTGAGATCACCACAATACAGGAGCATGAAACTGAAAACTCATAGAATTGATATGTTGTCACCCAGTTTCATGTGTCTGTATGTCTGTGTGCGTGTGTTTGTTTGAACTAATTGAAGTAAACTTTGATGTCAGCATTTTGTTTGTAAGACTAAGTGATATTTGAACCAAAGTTGGTGGGATTACTGTGTGAACAAAACCTTTCCATTAGTTCCATTGTCTCTTTTTACGATGATCTGGTACTTGTTGTAAATACCAAGAGATGTCAAAGATTAAGACCAAAATCATTTAGCAAAAAAAAAAAAAAGGAGGGAAAAGTTTGATGGTGCTGCTCCAACATCTGCGCCATTTCACTTTCAGTGGCATTTCTCCCATTCCATTCATTCGGAGTCCCCCATACACTGCCACAGCCTGGTTCATCCGTCACAGTCACACTCCCAGTGTCGGCAGTCTACAGGGAACTATCAGTGTTTAAGTTGCCAGGAGGCCACACACCAGAGGAGACCCTGCCCTGCTTCTGAGTCACTTCAACGGTGTTCAGTAGTGCCTGTTCTGATTTAACGTACTAAAAACACCTCGTGCTAACCCCCCTACTGATAACAATAATGGCTCAGTCACAGATCCACACTGAACGAGCATCACCCCCAGAGTGTACACAGCCACCACATCCATCCAGTGACAGTCTCTCATCACAGGACTCACTTCAAGCACAGAAGTTGAGGGGTGTCAAACTGAGGTCACCATGAGAGCAGGGCATGAAAGCCATATGATTTGGGACTTCAACATGTCAGTTTTTACTTTGTTCTTGAATTGTACTGTGTTAATCATGTTTGTAATACATGCAGTCTGTTAAGATGTTTAAACAATAATTAAAGGTTATGTCAAAACTAATTGTGCCTGCTCTAATCACAGTTTCTTTGGTGTGTTTTTATTTGTGTGCAGTTGAGCAAGATTTTTTGCAACTTGGGCATTTCTAATTGAATAGCCCAGCACTCAGACGCATAAGTCATGAGTTTGAAGGCATTTCCAATGGCTCTGGTCCTGGATGATCCCCACATCTCATCCCGCATCTACCAGAAGAACATGAGTGAGAAGATGCACAACCCATCCAACATTGACCTGCTGCTGGAGTGCGAGGATGACCAGAGTTATGCACTGCCTCAAAACAATGGCGTCGGCAATGGACTGCAGCTTCACACCAGCAACAATGTTAGTATGCGTATTTCCTTCTCCTCATGTGGTGCTGAAAGCTTGTCCTGTCACTATTGCCAGTGCAACTTTCTCAGCGAGACACATCTCATGGATCACATGCAGAAGTTCCACAATGACAACGAAAGTGGAGAGGAGGATGCAGATGATGATCTCATTGATGATTTGTTTCAAGTCAGTAATGAAGACAATGTTACTGATAATGGTGATGGGTATGAAAGTGCTGATGTCAAAATTCAAAAGGCAAACACTGGAGATAAAACTATGATTGTGAAGACGGACACAGTGGCACCAGACTATGTGAAGACTGCCATGCTGACTCCAATCAATGGTGTGGTGACCCCCCCTTTCCCTTGCTACACCAATGGTGCTAACCACTCCCCTCCACAGGCTCCACCTGTCTCCACTTCAACACTCCCAGAGAATGGAGCACCAGAGCCCAAAAATCTGAAACGCAAATTTACTGCAAGTGAAGCTGCTTCCAACCCACGTCTGACATTGACCATTAAAAAGTCAAAGTCCAGCTATGAGATTCAGCGTGATGAAGATGCATCAGTTCCTGCTTCTCCAGACCTACAAGTGCATGAGGAGAATGGTGATGTCCAGAGCGATTCTGCAAATGAAACGATAGATGTGGAATCCAGCTCTCCACACAGTTCCCCTGGCAGCGAGAAGAATGACATACAATCTGTCATAAGTGGAAGAAAGAATGGACTGGTGAAATTCTTCTGTGGACAGTGTGAGAAGGGTTATGTGTCCAAGTATGCTCTCAAGAGGCACCTTGCAACGCATAGTGATGAAAGACCATTTGTGTGCAACTTTCCTGGCTGCAAGGGAGCATTCAAGCTGAAATCTCGCCTGACAGATCACATACGTTATGTGCACAAGCGCAAAACGCCAAGGACAGTGAACCGCAGTAAATCTGTGCCTGATGTCTCCAACTCGTCTCTTGCACAGGTTCTCATCAATACTTCGCCACTTTCTGGCAAATCTAGTGCTTTTTCTGGCAAGTCCAGTGCCGTTTCTGGCAAACCCAGTGCCAAAACAAAAATCTTCAAATGCCCTGTTGAGAACTGTAACCGTGAGTTCAGGGATTCATACAATCGGGACAGCCACATGTGTTTGCACACAGGCTACATGCCCTACAAGTGCTCACAGTGTTCCTACAGCACCATCCAGAAGACCTCCATGGACTGGCACATGCAGACCAAGCACCCCCAATCCTGACCTGGGCACAGGCTCTAGCATTCATTTTCCCTCCATGGGACACCACAAAGTTGGTACACCATTGTATTCCTTGGATCAGAGTTGTTACCCATGTGTCTGTGTTCTCACGCTTCGCAGGATAGGCAGCAAAACCCTGTGTGTTTAGATTTTGAAAATTCATTAAGTAGTTTGGAAGTTTGACATCATGCTGCTACATTAATCCAGTTGTTATAAAACGGTCTGATTGTAACTAAGTTTTAAGTTCTTAACATGTGCAAAAACCCATTTAGAAAAAAAAGCTTTTAGTATATATATCACATGAAACAAAGAAAATATGATTGTAAGATATTGTTCTAGACACAGGCAGTTAAATACCCATTGTTGTTATTAATGTGTTTAGTTCTGATTGGGTTTTTCTAAGAGTGTCTTTTAAATGTAGAACACCCTGTCTACCAATCAATACCCAGAAAGAAAAAAAGAAAGAAAAAAAGACAGGACTTTGCTTTAATTTCTCTTTGATCTCTAATAAAAGACATTTTTCTCTTCTTTTTTTTAATGAAAATCATGAGCTAAGTCAGTGAAAGACATGAACATTCATATCTAATAAGTTCCGCACTATTCTAATATTAATATAATAATTATTGTTTTCATTTTTATGATATTTTGGCTTACAGTAATTAGTGACTAATGGGTGGCATTTGAAAGTGAGGTAGTGCGGAGATGAAATGCACTTGATTGTTCACCACATTCTGCAGCTGAACATTGTTCTTGGAGCAAGAGGACTTGTGGCTACACAGAATATGTTGTATCAGCATAACACAAGTGTGAACATGAGCTGTGGTGAATTGGATAACCCCGTTTGTGATGATCATGTGCAATACAGTGTTTCCCCTCCCTCTGCTTTGTTGGTCTGCAGAGCTGGGGAAGTTCACAGCGGAAAGGAAAGACTATATAGAGGAATGGTTGACATTGAAAGCCAGAAAGTACTGGTTCTGTTCAACAGGAAACACTGACTTTCAATAGGTGTTTGAAACGTGGGTGTTGAATGCCATGCCATAAACTTGTGATGTTGGACTGAAAAGTACTACTTAAAGAGCAGCAGCTTTAAATATGTGAATATATAGAGACGCTTGTAATCCTGCACATTGTGTCTCCCCTGCCAAAAGACCTGTTGTGGACAGTCACTGGTGGGTACAGTGCAAGTCTTGCCCCCATCGGTGTACTTACTGTCTTGGTGTTCTGCTGAGTGTGTTTCACTGTTTGCAGCAAAATGTTTTGTTCAAGGCTTTTTGGATTTGAGTTTGTGTAGAAAAGTGTGTGTGCTACTTTTAATAGAAAAAGTGGCATTTCTTTCTTTTTTTTTCTTCTTTTTTTTTCAGATATATAATTGTGACAATTGGAATTTAACAGTTGTGAAGATTGAAATGAACTTTCATTTAACTTATTTTGTCTTAAAGTTCATAATCAAGAACTTAGACACCTCATGCTTCATTTACCTATCTGTCTAGGTAGTGACCTCAACTAAAAATAAATTTGTTCATGTGGTCTATTTAGAGAATGATTATCTTTACCTGTTTTGGCTTTTAAAAAATGATTGTTGAAGCTTTTCATTAAAATGTAAAAGAAATAAATTTTAAAAGAAATTAAATGATATTGAATAATGTTAAACAGCATTTCCTAGCATATTTTCCACAAATCTGAAATTTCAGAGTGTTTTTTTTCCCCACCACTCTACCACAATTCCTGATTGACTTGTCCAAAATGGTTTGGCTGATTTGCAGTATGTTTTTTTGTTGTTGTTGTTTTTTTGTTTTGTTTTTTTTGTCTGTTTGTTTGTTTTTGTTGTTGGTGTTTGTTGTTGTTGGGGGTTTTTTGTTGTTTTTTTCATTATGATGTATTCATCATTTTCATGTATTGTTTACTTTAACTTTTTTTCCCCCCCTTTGTACATGTATGTTTTCTTCAACCCTTGAGTTGAAAACACAGTTCAACCATTGTTCCTTTTCTGATACATGTGAGTCAAAGCTAAAACTGATGTTTAATTTTAAATTTTCTTGAATTTAACTTTCACTGTGTTGTAGTTACCATGGTCAAGCATTTATCTGTTGAGATCTGCAGTTGCCCATATCTGTGACTGTATGAGGGAAAATCTTGATACAGATTTCTTGGGTGGAAATAAAGTAAAACCTATTAGCTGTTCTTATTGTGAACAGCAGCAAACCAAGAAATTTGTGACAGGAAGATTAAAAAAAGATTGCTTGTCAAGCTCAAAGTCAATTAACTCAAAACATTCTTGTCAGCACATTCTAACATGCCATATTCATGACAAGTGTGTGAATATAGAATGCACAGGTTGAATTGTATTTGATTTTCATATCAGGAACAGCCAGGTCATGCATGAAAAACACATTTTTAACAATTTCTCTTGGATGTTACGGAAAATAATGTTATTCACGATGATATGACTGACACTGTGACAGGGTGTGTTTGCATTCATGTTCACACAGGCTTTGTCTTATTGTGTTTGACTGGTAAAAAATGATATGATTCATGGTTATTGACACTATGAGTATGACAGTGTGCATTCAGTGGTCTTTAGTGTGCATATTATGTATTGATACTGACAGTCTTTAGTTGATCTGACGTACCAAGCTTTGCACACTTATTACTTATCAGTGAATGTTTGTTTGTTTGTGTGTTTGGCTTGTTCTTTTTTTTTTTTTTTTTTTTTTTTTTTTTTTTTCTTTTTCTTCCTTGTGCCCCCTCTTTTCCAATTTTTATTGTATGCACCTGTCCGTCTTTTAAAAAAATAATTTTATTATATGTACAATAATATGTCTTCATGTAGTAAAATTGATACATCTCATGTGCTGCTATCTCACAGACAGAATGTCACCAGCGCAGCATTTGTAGAGATTCTATGGCGAGTGGAATCACTGAGTGACAGTCTGAATGTTCTTGTTCTGTGGTCTGTTTTGCGTATATTTTCGGAGCTGTTGTGACGCCGAATGTGTGTATGTGTCTATGTCAGTATATTTGTGTCTATATATGTGTAAAAAGAAATTTTGTGCAGTACACTGTAAGAATAGAATGAGGACTGGACCCATGTTCTGTCTACATGCATTTGTCCATCCACTTCACCTTTCCACACACTGGGCATCCTGTCACTTCAAGTTAAAACTACTTCAAAGAATAAAATATTCACATGAAATGATAAATATGCTTCATGACTTAGGTTGGTGACAGATTTTGTGTAATGTTGCTTTTGATTAGCATAAATCACATTTTATTTACATTATGTAAACTCATTTCCAGGCCAGATTGGTCGCAACTGTCAAGCACTTTTGAGAAGTACTTGGTCAAGAATGAAAAAATGAATTATGGGGAAAAGTAATTCAATTAATGATGTGTGGTATGTGCACATCTTTCCTCACAATGCCTTGGTCAAGCGTTAGGTGCAATGACCAGACAACTATTGATATTACTAAGAGTAAGAGCATGGGGACTTGCATCATATGGGCCTGTTAAATCTGTGGTTCAAATCCCATCAGTGCCTAAATGGCCATGGTGTAGATTTTTCCAATTCCAGTCTTCAGTATGATGTGCCAACCTGCTTGTGCCTTAATTCCCCTTAATGTTTTATAACAACACAGATGCATGCACAAGATCAAAGGTGTAAGCTGTGTCAGCATTCATTATGTCAAGGTAATGCAGACATACCCACCATGCACCCCCCACCCCTCACTCCCACCCCCTCCTCCCCCCAGCCCCCATCCCAAAAGCAAAATATGACTGCCAAATAACGGGGGGAAATGATCTCACAAGAATTTAGAAAGCCCGCATTATAAATAGACATGAGACATATATTCCAAGAATGCAGATATATTTTAGAAAAAAAAATGTATATGAAAATATTTAGCAAAAGCCTTGATGAGAAATGCATGTCTAAACACTTGATAGTTGCCACTTGAATTGTCAGTTTTCTTAATAACATTAACAAGGAGAGAACTGAAAGCTAATATATTGTGTCTTTTGTACTGTTTTTCACCAGCTATCAGTTACATCTTTGAAGTACTGAATACTTGACCACCACCATTTGGCATTGTTCAAATTCTTGTTTTAGCTGCTGGCTGAAATTGAAAAAGTCTCTTGAGAGTAAGGCGAAGTTCATAACTAGTATGATTATGAATAGACTGGTGGATATTGATTTCTGTATCTTCTTTCTTTTCTTTTCTCACTTCTTCCTGCAGACAGTATTTGGGCCAGTAAAAGTTTTTTGTGTTCTCTCCTTTTTCAGCTTATTACTGGAGAGCAATCATTTTCCTATAAAATTTCAACTTAATTGATTTAAACAAGATAAAAGAAGGAACAGAGACAAAATAAATTAAAGTTTCATCTAGTCATGGTCAGAGTTGAGGAATGGGATTGGTTTGTGCCTTGTTGGTATGTGTGTCAAAGTTATGATAGAAACCATGTGTTTGTGTGTACGTGTGTGTTAATTGAAATATATTTTAAGTTAAATTCCATAAATGCAGGAATGTCTGTAGTTAATCACTCAGCCACCTGTGACAAAGTTGTTCAGCTTTCACAAGATGGGACTAGAGTTTTCTCAACCACTAAGTTAAATATTAACATTCTTAATAAGCTTCATGATTTGTTTTGAGAGAATACAGGTGAATGTATCTGTCTTCAGATAAATGTAAGAATTGTATTGATATGTTTTTATGTGTGTTTGTCCTCCTGTGACAGGAAAAAAATATTTATGTGGCTTTTTGTGAATACAGGTGCTTCACAAGCAGGATGTACAGATGGTGTCTGTCTTGTGATGAATTCCGCACATTGATGTATTGGTTGGTGTGTAAATAACTTTGAAGATGAAAATGCTTTGAAAAACAAAACAAAAAAACATTCTTAGTCTGCTTGAATAGTTTGTTTTTGGTATTTTGGAATACTATGGACATGTTATTTATTCAGTAGCTTGTTTGGAGGCGTGATTTAACATGAATGTATTTTTATAATATAGTGGGTGATATGTAACCATGAATGGAAGAGAACTCGTGAATTTGTTCGCTCTCTGTGTATATTTGCATGTGCACGCAAACACATGCATAACATGCATGCACGCATACACCCATCTACTATCACTATTACTGTATTTGTGAAAAGACAACAAAGAAAGAACACACATGCATGTGAGCACACACACACACACACAGAAGCACACACACAAATATTGTCATATCCTGCATTTATTACCCATTTTACAACATATCTGCAGTGCTGTCCATCACCCAATCTATCTGTAGATCCATGTGTGTTTGTCCTTACCATAAAAAGAGTGAGATTGAAAACAAGTTTTGTTGTGTTTTTTGTTGTTGTTGTTTGTTTTTTTGTTGTTGTTGGTGGGTTTGTTTTTTTTAACAAGCGCATGTTGAGTGAGTATGCTATTTCCTGTTGATGTGTTATACTGATTCCTTTTGAACACTGTTCTTATACTTATTCCTTTTGAACACTGTTATACATATATATATTTCTGTGTTGAATTCTGTGTAGCCTTCTGATTTTGAGGTCTTTATTCTCACCTCCCTTTAACTGTCATCAATGTAGTGGGTTAGAAATAAACTTCAAAAGCAGAGGTTATGGTTTATACTTCCAGCTTTATTTTTTGGTACACTTAAAAAGCAAGTGTCTCTTGGAGAGTGTGTTTTATTTTTTTTCTTTATATTTTTGTGAGTTTGTGTTTTGTTATTTTCAAACATGACATGATTAATCAGATGAAAGTGGAGATGGAACAATAAATTTGTAGTATTTGTAACACAGCTATATTTGTATGACATTTGATGTCATATGACAGTTTAATTATAAATATTAATACATTCATGTATTGTATTCTGACAAACTTGTCCACTAATGTTTTGGTTGTTCTGCCATTTAAAAAAAAACAAACAAAAACAAACAAAAAAACCCAAAAAAACATAATATCAGTGCACAAGACACTAAGCCTACATATGTTACCAGTGACACAAAACTTGAACAGACTACGAGATTCGTTACAGAACAGGCATAGATGGTCCAAGAAACTGACCTTTTTCAGTTTTTGTGCTGAAATCACTGACTGTTGTGTTGATTTGTTGAATTAATTTATTCATCTTACACACGTCACCATATAGCTGCTGAAGAAATTTCTTTTTGGTTTATATTCTTAGTTTAGATTGATTGAATGTGGCAAAACACAGATTGTATGAAATGATGCAAGGAAATTTTATCTGAACTTGAATATACTGAGGTGTTTTGGGGGGTTTTTTGTGTGTTTTTTTAACTGTTTTTGAGCAAGTAGCACAATGTGACATAGCATTTATCGTAACTATTTAGTTTTAGCAGTTATGAAGGTAAACATGTTTCAGTATTGACTTAATGATAATGTGTTTCAGTGTTCTGGATATTTAAAAGAGTATATAAATTTGAATACTTGCTTGTCTTCTTTGATTCTTTGAAGGGCGCAGAAGTAGTACTTTAATTCTGTGTAGGTTATAGCAGATGAATATTGAATTTTCAGACTTGGTACTTCTTCAAACAGAATGTATTTACTATTAAGATCGTCCCAAGACTTGCATTGTTCAGAACTGATTGTTCCTCAAATGGAAGGGACAATAGTAATCAATAGTTCCTGAAATAGAAGGAAGTGAGATCCAACATGTGCATTATTTTGTGGCAGTGTCCCTCAGTCTCAGGCAGCATCAGTTGGTGTGTACTGATTTGAGGCAGCAGAATTTAACAAAACAAAACATGAAAAGCACAAGGAGGGTTCACTGTACGAAAGTGTGCATAACTACACACAGTGATAAAAGCATGTGTTAACAAAGATTACCGGAAAAGCATTGAGTTGAAATGAATCTTAACCATTTAAGATGGTGTTATGGAAAGAAAGTTCTGCAGCAGTTAAGAAATAGGGAAACAAAGAATCTGTCTTTGTTTGTAGCAAATCATAAATCGTTCTTTTTGTTGTTGTTGTTGTTGGGTTGTTGTTTTTTTCGTTTTTTTTTTATCTCAGTGTATTGAAAATAAGAGAACAAACTACCATGAAAATGAATTACAATGACTTTATTTTATTTGTCTGTGGTGTGTGTGTGTGTGTGTGTGTGTGTTTATTCCTATAGATTTAAAAATTCTAAGAAAACTGAAATTTTAAGTGATAGAGACAAGAGGAGGCTTTCTTTTTTTCTTTTCTTTTTTTCAGTGTTGTTTTACCCTTTCCCTTTCACACCAAACTCATATTTATGCACAAGCTAGGTCGAGGACACATGTCACTGAAAGGTGAACAGATCATGGGACTGTTAACCATGAACCTACCGCTCTTAATGTTCAGTGGTAGGATAGGCTACATTTTGTACACATCACAGGGGGAATCCCCAGCTATTCATATACACCATCTTTTATGTGTTTATAGCACAAGGGAATTTTGCACTCTAAATTGACTGGCGGTTAAAGGGTTAATCTGTTCTTTTGAAGAACAGTTCAGTGGCTAAAGAATCTGTTTGTTCTGAAGGATGAACGCACACATATAGAATATGAGATGCTGATGGAGATTGGACACACATATTCAGTAAAACAAAAACTTTTCATTGAACTTAATTGAGTCATGTAGATGGACCTTTATCCCTTATGCTTATTTTTTAAACCCTCCCAATTCCCAGATCTCTCAGTCTGTGATGGGAAATTGGAAAAAAAAATATGTTTGCTGTGCATTGATACAAATGCATTGGGTTTTTTTTTGGGGGGGGGTGGGGGAGGTGTGAGGTGACCCAAAAATATATATACCAGTATATTAAGAACATGGAAGTTTGTTTGTACATTCAGGGCTTTGTTGAATGTGATGACATAGTATCTAGTATATGTTTTTTTTATGTTTTGGTTGGTTGTTTTTTGTTGGTATTTTTTGTTGTTTTGTTTTTTCACTTTTTTTCTCTTTGTGTCATTCTTTTTTCTTCTTTTTCATTCTTTTTATTTTCTGTGACTTGTACTTTCATTAGAATTCCGTTTTTCCCCATATCTCTCTCACTTCTCTTTCTCTCTCAATTTCAAACATACACACAGACGCATTTCCACAACCTTGTATACATGCTGTTTGGCATAAGAGTTGAAATTGTACTATGTTTGACGGTCTAGATTTCCAATTATTTTTTGTCATGTATACTGTCATTACTTGACTGGTTGGCAAGGCATTCATGTGACATGCGCCTGTTTCAAAAGCCTGTGAGAATGTCAGGTGAACAAAGGATACAGCTGCACATGATCTTAGACCTCACAGACAACTCCAGCTCAGATTTGTGAACATGGAACAAGCTGGTACAATTGTAGTGCATTGTTTTTAAATTAATTCTTTTATTGTGGTAAGCTGTGTTTGTGCTTTGACACTAATACTGTAAATAACATGTCATTTTCCACCCCAGGAAATTTGTGATCAACTAACAAAGATCAAAATGATGTCCTTTTTGTGTGTTTGTGTATGTTTGGTAATGTTTGTTTTACGCAGCTGAATCTCACATTTTTGTTGTTTTTTTCAAAGTAAAAGAATACCCACCCGCCACCTTTTTTAAAGAAAACTTGATAGGTAAATGTAAGATGGCCTAATATTAGGCATAAATTTATAGACTGAAGCAGCTTGTTATAATGAACTGGAGGAAAAAGAATACAGGATCTATGTTTCCCTTCTTTTTCTGCTTGTATTGTGACCCCTTTTTTAATCTCCCTTCTGCTTCCATTCCTTTGGATAACTAGTACCAGTGTCATGACTACTGAATATGTGGAAAGCCAGGACTATCATGGAGGAACAATAGAGCGCAAATCAGATCAGAACACAAGTTTGTTTTTTATTGATTCACCTGATATTGCTCAGATTAATCAGTTGGTTATCACATTGGAGAATCCAGAATTGATTGACCAAGAGGGGAAGGTTTTTTTTTTAAGAAAGCTGTGTGGGGAGATGATTGTTGAGATGGGACACATAAAGGCTGACAGGTATTTTGCTTATGTCGCACAATCATGGGTGATTACAAGTTAGCATTGAAATATGTCTTAATGACTGGTGCTTGCATTCATACCCATTACACCTCTTTCTTCTCAGCCTCCCTCCTCGCTTTTTCTCTCTTTCAAGGCAGCACAGGAATTAATTTTTGATAACCACAGCAGACAAACAGGTTTTTCTGTATGCATAAGTATTATTATGTACAAGTATTTCCATCTGACAGCTGTGGTTCCCTTCCTCCTCCCTGTAGGAATGTCGGGAGTAATTTTGCAAGTATTGAAAGTCTCCACAACTTCCAGTAGTAGTTCCCCTTTTCTGCGATCGTCTTATCTGTTTTCACCTATTTCTTTCTATCATCATCACCTTATGGCATTGCAGTCCCTTTGTTGTTTCTTTCAGAAACTTATTTCTTTTTGTTTATTCATATCTTGAAATTGATCATGTTTATATTTAGTTCCACTTTTTTCTTTGTTTTCTTAGGGGGGGGTTGGGGTGAGAATCCATACTATGATTCTTGTCTGAATGACTTTTTGCTTGTACACCAGTCACTTGAATGTGCAACGTTTCTTCTCTTTTTCAATCCCCAAATGATAAGTTTTATGGGATGGTATGGTGCCAGGGGCAGCTGTTGGACTTGTGTGCTTAAACAGACTACTTGTGCTGAATTTTCCATTGCAAGAATAAAATGTCCCATGGTTACATTTGTTGATATGGTCTCATCATTCTTGAGTTTTGTGTACTGAAATATTTTGATCGCTGGGATACAGACAGTAAAGCCAAGTATGATAGCTGTGGCTGCATTAAAGCATTGCGAGAAGAACTAATGACATGATGTATTCGTAAAACTCTTCTGCTTCCACAAGGCAGCATTTGAGTGGTGAATTATATGCTTGAAGGATTATTCATGGAATTAATCCCATTAAAAGCCCTTCTGATTGATGCCATTTTTTTCTCTTTTAGAAAGGTTTCTAACACTTGTCCAGGGCTTGTTCTTGTGTGAATTATCACAGCCATATGTCTAAGAAATGAACATAACAGCACTGTCATAAAAAAATTATAAAAAATTAATTATTGTACACAGAAGTGCATTCAAAAAATGTTGCTGTCAGAGTGGAAGTGCTTTTACTAAGATTGTTTCAGCATAAAGAAGACAAATTTGCAATTGGCTGAATCTGCATGGGAGCTGCCATGGTATTTACTGGTACCCAGAGCAAGTCATGAAAGCTTCAATACATATGATCATGGAGATATTTGGCCACAAAGAGCAGTCGAAGATAAAGGCTGTATTCTGTAGTGTCTTGTGATCACAATATTTTCTGAGTTGGTTTCCCCTCCCATGAGTCTTCTTGTCATTGGTGGAACAAAAGACATCGTCTTGCGCTCTGCGTGTGCTTGTGTAATAAGAATGTGAGTGCATTTCATTTTTGAAATAAATGTTGTCTGTCAATTTCATTTGAATGCAGGAAGCTTTAGAGTGTGTGCAAAGGTGTGTGTGGTTGAAGATGTTTACACTCTCACTACATCCATACTTGCATATCTGTGTTTCTGTGTCAGAATCTGATAAACCAACAAAGAGTAACCTGACAAAATGAGAATAATGCTTATTTTTCAACATCAAACTTTTTTCCTTTGAACACTGAGTAGGGACTGCTGAACAGAATCATGCTTAGACATGAAACTACATCAGAATCACTTTTCTTTTTATAAACATTTGAAAGAAATAGCAAACCAAATGCATTTGACAAAATATACTCTTCTATAACACCAGATGATTTTACATGACCTGGAGCTGTAGTAGGTCTATTTGTTCTTGAAACAAATCTAATGTGTGCTGTGAAAACCATCCTCATTCTATTATACCAAATGATGTATGTAATCAAGCCCCACAATCTACTTCATTGTACCTATCAATTCCAACTGGAAGAGCATGGGCATTGAACATCAAATTTGGATTGATCAACACAAAGTTGATACAGTTCCATCACAACCAGTTCCATTTTTGCAGCAACAGATAGACCTCAGTTATATTCCTTATTTGGGAGGCATATTCGGTCATGGACACATAAAACTGTTCTTGATGCTTGAATTCATCATTGGCAGTGGAAAAAGTGGAAAATGAAAGCACAGATATTTAACTCCTTCAACTTGTGTTTCTTATACAGTAAAGAGATAAAGAATGTTAATATGTAATACCGTTAACATGAATTTTATTGAATGGGTTGGAGAATATCTTCAAATTCCATCCAATGCATGTGCTCGTGCGCATGCATTCGTGCACACACGCACACAC